>NC_139830.1:288366-493366 GCF_963691815.1 Echiichthys vipera | reverse complement strand
CTGATCTCAGGACGACGACCAGAGCGTCAGCGTGTTCACGATGTGCCGTCGGATCTCTGCGGTTCTGACGCCGTAGACGATCGGGTTGAAACAGCTCGGGAAGAACAGGTACATGATGCTGAAGAAGACCCGGGCGGCGGCGGGGAGCTGGTTTCTGATCCGGTACGACAGGAACGCCGTGAGCACGATGGTCAGACTCACGCTGATGACCAGGATGTGGGTGACGCAGGTGTGCAGCGCTCGCACTCCCGACTTCCCGGAGCTCAGCACGGAGACGAATATGACGACGTAGGAGGCGGCGATCATGAGGAAGTCGGCCACGGGGATGAGTAGTATGGAGAGAAGCCCGGTGAGGCTGTTGGCAGCGGTGCTTCCACACGCCAGCTCCACCAACGCCATGTGCTCGCAGAAGCAGTGGTCTATCACGTTGGTGGAGCAGAAGGACAAAGATCCTGCCAGAACCACGACCAGCGAGACCATGACCACGTTCCTGATCAGGAGAGGGAACACGAACATGAGGAATCTCGGTAACGCCATGCGTTCGTGGTAGCGCAGCGGCGTGCAGATGGCGAAGTAGCGATCGAGCGCCATCCACAGCAGCAGGGTGGACTGGAACGCTCCCAGCAGGTGGACGAAGTACATCTGGAGCAGGCAGCCGCTCAGGGAGACGCCCCTCCAGTCCAACAGGAAGCTCAGCAGCATGTTGGGGACGAAGAGCAGCGGGAGGCTCAGGTCCACGCACGCCATGCCGGCGATGAGGACGCACATCGGCGTGTGGAGGCTTCTCTGCGTGACCACGACGTACAGCAGCAGCGAGTTGGCCGACAGCGACACCACCAGCATGAGGAAGAAGGGGACGAAGAGGACGGGCCGCAGCGCTCCGAGGTCGGCGAAGCCGTCCAGGACGAAGTGTTTGTGCGACGACACGTTGTCCATCGTTCAAGGGGTTCGAACCGTTACCTGGAAACAGAAAAACACGTGGGAAAGGTGAATCCATGAGTTTAAAATCAACACATTAACGAGTTTAAAGCTGCAGCGTTCGGTTCATTCACACGTCAAGACGAAGACGATGACGAAGACGATGAAGATGAGTCGTTCCTCTGTGGATCAGACTTAAACGCTTTGATATGAATCACAAAACAATAATAAACAATAATAAATAACAACAAAAACTGCAGGAATATGATATAATATCCACTTCACACTGACACACCCTCACGTGGGTGGGACCATGAGACCACTGAAGGACGGGTGAGACCACTGAAGGACGGGGTGAGACCACTGAAGGACGGCGTGAGACCACTGAAGGACGGCGTGAGACCACTGAAGGACGGCGTGAAACCACTGAAGGACAAGGTGAGACCACTGAAGGACGGCGTGAGACCACTGAAGGACGGCGTGAAACCACTGAAGGACAAGGTGAGACCACTGAAGAACGGCGTGAGACCACTGAAGGACGACGTGAGACCACTGAAGGACGGCGTGAGACCACTGAAGGACGGCGTGAAACCACTGAAGGACGGCGTGAGACCACTGAAGGACGACGTGAGACCACTGAAGGACGGCGTGAGACCACTGAAGAACGGCGTGAGACCACTGAAGGACGGGGTGGGACCACTGAAGGACGGCGTGAGACCACTGAACACTGAAGGACGGCGTGAGACCACTGAAGGACGGGGTGGGACCACTGAAGGACGGGGTGAGACCACTGAAGGACGGGGTGGGACCACTGAAGGACGGCGTGAGACCACTGAAGGACGGGGTGGGACCACTGAAGGACGGCGTGAAACCACTGAAGGACGGCGTGAGACCACTGAAGGACGGGTTGGGACCACTGAAGGACGACGTGAGCTTGCCCTCCCACTGTGCCTCCGTCCCGTGCCCCCTCCCACTGTGCCTCCGTGCCGTGCCCCAGCACGTGTCACGGCTAAAGTCTGGTGCCTTTGACCAGTGTGAGTGCAACCGTACCACGTCTAGGAGCGGCACGCTTGCCGTCCACGGCCCGTTTGGGAGAGGTGGGCTTTAGTAAAGCATGTTTGCACGTGTACGAGCACGAGCGTGCGCACGTGTACGAGCACGAGGCCTACGGCGGTTCTGAGGTCATTTCCTGTGCGCCTGTTGGGACGTAGAAAAAAGAAGGAGGGACCATGCGCGGACATGTTTTTAACGTGTTCTGGGTTTTGGTTTCGTTGGCGTCTGATTTAAGGTTCAGTTCAGACGATGAGACGGAAACTCTAAAGTGGCGTTCTCTCTCTCTTTGTTCTGCGTGTAGACGAGCGACTGTGGGGGGGGGTTTAACCTTTTTTAGTCGCCGTCTAAACGAAAGAAACATGTGATCGAATATTGTGTTGCCTTCAGCTGCAGCGTCGTCGTGGAAACAGGGCCGGGGTTGTTTGGTGTCTTGTTGACAAAGTGTAAGAATCGTAAAAGTGTGAAAACGATCAAACAGCAAAAGCAGATTCAGATTTAACGAATTCAACGAACGCCGTCCAGAAAACGCAGCAACTTAAACGTCCATAAAAAATCACAATAATCAGAAACGTGACTCAGGTTTTTATGTTTGTTGAGTTCTTAAATATGAAATAAATATCTTATTTATATTAAAATGATTTAAATGAAACACAAACTGAACTCCTGCAGTTTAACGGACCCGACCTGAATTTGGATCAAGTTTTATTTTGTGTTTTTTATTTTTTTAATTAAAGTAAATTACATTTATTACAACGTGCAGCTTTAATTTGACCTCAGGAAAAAGATTCAACCATAATAACAATAATAATAATAATAATAATAACAAACTTTGAGCCAAAGTAACTCAGATGTTTGTTCAGAACAATAAAAAAATATGATCATGTTTTAAGTTTTTTCCATAAAATTAGGAAAAGTTATTAAAGATGAAGTCGACCGTGTTTTTGGAGATTCAGGAACTTTAAACTTTAAACTTTAAATATTAAATATTAAACTTTAAACAGCAGCAGGTGAGAAAGTCTTGACCCGATCAGAAGATTTCAGGAACCAGAAAAGAGACAAAACTAAAATAATCGATGATGAAAATGATTAAAATGATGATTTTGATAAAAACTTATGGGTTCATCTTTAAAATTCATAAAAAAGTTTTTAAAGATGAAGCAAAATTAATAAAAAAAATGCTGTCGGACTCACAGTCGGACGTGTTTTTGGAGATTCAGAAACTTTAAATGTTAAATAATAAAAGTTAAAAGTTAAATTTTAAACGTTAAATGTTAAATAACTTGTGTTTGAATCTGTGCAGCTGTGACCTGGAGCAGCAGGAACCTTTGTGTGTTTGTGTGACAAACTTTAACCTTTCATCACGACAAAAAACGTCTTTTTTAACGTTTCATCTGAGCAGAAACAGAAACGCTGACTCAGGGTTTCGGACTACGGGCTCCCTGAGGGACAAACTTAGTGACACAGGTTTGGTTCTGGACTCTTCACCTTTGAGTTTTACGTTCTTTTACGTTTTTCCTTCACTGTTGTTTCTCAGAACAAACGATGTTTAAAGGGGACGAGGAAGCTTTTTCTGATTCTGAAGAAACAAACAAACAAACAAACAAACAAACAAACAAACAAACGAAGAAGAAGAAGAAGAAATGCTGAAAACAGAAGAACAGAGTCACAGTTCAGCTCCGCACCGCCACATCAAAGGTGATGTTCTGGGTCAGAGGCTGTGGTTTGGACCTGAAGGAGCAGTTTATATATTTATACATTTATTTATTTATACATTTATTTATTATATTTGTTTATTTGAAGGTAAAAGGATTGAAAACGCACGTTTGAACGTCTGCAGTGCAACAAAAGCTGCGATCACATTAAGGAAACACTGAGGGGACAGCAGCTCAGTCCAGAGGCGACTCTGCCGGGAACCGGGGGGTCGCCGGCTCGAGTCCCTGTGTGGACCGTGGACTGGGCACTGCAGAGGTGCTGTGGAGCAAGGCACCGAACCCATAACTGCTCAGGGCGCTGGTCACTGGCAGCACCCTCGCTCTGACTCCTGTGTGTGTGTGTGTGTGTGTGTGTGTGTGTGTGTGTGTGTGTGTGTGTGTGTGTGTGTGTGTGTGTGTGTGTGTGTGTGTGTGTGTGTGTGTGTGAATTGCGGGACTATTAAACTAATTCTTCTTCTTCTTCAAACACGTTGAACTCTTGTTGTGATTTTGTTGCAGTTTGTTTCCACAGAACAACAAAAAAGTTGTTTTGTGTTTGTTATTTTCAGAGTTTGTGACGCAATGATCTCCGCGCTGTGGCTCACCTGTAAACACCTGTGAACACCTGTAAACACCTGTGAACACATAAACACCTGTGAACACATAAACACAACAGTGAACACATAAACACCTGTGAACACATAAACACCTGTAAACACCTGTAAACACCTGTAAACACCTGTAAACACATAAACACCTGTGAACACATAAACACAACAGTGAACACATAAACACCTGTGAACACCTGTAAACACCTGTAAACACCTGTAAACACCTGTAAACACACAAACACACCTGTGAACACCTGTAAACACCTGTAAACACCTGTGAACACCTGTAAACACCTGTAAACACCTGTAAACACCTGTAAACACCTGTGAACACATAAACACCTGTGAACACCTGTAAACACACAAACACACCTGTGAACACACACACACACACACCTGTAAACACCTGTAAACACCTGTAAACACCTGTAAACACATAAACACACCTGTAAACACCTGTGAACACCTGTAAACACACAAACACCTGTGAACGCCTGTAAACACACAAACACATCTGTAAACACCTGTAAACACATAAACACCTGTAAACACCTGTAAACACCTGTGAACACATAAACACACCTGTAAACACCTGTGAACACCTGTAAACACCTGTAAACACACAAACACACCTGTAAACACATAAACACACCTGTGAACACCTGTAAACACCTGTAAACACCTGTAAACACCTGTAAACACCTGTGAACACATAAACACACCTGTAAACACCTGTGAACACCTGTAAACACCTGTAAACACCTGTGAACACATAAACACCTGTAAACACCTGTAAACACCTGTAAACACACAAACACACCTGTAAACACCTGTAAACACACAAACACACCTGTAAACACACAAACACACCTGCGAACACACAAACACACCTGTGAACACACAAACACCTGTGAACACAAACACACCTGTGAACACACAAACACCTGTGAACACACAAACACACCTGTGAACACACAAACACCTGTAAACACCTGTAAACACATAAACATATATATAAATATATATAAATGTACCTGTGTGTGTGTGTGTATGAACGGCTCCTGGAGGTGGAACCGCAGCCTCTGATCCAGATGATCACCTGTACAGCGAGGGTGCGTTTCACCGCACAACACCGGGTCTGTGAACGCTGGCGTCTGCAGGTCGGCGAGGATGGCGCCCGCCCGCTCTCCTCCGTCCCCCTGGCCCCGCAGAACGCCGCCTCAGCACTTTTATACGCTGCTGAGAGAGAGTCAAGTCCCACAGAGCCTCAGATCAGCTGAGAGACCACTGAAGGACGGGGGGAGACCACTGAAGGACGGGTGGGACCACTGAAGGACGGGGGGAGACCACTGAAGGACGGGTGGGACCACTGAAGGACGGGGGGAGACCACTGAAGGACGGGTGGGACCACTGAAGGACGGGGGGAGACCACTGAAGGACGGGTGGGACCACTGAAGGACGGGTGGGACCACTGAAGGACGGGGGGAGACCACTGAAGGACGGGTGGGACCACTGAAGGACGGGGTGAGACCACTGAAGGAAGGGTGGGACCACTGAAGGACGGGTGGGACCACTGAAGGACGGGGGGAGACCACTGAAGGACGGGTGGGACCACTGAAGGACGGCGTGAAACCACTGAAGGACGACGTGAGACCACTGAAGGACAGGGTGGGACCACTGAAGGACGGGTGAGACCACTGAAGGACGGGGTGAGACCACTGAAGGACGGCGTGAGACCAGTGAAGGACGGGGTGAGACCACTGAAGGATGGGGTGAGACCACTGAAGGACGGCGTGAGACCACTGAAGGACGGGGTGAGACCACTAAAGGACGGCGTGAGACCACTGAAGGACAGGGTGAGACCACTAAAGGACGGCGTGAGACCACTGAAGGACAGGGTGAGACCACTAAAGGACGGCGTGAGACCACTGAAGGACAGGGTGAGACCAATGAAGGACGGGGTGAGACCACTGAAGGACGGGGTGAGACCACTGAAGGACGGCGTGAGACCACTGAAGGACGGGGTGAGACTACTACGTAGAAAAAAGAAGGAGGGACCATGCGCGGACATTTCAAACAATGGCGGTGAAAGGTTCACGTTGGTGTGATGCGGAGGTGGAGTGTTTACTGCAGATTTGGTCGATGAAAAGATTCAAAAACAGTCGACAAGACGCACAAAAACTCCGAGGTCTACGGAAAGATCTGGAAACAAAGCCACGCATCGCCATGACGTCATCAATGCGTGTGACGTGTTACGGCGTGATGACGTATAGGCAGCAAGAAGCATTCTCCGAGGCCCAGGTAGTGTGAGTACAAACGGGCCTGGAGGGGGGGACAAGGACCCTAAAGCACGGGGCACGGGACGCACGCACAGTGGGAGGGCGCTCTAACCTGTGACGGAGGCACAGTGGGAGGGCGCTCTGACCTGTGACGGAGGCACAGTGGGAAGGCGCTCTAACCTGTGACGGAGGCACAGTGGGAGGGCGCTCTAACCTGTGACGGAGGCACAGTGGGAGGGCGCTCTGACCTGTGACGGAGGCACAGTGGGAGGGCGCTCTGACCTGTGACGGAGGCACAGTGGGAGGGCGCTCTGACCTGTGACGGAGGCACAGTGGGAGGGCGCCCTGACATGATATTTTCGCCACTTTAACCCGTCCTTCTTTGTGTGTTGTGTGTGTTGTGTGTCTGTTGTGTGTCTGTTGTGTCTTTTCTGCGTCAGGAAACAAACTTTCTGACAGAAACGTGAACTCCAGGAGCACAGGAACCACACGTCGATGCCCTTTAGCGCGTGCAGCCCTGCGGCGTCTGTGGCGTTTCCGGTGTGATGTCACAGAGGGAAGTGGGGGCTCGTGTTTTCGGTCTGTTGGACGCTAACGAGTCCCCGCGGAGCTCCTCTGTGCAGCAGCCTCATCAACAGTAGCTATTTTCAGACCCCCCCCCGGAGGGACGTCCGCGGACACTCGGACACTCTAGAGGCTGCAATTAAGCACGCTGCATCATGGGAGGGGGTTCTGCTGTCGCCACGGTTACCGCTCCTGTGTAGTGACCACGGGAGGTGATGTTTGTGTTGGCGTTTCCGCGGTGGGGCTTTAGTGGCATCATCACGCAAACGCATGAACACAGGGAGCTCTGTAATCTGAGATATTCAGGGTTTATTCTTCATGTTTCACCCAAATTAAACCGTTTGCACCTGATTTTTACAAATCATCATCGATGTCCTGCGTTCAAAAGAGCCACTGGTTCAATTCCAACAAGATCAACTTTCCAAATGAAGAATCCAGAGGAACTTTGTTCTGCATTATGTTTGATCAAAATCACAAAACTGCGAATTACAAAGCTACTAATGTTGGAGAGACTCGTGAATAAGAGTCATTTTACACAGTTCACAAGAAGAGTGTCACTGTTAGAGCTACAACAATGAATCAGGCGGTTAAGTAAGGGCGCCCTCCCACTGTGCCTCCGTCCCGTGCCCCAGCACGTGTCACGGCTAAAGTCTGGTTCCTTTGACCAGTGTTGGTGCAACCGTACCACGTCTAGGAGCGGCACGCTTGCCGTCCACGGCCCGTTTGGGAGAGGTGGGCTTTAGTAAAGCACGTTTGCACGTGTACGAGCACGAGGCCTACGGCGGTTCTGGGGTCATTTCCTGTGCGCCTGTTGGGACGTAGAAAAAAGAAGGAGGGACCATGCGCGGACATGTGGACAATGAGTCCAAAAAACCCACAAAGCCAATAACGTGGCTTTCCATTATGTGGCCAAAAGACCGCACACTTTTGTAAACAAAGCGACTTTAGGTTACTTGTCCCCCGTTCCAGGCGACCCGAATTCGGTACTGGTTGTGGAAACATAACCAGACCAGGGAACACAGGACCCGCTTTGCGATGTCATCATTAATGTGTGTGACGTGTTACGGCGTGATGACGTATAGGCAGCAAGAAGCATTCTCCGAGGCCCAGGTAGTGTGAGTACAAACGGGCCTGGAGGGGGGGACAAGGACCCTAAAGCACGGGGCACAGGACGGAGGAACAGTCGGAGGGCGCCCTTAAAGGGGGGATTTGTCTTCTGTCATTAAAAGGTGATGGATTTTGTCTTTGAAGTGTCTCACACAGAATAATAACTTTGGTCTTTGGGAAGTTCAGCTCCAAAGACCAAGAGTTTAATTAACCCCAATGAAAATGGCCATACCAGTTTTAAGTCTAACTTTGGAAGTTATTCAGTCTCCTTCCTGTCACGCTACCTTGGTGTGGCGGGTACCAATGGATGCATTTAACCGTCTTGTTTTACATGATCCCAACGGGGTCATCCCTGGGTTCTCTGGGTCTGATGTTCCCTGGTTGCATAAGCCTCTTCCTTCGCTGATTTAATCCAGCATTTTGTCAGGGTCAGGGTTAGAGGGTAGTGTTGGGGTCAGGGTTAAAGGTTACGGTTAAGGTCAGGGAAAGGGGGTAGTGTTAGGGTCAGGGTTAGAGGGTACGGTCAGGGTTAGAGGGTAGTGTTAGGGTCAGGGTTAGAGGGTAGTGCTGTAACCTCTAACCCTGACCCTAACACTACCCTCTAACCCTGACCCCAACACTACCCTCTAACCCTGACCCCAACACTACCCTCTAACCCTGACCCTATCACTACCCCCTAACCCTGACCCTAACACTACCCTCTAACCCTGACCCTAACACTACCCCCTAACCCTGACCCCAACACTACCCCCTAACCCTGACCCCAACACTACCCTCTAACCCTGACCCCAACACTACCCTCTAACCCTGACCCCAACACTACCCTCTAACCCTGACCCTAACACTACCCTCTAACCCTGACCCCAACACTACCCTCTAACCCTGACCCCAACACTACCCCCTAACCCTGACCCCAACACTACCCTCTAACCCTGACCCCAACACTACCCCCTAACCCTGACCCCAACACTACCCTCTAACCCTGACCCCAACACTACCCTAAGGGGGTAGTTTCAGGGTCAGGGTTAGAGGGTACGGTCAGGGTCAGGGTTAGGGGGTAGTGTTGGGGTCTACATAGGCCTTTTTGCCGGGGAATTCGGAGCTGGTTGTGGAAACATAACCAGACCAGGGAACATCGGACCCTTTTCTGGGTAAATGTCCCCGGTCACATTCAAAGCGAGGAGCTTAGGTGCCAACAGTACCAACATCTTTGTAGTCGGGGCAGTTTATGTTCGTGGGCCGGATGGAAGCGAGTGACGAATGAGTGAATGAAAAAGGTCAAAGAGAAATAACAACAATAAGCATTTTCATTTATTTTCATACTTATTTATATATATTTAAATATTTATCCATTTTATGACGTTTATTTGTATCCTTTTATTTTATCTGCTGTTGATTTTGCTGAGGGAATTTTATTTTGTAAAGAACAAACAAGAGAAACTTCCTGTTTTTACATCTTATTCTTTTACAAATGTATTATTTTTTATGACTCCAAATGCAAATCAGCAAATACAGCAATAAAAATAAATCTTATTTCTCTTAAATGTTGTTTAAATGAGGCTGGGGTTGATTTATAAATACATGAACAAAGTGTTAAACTTTCAGAATAAAGATAAAACCTTTAACCTTTTTATTGTTTATATGAAGAGTTGTGTAAAATATGCAAATGAGGCGTTTTTTAATGTTAACTTTGGTGAATTTAGGAGAAATCTGCAGCCACAAACAGACAAAGTGAAGTCAGATAAATGTTTTTATTCATAGTGTGAAATATGACGAGTCATAGAAGAGACACAGCAGGAAATCTATGAACTGACCAATGCATGAAAAACATCTCTATGTGCAGCGTAAGAGTCTGTTTCATACACAGGAAGTGATTTAACATCGTTCTCAATCCTGTGGCAACATTAACTCTTAGTATTATTAAATATTTAGCTTCTTTATCTTGGAATAAACTACAGGATAATGTCATCAGCACGGTAAAAAGCAGGATTAAGGACTTTTTAAATGCAGTTTGCACACGTTCTGTCTCTGAGCACTGATCTGCTGCTTTACTCTGTTGATTTATCGTGTTTAGTTGTGTGTTGTTTTGCTTTTAAACGTTAAAACTTGTGTGTTTATGCTGCTGTCTTTGGCCTGGACTCCCTTTGCAAAGAGATTTTGAACCTCAACAGGGATTTTCCTGGTTAAATAAAGGGGAATGCAATGAAACATCAACAAAGCACAGCCAATTCAAATCAGGAAAAGCTGAGAAACATCACTGCAGAGAGTATTTATAATACACATAAGTGATTTAACACTATTCTCAATCCTATGGCAACATGAACTGTCAGTATTAACAAAGCACAGCCAAATCAAAGCAAAGCCCTGAGAGACTGTCTCAGTGATCTACACTTTAACATGGATCAGACTTTTACATGTGATGCGTATTTTGGACATTTTCAGCCCGTACAGTAAAGGGTTGAAGAGCGGTTGGCACATCAGCCAGTACAAAGATAGAATAATGCGTATTGTGTTTGGGACGCTGGTCAGATTAAACCTGCCCTGCACTATTTCAAAGAAAGCCCCACAGGAGAAGTTGAGCAGAGACAGTAGGTGAGGTGTGCAGGTGCTGAGAGCTTTCTGTCTCGTCTGTTTGGAGCCAGAGAAACACACTTTAAGGATCCTCATGTACGTGAAACAGATCAGAGAAACAGGAAATACGGTTGATAGAAACGTTGCAACGAGTCCGTAAATGTTAATAATGGTTGTGTCAGAGCACGCCAGTTTCACTATTAAGTAATTGTTGCAGTAAACTCTGTTAATCATGTTCCCACACAGCTGTAAACGGGAACTGAGTGATAATGGAATAAAGCACAAAACACAACTATACAACCATATAAGAGCAATAAACACTGCAATCTTACCAGACGTCATAAGAGTGTTATATTGCAGAGGACGACATATAGCGAGGTATCGGTCATAAGACATGACTGCTAAGTTAAAGAACTCCACAACTCCATAAGTGTACAAACAGAAAATCTGTAGGAAACAAAAGGAAGTAGAAACATCGTGAACGTCAGAAAGAACCTGAATCAGGAGGAAAGGAAACAACCCTGTGCTTCCAAACAGCTCATTTACAAACAGGCTGCACAGGAACAGGTACATAGGTTCATGTAAGCTCCTGTTCATACAGATGACCACGATCAGCAGAACATTAGAACAAACTATAGACACATACAAACACATGATAATCAGGAAATACAAGTATTTAAACAGCCCTGTGTGAAAGTAGGCACCGAGTGTGAAATATGAAACCTGTGTGGAGTTCATCATCATCGTTCCTTTGGTTCAAAATACACAGAAACAAAGTGAGTTTAACACGAACGCCACATGTTGTTTGTTCAGTGCACAGATATTTTAAACATGCATCACAGAGTGCAGCTGAAGCATCATCACAAACAGCACTCAGCCTACCTCCACTCAACGAATGAGCCACAGTTCATGTGTGAGAGTCCGTTCATGTGAGCTTCTGTTCCTGCAGAGAACCACACTGAGCACAACACTGGAGAACACGACCCACAGATAAAAAGTCACAATAATCAGCAAATATCTAAAAACCCCAGTGTCAGAGCGAGCGACCAGTGTGAAATATGAAACCTGTGTGGAGTTAATCATCATCCTCCGCACGTAAACAACATTCATTGTAATTGCACTAAACCATTTACTCCCTTCATTAAAGTCTTTATAATGTTTAGATCAGAAATAACAAACCACAGTGAGTGCAGTCCGACGGTGAGTCCGTCCTCACTGAGCTCAAACGTTCGCTTCTTGTAATCATTTCAAGTGAGGAGACGCCTACAGCAGCACGCTGACGTCATCATCGAAGGACCAACCAACGCACTCTGGATCGAACGTCGAGGGAGAAACAAACTAAATGAAGAATTACAGAACAGGAACATTATAATGTCACAGTGAAGTTGACCTTTTGGATCAACATGTTTTCATGGACAAGTCCGAACTAAAGTCTATGAAAAGTAATGCACAGAAGTTTGTACGAATAAAACACGCTGACGGGTTAGGGTTAGGGTTAGGGCTGGACTGGAAGTCACAACACGCTAAGCCGGCAGTGCAGCAACACACAAAAAACACGTTAGAAGACCGATTTTAGCGAACAAAAGGTGGCGATTAGAGTTGCCGTGGAAAACACTTGGTTAGGATTCGTAAAAAGGCTGTGGTTTGGTTTTAGTACGGACAGGAATTGAACCCCCGCTCATTAAAGTCCTGTGTTGTGGATATAAAATGTCATAATTCCATAATTTGTTAATCCCCTTGAGTATGGCGGAGAGGCCCCGAGTTCCTGACCAGAGCACTGGAGGAGTGGCCCATGAAGTCTGCTGCAGATGTGTCCTCCGGTACCAGGGACGAGGTACTAGGCCCCAGGCAAAGAGGTTGTCTGCTTCAGGCGGTCCTAGCGGTGTTAAATCCATGGTCAGGGGTGGGGAGTTCACGTGGCCTCCTACGGTTGATGATAGGGGATCCTCACCAGGTGCTGCCACAGGGTCTTCGTCGACAGCATCTAATGCCTGCAGTACAGAGTAGAGTACAACAAAGTCCTTAGTTGTATGGTCCCAAGAGTGATCCATGCAGATTTGGTTGAGGACCTCTCATCTGAGGGCTTTCTCAAAACTTACCAGCGATTTACCGCTCGGTCGTCCCAAAAAGCTCGGGTCTGACCGCGGCACCAACTTCGTGGGGACCAGACCTGTGATCTCAGTGTGTGCATGTTAATGACAAATGCTCCATGCACAATAAAGTTAGTCACAGAGTCCCACAGGGTTCTGTCCTTGGACCAATTCTATTCACCTTATATATGCTTCCCTTACACTCCCTAAATATATATTGTTATGCTGATGATACACAATTATATTTGCCCATCAAACCAGAAGAAACCGATCAGTTAGCTAAACTTGATGAAACTGGATGATCTATAATTTTCTGATGTTAAAACTGAAGTTGTACTTGGCCCTGAAGGCCAAGGATCTGATTTTGACCCAGCCAGTCTACATGTATGTCACGGACTTGAGTGCTTAGGAATGTGTCCTCCAGGGTATTTCAAGACTATTTTATACCGGAGCCATTACGACAAGTTTGCTTATTAACCCTGACGTTATTGCACTTGGCCTTCGAAACTCAATATCTAAAGATATTGTTACTCTGGATGATGTTGTGTTGTCCTCCAGCACCACAGAAGTTCAGCATCCGTGAGGAACTCGGAGTAGAGCCGCTGCTCCTTTGTGTTGAAAGGAGCCAGTTGAGGTGGTTCAGGATCATCTGGTCTGGATGAACCCTGGGCGCCTCCCTAGGGAGGTGTTCCAGGCACGTCCAGCTGGGAGGAGGCCTCGGGGAAGACCCAGGACCAGGTGGAGAGATTAGATCTCCACACTGGCCTGGGAACACCTCAGGATCCCCCAGTTAGAGCTGGTTAATGTGGCCCGGGAAAGGGAAGTTTGGGGTCCCCTGCTGGAGCTGCTGCCCCCGCAACCCGACCCCGGATCAGAGGCTGAAGATGAGATGAGAATAACTATTTTTATTTTCTTTTTTTAACTTTACCTCGTCACTAATGTTACATGTTATTCGTTTACTTGGTCGGTTATTGGGAAAGTGCCTGACGTGGGTTGTTGGGAGGGACGGCGGGATTCATGATTCATGTTTTTTCACCTCAAAGCAGAAACACTGTACAATTACTGTACTTGTTCTTGTGTGACTGCATAACTCAATAAAAAAAACTTTGGAGAAAAAAGAGTTAACTGTGGTATTCCCTACGTGTCATGACATGAATGAGGTGGGACTGATGTGTTGATGTGCCCTTCATAAAAGGATATAAACAGCAGATCACTGCAGCATGCCTTTAGTTTCTGCAGCACAGCAGCTGACACATGCTGAGCTGTGTTTCCGTCATTTAAGTAATGTGTTTGAATGTTATTGTAAATCATGTGAAGCTGAGTACTGAATGGTAAGTTTGTGCCGTTTGTGAGCTTTGAGGTTTGTTTTCTGATTGTGCTCTTGATCATTTAAAACAAAACAGAAGCAGTGTTGTCAATGTGAAGCTCAGCAAGTGTAATAATAGTGTCTGTGTTATTAAGAAACGTGTCTTTAAATAGGGAATTGTTTCGTCCGTTAAAACAGGAAAGATGGTAAATTCCACGTTGTCGTACTTCATCCTCAGCTCTTATTTAGATGTAGGGACTCTGAGATACTTGTTTTTCATGTTAACTGCCATGTTATACATTGTTATTGTTGCAGTCAACACATTTCTGATCGTGGTCATCTGTATGAACAGGAGCTTACATGAACCTATGTACCTGTTCCTGTGCAGCCTGTTTGTGAATGAACTGTATGGAAGCACAGGGTTGTTTCCTTTCCTCTTGGTTCAGATCCTCTCGGACGTTCACACTGTTTCTACTTCTTTCTGTTTCCTGCAGATTTTCTGTGTGTACACTTACGTCCATGTAGAGTTTTGTAACTTAGCCGTCATGTCTTATGACAGATATCTTGCTATATGTTGTCCTCTACATTATAACACACGTATGACTTTTAAGAAGGCCATTATCTTTATTGCTGTTTTATGGTTTTACTCGTTTGTGAAATTCTTAATTACTTTGTCCTTAAGCATCCGTTTGACACTTTGTGGAAACATCATAAACAGCGTGTATTGTCGTAACTACCTTGTTGTTAAGTTGGCATGTACTGACATCACAGTGAATAACATTTATGGGATTTGTGGTACTGTCGTCACCATTTTGGTTCCTCTACTTCCGATCCTTTTCTCCTACATGAAAATCCTTAAAGTGTGTTTTTCTGGCTGTAAACAGACCAGACAGAAAGCTGTCAGCACCTGCACACCTCACCTCGCTTCCCTCCTGAACTTTTCTTTTGGCTGCTGCTTTGAAATAATCCAGAGTAGATTTGATATGACCAGCTTTCCCAGTTTGCTGCGTATTATTCTGTCACTGTATTTAATCATCATTCAGCCACTTTTGAATCCTGTCATGTACGGATTGCAAATGTCAAAGATACGGAAAACATGTAAACATGTCCTGTGTGATAAAGTGAAGGTCTGTCGCAGAGATGTCATGTAGATTTAACCACTAAAGTGTTAATGCATTATTCATATCTTGCCTTGAAATGTGATTAAATGATTAAAAACATGCAACTAAATTGAAAAATGTGAGAGTGTTTGTTGTGGTTATTGCAGTTTTTCATGTTTATCCACATTCACCCAACAGTCATGACTCCAGGGACAAACTGTGTCCCCTAAATGTTCACACAGAGCAATAAACACACACTTATTATAACAAAGGGCTCTAACCTCTATGGAATACTAACTGAACTGCATTAGTTCAGATCATGTTCATACACATGGTTTAAAGTTGATTTAACTGCTAACTTTATGAAGTTAAAGTTGCAAAACAACACAATTCCAGCATTAAAATCTAAATCTAAAGTCACCTTTTCTTAGAGGTGGGATTGCTTAGTTTACATGGTGGGGACTTAGATGTTAATCTTAGTTTTCACTGCCTTTGTATTCATTTAAGTGCAGAATATAAATGAATAGAACATTTAATGTTGTCTTTAAGATGTAAAATAAACACAGGAGACGATGTGTGAGCAGAGCCAGGGAGCATGTTGACAGTCATCTGTAGTGTTGACTGTGCCGTGTGAACTGGTGTCATTCTTTGAAACACTTCATATAAAGTTTTGATTGGATGTAGTTTGCAGCAGTGGAGCTTTATGTTGAATTGGTTAAGTTTTGGACGGGTCATTAACTTGTCGTAATGGCTCCAGTCTGAAATACTCCTGGAATACCCTGGAAGTGTTCGAGTCCTTGACACACATGCAGACTGGATGGGTCAACATTAGATCCACCACGTCTGCTACTCTACAGGCCCGGTCCCTGACCTCCATGCAACACTGATAAGGGGTGTGGCCCAGGACAACCCAACAATGTCTCGAGTCTTCAGCATTTCAGGTTGAATCTCTCTCTCACTCACTCATCTTCAACTGCTTATTAAGGGTCGGGGCGTAGGGGCAGAAGATCTAGCAGGGACCCCAAACTTCCCTTTCCCGGGCCACATTAACCAGCTCTAACTGTGGGATCCTGAGGCGTTCCCAGGCCAGTGTAGAGATAATCTCTCCAGCTGGTCCTGGGTTTTACTCGAGGCCTCCTCACAGCTGGACGTGCCTGGAACACCTCCCGAGGAATGCATCCAGGAGGCATCCTTGCCAGATGCCTGAACCACCTCAACTGGCTCCTTTCAACGCAAAGAGTCAGTGGCTCTTCTCTGAGTTTGGGTTCCCACGATCTAGTTCTTTGGGTAATGACACAGCCTTCATGAAAACAGAATGAAGATTGACAAATAGAGCGAGAGCTTTTCCTTCTATGTCAGCTCTCTTCTCATTGCAACGGACACAAACAGGATTAGTGACAAAGCGTGGCCTGGGCGGAGGTCAATCCCCGCTGGGAATGAATTTGATTCATTGCCAAGAATCCGGACATATCTCTCTCTTTAAGTGTACAGAGATTGGATGGCCCTGACAAGTGACCCCTTCACCCCATACTCCCACAGCACCTCCCACAGTATCTCCCTGGGGAACTGGACAAATGCCTTCTCCAGATCCACAAAGCACATTTAGACTGGATGGGCACACTTCCAGGCCCCTCCAGGATCCTTGCAAGGATGAAGAGCTGATCTGTTGTTCCCCCTGTAATTGGCACACACTCTCTGGTCTCTGAGACCCACAATAGAGGGCGTGTTAGTCAGATTCAGGAGTTTCTTAAAAGTAATCCTTCCATTGCCCCATGACCTCCTTAGTGCAGGTCACCAGCGTCCCGTCCATACAGTACACAGCTTGGATGGTTCTCCCTTCCCCTCCTTAGGTGCTGGACATTTTTCCAGAAGCACCTTGGTGCCGCCTGAAAGTCCTTCACTATGACTTCTCCGAACTTCTCCCACACCCGCTGCTTTGCTTTGCAGTCAGACAGCTTCCCTGACAGCCAGTGTCCACCAGTGTTCATGTATAACCACCACATTGAGGCACCCAAGACCACAGCTCACCACCGCAGCTTCAGCAAAGTAAGCTTTGTACATTGCCCACTCGGGCCTCCGACCTACACAGGATGATGTGTGAGCTGAAGATCTCTCAGACAGGTGCCCCCTCCAGACATTCACCAGATGGTGATCAGTTGTCACCTCTGCCCTTCTATTGCACAAGATTGCTGCTCATGGGGGAATCGTTGGGTCTATGTAAATCAAAAGTGACTCATAGAGTGTGGTCTTTACCTACTCCCTATGTCAAGTGTCCTGAGATGATTTTTGGAAATAAAATTGAATTGAACTGAATTATTCATCCGAGTGTCCCAAACATGTGGCCTTAGATCAGGTGCTACGATCACAAAATCAATCAACGATCTTCGGCTTAGGATGCTTTGATACTACAATCAGTCAGGAGCACCTTTATGTTCGAACATGGTGTTCATTACAGACGATCCATAACTAGTACAGAAGTCCAATAACAAACGACCGCTCAGGTTTAGACCAGGGAGGCTGTCTCCATCTTTGCACCATGTGGGTGTTTGAGTCTCCCAGCAGAACTATGGAGTCCCGTACTGGAGCCCAATGCAAGATTCAAATCAGGTTCACCAAGAAGGATGAATATTTCGGGTATACGCAAAAACAACAGTCAGAGTTTTCTCCCCCACCAGCCACAGGCATAGGGAGGTGAGACTCTCGTCCACCAGGGTAAAATCCTATGCCGCGGTTCTCAGCCAGGGTTTTTTGAGGATCCCCACCCCCATCCGGCTCCTCACACCCTGGGAAACCCCAGAGAAGAAGAGGGCACAATACCTTTATGGTCGTACGGTTACAGAACTGAGATGTGTAGAGGTAAGCCCCATCAGATCTGACAGTTAAGGCCAAGCGTGACGGATGGTTTGCCTGTAACAACAGGAACTTTACTGCATGTGTTGCATTTGGGAGACGGACCAGAATGGTCATGACATGAATGAGGTGGGACTGAAGTGTTGATACGCCGTTCATAAAAGGATATAAACAGCAAATATCATTTAGACAATAGACGACAAAAGGTGTAAAGTTATTTACTGGTGCGCAACAACGCGCTCGTGGGGCGTCAGCCGGAGTCTTTGTGGTGAGTTAAAGGTAAACTTTTAAGAGCTGATGCAGATAACGTCAGTCGACCCTCGTCACCTTTAGTTCTTTGTCTCAAGCAGCAGCCGTTTGAAACGTGACTGATTTCATGAATGTGCAGTAAAAACAAAAGAATCCTGAATAAAAACTAACTTTACTCTCATCTGTAACTGATGTAAGACTCTGACAGGTGTTGTGGGAAGTTACATCACTGCAGCTCGTTAATGAAGTCCCTCAGGTCAAAGGTCACTTCAGCCCGTCAACATGTTTGTCCCTGAGGCGTCTTCACATCAGACACAGTTTCCACTAATGAAGCTGTGAGTTACAGAGGGAGCTGTTGACCATTAGCACAAACACACTCAGCCCTGATGGGTCCACAGAGGGCGGATCATGGCCTCCCCTCAGACCGCGCTCTGGCAACCTCAGGACCAACAAACACATCGGAGCACAGTTGTTTTGCTGGTCAGTAAATGTTTGATATGAACTGTAACGTTCTGATGACGTAAGAGCAGAATCTGAGGTCACTGTTGGGTTGATCCCTGCACACATGAGCTCTGTAATGATGTGTTAATATAAAGTTTTATCACCAGTGGGTGAACGGGCTGTGACGTAACCTGGAAACTGGAAACTTGGCCGACTTCCTGGTTATTGTGCCCTCTGGTGGAGTGATGTACACACAGCGAGCGTTATTATAAAAATGATTGTGATTCGTTTTACAGCGTTATTGTTGGGAAAACTCGTCACTCAAGGACCAGGTCCGGATCAACTCCATGTTATAATAAAATCATATTTGTTCTTGTACCAGAAGAGAAACAGTTATTCCACAGCAGTGTGTCCCCTGCTCTGAGCGCAGTCCTCCTACTAAAGTGTTCTCAGTATGATGCCGGCCAATCACGTTCAGTCTTACTGTTTTGGACGATGTGAGCAACAGGAAGCTGAGTGCAGGTCACTAAAGCCCAACTGTGTCACTGATAACAAGGAGTTTCTGGATGTTACACAGAGAACCTTTAATCTCCTTTCACACCACGACTTTCTGAGTGTTTTCAGCTCGATCCGAACCAAAGTTACAGGTGTGAAACCTCCCTGAACACCCCATTGTCGCCTACGTCCCACTAAATGTTTGTTTGATGTTTGAGTGGGTTCTGCATCGGCCCGTGTTTCACCTTTCCACCAAGTTTCATGAAGATCAGACGAGGTCCGATCAGTGAGGATGCGTCTGACACTGAGGATGTTGTTAGAAGCACTGATCCCTTCGTCGTCTGCTTGGTGCGTGCTGCGGTTTCATGTTCAGTGTTTTGTTCCTGGTCTCTCATGTTGTCTCTCAGCTGCTGCCCCTCCCCCTCCTGCGGCTGCAGTGATTGGCTGAACACGGCTGTTTTCACTCACTATAAAGGAGCTGGAGAAAGCTCCAGACGACGCCAGCTTTGAGGCCTTTGGTGTGTTGGTTGTTGATTCTTGAGTCTTGGTGCACGGGGTCGGTCATCTTGCTCACTTTTGGAGGGAGGGTGTTCGCGCTGGCGTTGTGTTGCATATGACAGCGATGTTGTTCAGTCTGTGCAGCGCTCTGCTTTTGCTAAAAAGAACATTTCCGATGGTGGTTTGGAGATTTTGAGACATTTTTATTTCCATCCATCCGTTCTCTAAAACGCTTATCCTGGACGGGGTCGCCATTCCCAGCGGACGTCAGCAGAGAGGCAGGGTACGCCCTCGACTGGACATCAGACTATTTCTGCTCACACTTCCCTTTTCATTGATTATTTCCTCGGATTAATTCTGTTTTTTGCTTCCCTCGTCCCCTGGCCTCGTGAGAATTATACTTTTAGCTGTTAGGCTGTGTGCACTTCTACTTAAACTGGAGCATTAAAGTATCTGTTTGGATATATTCCTATATTCAGTGAGGCTACAGTGTAAATGATGGGTTTCTGCTGCTTGTGAGTTTTGAGGTCAATATAATCAACATGTGAAAATAATGCCTTTGGTAGTGACAAGTTTGTTTCGTCCGTTAAATCAGGAAAGATGGTAAATTCCACGTTGTCGTACTTCATCCTCAGCTCTTATTTAGATGTAGGGACTCTGAGATACTTGTTTTTCATGTTAACTGCCATGTTATACATTGTTATTGTTGCAGTCAACACATTTCTGATCGTGGTCATCTGTATGAACAGAAGCTTACATGAACCTATGTACCTGTTCCTGTGCAGCCTGTTTGTGAATGAACTGTATGGAAGCACAGGGTTGTTTCCTTTGTTTCTGGTTCAGATCCTCTCGGACGTTCACACTGTTTCTACTTCTTTCTGTTTCCTTCAGATTTACTGTGTGTATACTTACGTAAACATAGAGCTTTGTAATTTAGCCGTCATGTCTTATGACAGATATCTTGCTATATGTTGTCCTCTACATTATAACACACGTATGACTTTTAAGAAGGCCATTATCTTTATTGCTGTTTTATGGTTTTACTCGTTTGTGAAATTCTTAATTACTTTGTCCTTAAACATCCGTTTGACACTTTGTGGTAACGTCATAAACAGTTTGTATTGTCGTAACTACCTTGTTGTTAAGTTGGCATGTTATGAGCCTCTAGTGAATAACATTTATGGACTTTGTGCCACTGCTGTCTCCATCTTGGTTCCTCTACTTCCGATCCTTTTCTCCTACATGAAAATCCTTAAAGTGTGTTTTTCTGGCTGTAAACAGACCAGACAGAAAGCTGTCAGCACCTGCACACCTCACCTCGCTTCCCTCCTGAACTTTTCTTTTGGCTGCTGCTTTGAAATAATCCACACTAGATTCGATATGACCAGTGTTCCCAGTTGGCTGCGTATTATTCTGTCAGTGTATTTAATCATCATTCAGCCACTTTTGAATCCTGTCATGTACGGATTGCAAATGTCAAAAATACGGGAAACATGTAAACATGTCCTGTGTGATAAAATGAAGGTCTGTCGCAGAGATGTCATGCCAATTTAACCACTAAAGTGTTAATGCATTATTCATATCTTGTCTTGAAATGTGTTGAAAAGGATTAAAAACATCGACATGCACCCAATAGTCATGACTCCAGGGACAAATTGTACCAGGTCCAGGGGGGCTGGAGTCTCCCTTAGAGAGAGGGGGAGAAGTTCAGCATCCGTGAGGAACTCGGAGTAGAGCCGCTGCTCCTTTGTGTTGAAAGGAGCCAGTTGAGGTGGTTCAGGATCATCTGGTAAGGATGAACCCTGGGCGCCTCCCTAGGGAGGTGTTCCAGGCACGTCCAGCTGGGAGGAGGCCTCGGGGAAGACCCAGGACCAGGTGGAGAGATTAGATCTCCACACTGGCCTGGGAATGCCTCAGGATCCCCCAGTTAGAGCTGGTTAATGTGGTCCGGGAAAGGGAAGTTTGGGGTCCCTGCTGGAGCTGCTGCCCCCGAGACCTGATCCAGGATCAGAGGCTGGAGCTGCTGCCCCTGAGACCTGATCCCGGATCAGAGGCTGGAGATGAGATGAGATAGATAATTTGGACAAACTCACATGAACTAGAAGTTATATTTGTTTTAAATAAGAAGAGTAGTTGAGATGGATGCATTTAAAGATTAACTGGAACCATTGGAAGCTTCTTCGAGCATAGGAAACAGTGGTGCGTTCAACATGGACACCTTAAAATAAATCTGCAGAGTCTAATTTAAACTACTTTGAGGGGTTGAAGATGTGAATCAAATGTATTCTGATATACAATGTAATGGATAATCCAGTATTCATAGTAAAAGTTGAGATGATAAAGAAAAGTTTGATTATAGCTGAGTATTTTATAAATCATCTCAATTTGCTGCTTAAATGAAAGAGTTGGATCGAGCCAAACACCAAAGTACTTAAAGCTCAACACTTGTTCTGGTGTTGATCCTTCATTAAATGATAAACTGTAGTCAGATCAACAGCATCACCAAGGCCTTGCCTGGTACCAGATAACATACTGCATGATGTATTTTTATTTAAAATGAGCCATTTCTGAACAGAGGTTAGGTCTGACTGAAGGGTTCAATTGCAGACTTGTTAGTACTTTAAGTATATAGCACTTCATCGTCAGCATATAGTTGTGTTTGACAGTCAGATATTAGGTTGGCAGGTGACCAAGCGACATCTTTTTGCTTTTCTAGATTAATTTGGACACAATCACATAAACTAGAAGTTATATTTGTTTTAAATAAGAAGGGTAGTTGAGATGGATGCATTTAAAGATTAACTGGAACCACTGGAAGCTTCTTCCAGTTTAGTGTTTGGTGCATGAAACAAAAGAGTTTTCTTCCAGTTTATGCAAACTCAGGCAAAATGCAGCGAAGTACGAAGAACTGAAAAGGAAAACATCAGATCTAGTTTAGTCTAGAGCTAGACTGCAGCAAAAAACTCACTAGAAGAGAAAGGCAGGGGAGCAGCGCCCAGACCAGGTGTATATACTGAGGTGGTAATGAATGGATGCAGGTGTGTCTCGTCAGCCTCGTCAGCCTCGTCAGCTGAGCCCTGCAGAGGGTGAGGAACCAAGAGGCAGGGAAGAAACACTAAGATACAGAACCCTCACAAATCTGATGTATTTAATGCAAAGTTATTAATATAAATATCACTGTCACGAATTTGGCGACACAGTGTTGTGGTGGTTAGCACTGTCGCCTCACAGCAAGAGGGTTCCTGGTTTGAATCCCAGCTGGGGCCCTTCTGTGTGGAGTTTGCATGTTCTCCCCGTGTCTGCGTGGGTTTTCTCCGGGTTCTCCGGTTTCCTCCCACAGTCCAAAGACGTGCAGGTGTTGGGTTCATTGATGACTCTAAATCACCCGTAGGTGTGAATGGTTGTCTGTCTCTGTTCGTCTCTATGTGTCCTGTGATAGACTGGCGTCCTGTCCAGGGGGGACCCCGCCTCACGCCCGATGTCAGCTGGGATCGGCTCCAGCCCCCCGTGACCCCGACAGGGACAAGAGGTTGAAGATGAATGAATGATGACTATCATGAATTTCATCATGTAGACTCTAATTCAGTCGATCTTTGGGAGAAGACTCCTAATGTTCAGATGGATCATTTTTAGGCCTTTAGCTGTATCAACTGTGCATCATTGGGTGTAGATACGGTCCCAGAGACCTTCACCTCACACCTCCGGAGGAGCTTTTCTGGCGTCCCTGTGGAGGTTGGGGGTATTGAACCGGAGTGGACGATGTTCAAAGCTTCCACTGCTGAAGCCGCAGCGGTGAGCTGTGGCCTCAAGGTCTCAGGTGCCTCAAGGGGCGGTGACCCTGGACCACCGTGGTGGACCCCGGGGGTCAGGGGTCCCCCTGAAGAAGGAGGCCTTCAGGATCTGGTCTCCCAGAAGACTCCGGAGGTGGTTCTGAGGTCCCCACAGGTCTGAAGACGCTGGTGCCCTCAGCTGATGAGGTCATGGGGCGGTGGAAGGACTCTGAGGAAGTCCTGAATGGGCCCAACACGCCCTCTTTTGTAGAGGCAGAGCTGGAGGCTGATGGGGATCATCGTCAACATCTCTGACAGAAGTCACTGAGGAAGGAAACAAGTCCACAGAGGCAAAGCCCCAGGATCCATGAGCTGCATCCACACATGCTGAAAGCTCTGGGTCTGGAGGGGCCGTCCTGGTCCTGGTCCTGGTCCTGGTCCTGGTCCACACGTCTCTGACACACTGGTGGAAGTCTGGGACAGTGCCGAGGGAGTGGCAGACCGGGGTGGTGGTCCCTGTTCAGAAAGGGGGACCAGAGGGTGTGAGCCAGTTCCAGGGGGATCACACTCCTCAGCCTCCCTGGTGAAGTCGACTCCAAGGTGCTGGAAAGGAGGTTCGTCCTGTAGTACCTCAGACTGAAGAGGAACCAGGTGGATCCAGTCCTGGACCTGGACCAGGACCAGCTCTGCACTCTCAAGGATCCTGGAGGGGGTCTGGGAGTGTGCCCATCTGGTCTACATGTGCTTTGTGGGTCTGGAGAAGGCCCATGACCGGGTCCCTCGCGAGATACTGTGGGAGGTGCTGCGGGAGTCTGGGGTGAGGGGGTCACTTCTTTCCTACCCTCACCTGTGGTCATGAAAGCTGGGTCAGGACCCAAAGAACGAGGTCGCGGGTACAAGTGGCCGAAATGGGTTTTCTCAGGAGGGGGGCTGGAGTCTCCCTTAGAGAGAGGGTGAGACGTGAACCCTGGGCGAAGGAAAGGATATAAACAGCAGATCACTGCAGCATGCCTTTAGTTTCTGCAGCACAGCAGCTGACACATGCTGAGCTGTGTTTCTGTCATTTAAATAATCTATTTAAATCTATCTTTACCTTGTGTGAGGCTGATGAGTGAACGGTAAGTTTGTGCCGTCTGTGAGCTTTGAGGTTTGTTTCCTGATTGTGCTCTTGATCATTTAAAACAAAACAGAAGCAGTGTTGTCAATGTGAAGCTCAGCAAATGTGAAGATGATGCCTTTGTTATTTGGAAAAGTGTCTTTAAGTGAAGGGAATTGTAAATCATGTGTTGAAAACAATGATAATCGAACATTTTTACAAGTTTGTTTTGTCCGTTAAATCAGGAAAGATGGTAAATTCCACGTTGTCGTACTTCATCCTCAGCTCTTATTTAGATGTAGGGACTCTGAGATACTTGTTTTTCATGTTAACTGCCATGTTATACATTGTTATTGTTGCAGTCAACACATTTCTGATCGTGGTCATCTGTATGAACAGAAGCTTACATGAACCTATGTACCTGTTCCTGTGCAGCCTGTTTGTGAATGAACTGTATGGAAGCACAGGGTTGTTTCCTTTCCTCCTGGTTCAGATCCTCTCGGACGTTCACACTGTTTCTACTTCCTTTTGCTTCCTGCAGATTTTCTGTGTGTACACTTACGCAAATATAGAGTTTTGTAACTTAGCCGTCATGTCTTATGACAGATTTCTTGCTATATGTTGTCCTCTACATTATAACACACGTATGACTTTTAAGAAGGCCATTATCTTTATTGCTGTTTTGTGGTTTTACTCTTTTGTGAAATCCTTAATAACTTTGTCCTTAAACATCCGTTTGACACTTTGTGGAAACATCATAAACAGCGTGTATTGTCGTAACTACCTTGTTGTTAAGTTGGCATGTTCTGACATCACAGTGAATAACATTTATGGACTTTGTGCCACTGCTGTCTCCATCTTGGTTCCTCTACTTCCGATCCTTTTCTCCTACATGAAAATCCTCAAAGTGTGTTTTTCTGGCTGTAAACAGACCAGACAGAAAGCTGTCAGCACCTGCACACCTCACCTCGCTTCCCTCCTGAACTTTTCTTTTGGCTGCTGCTTTGAAATAATCCAGAGTAGATTCGATATGACCAGTGTTCCCAGTTTGCTGCGTATTATTCTGTCACTGTATTTTCTCATCATTCAGCCACTTTTGAATCCTGTCATGTACGGATTGCAAATGTCAAAGATACGGGAAACATGTAAACATGTCCTGTGTGATAAAATGAAGGTCTGTCGCAGAGATGTCATGTAGATTTAACCACTAAAGTGTTAATGCATTATTCATATCTTGCCTTGAAATGTGATTAAATGATTAAAAACATGCAACTAAATTGAAAAATGTGAGAGTGTTTGTTGTGGTTATTGCAGTTTTTCATGTTTATCCACATTCACCCAACAGTCATGACTCCAGGGACAAACTGTGTCCCCTAAATGTTCACACAGAGCAATAAACACATACTTATTATAACAAAGGGCTCTAACCTCTATGGAATACTAACTGAACTGCATTAGTTCAGATAATGTTCATACACATGGTTTAAAGTTGATTTAACTGCTAACTTTATGAAGTTAAAGTTGCAAAACAACACAATTCCAGCATTAAAATCTAAATCTGCAAGTCACCTTTCTTAGAGGTGGGATTGTTTAGTTTACATGGTGTGGACTTAGATGTGAATCTTAGTTTTCACTGCCTTTGTATTCATTTAAGTGCAGAATATAAATGAATAGAACATTTAATATTGTCTTTAAGATGTAAAATAAACACAGGAGACGATGTGTGAGCAGAGCCAGGGAGCATGTTGACAGTCATCTGTAGTGTTGACTGTGCCGTGTGAACTGGTGTCATTCTTTGAAACACTTCATATAAAGTTTTGATTGGATGTAGTTTGCAGCAGTGGAGCTTTATGTTGAATGGGTTAAGTTTGGGACGGGTCAATAAACTTCTCATAATGGCTCCAGTCTGAAATACTCTTGGAATACCCTGGAGAACACGTTCCTAAGCGTTAGAGTCCTTGACACACATGCAGACTGGATGGGTCAACATTAGATCCATCACGTCTGCTACTCTACAGGCCCGGTCCCTGACCTCCATGCAACACTGATAAGGGGTGTGGCCCAGGACAACCCAACAATGTCTCGAGTCATCAGCATTTCAGGTTGAATCTCATCCATCCCCTACATTTCTTTCTACTCTCACTCACTCATCTTCAACTGCTTATTAAGGGTCGGAGCGTAGGGGCAGAAGATCTAGCAGGGACCCCAAACTTCCCTTTCCCGGGCCACATTAACCAGCTCTAACTGTGGGATCCTGAGGCGTTCCCAGGCCAGTGTGGAGATCTAATCTCTCCACCTGGTCCTGGGTCTTCCCCGAGGCCTCCTCACAGCTGGACGTGCCTGGAACACGTCCCTAGGGAGGCGCCCAGGGTTCATCCTTACCAGATGATCCTGAACCACCTCAACTGGCTCCTTTCAACACAAAGAGTCAGTGGCTCTTCTCTGAGTTTGGGTTCCCACAATCTAGTTCTTTGGGTAATGACACAGCCTTCATGAGAATAGAACGAAGATTGACCAATAGAGCGAGAGCTTTTCCTTCTATGTCAGCTCTCTTTTCATTGTAACGGACAGAAACAGGATTGGTGACAAAGCGTGGCCTGGGCGGAGGACAATCCCCGCTGGGAATGAATTTGATTCATTGCCAAGAATCCGGACATATCTCTCTCTTTAAGTGTACAGAGATTGGATGGCCCTGACAAGTGACCCCTTCACCCCATACTCCCACAGCACCTCCCACAGTATCTCCCTGGGGAACTGGACAAATGCCTTCCCCAGATCCACAAAACACATTTAGACTGGATGGGCACACTTCCAGGCCCCCTCCAGGATCCTTGCAAGAGTGAAGAGATGATCTGTTGTTCCCCCTGTAATTGGTACACACTCTCTGGTCTCTGAGAACTACAATAGAGGGCTTGTTAGTCAGATTCAGGAGTTTCTTAAAAGTAATCCTTCCATTGCCCCATGACCTCCTCAGTGCAGGTCACCAGTGTCCCGTCCTTACAGTACACAGCTTGGATGGTTCCCTTCCCCTCCTTAGGTGCTGGACATTTTTCCAGAAGCACCTTGGTGCCGCCTGAAAGTCCTTCACCATGACTTCTCCGAACTTCTCCCACACCCGCTGCTTTGCTTTGCAGTCAGACAGCTTCCCTGACAGCCAGTGTCCACCAGTGTTCAAGTGTTACCACCCCCTTGAGCTCACCACTGAAGCTTCAGCAAAAGGAAGCTTTGTACATTGCCCACTCGGGCCTCCGACCTCCACAGGGATGATGTGTGAGCTGAAGATCTCTCAGACAGGTGCCCCCTCCAGACATTCACCAGATGGTGATCAGTTTTCACCTCCGCCCTTCTAGTGCACAAGATTGCTGCTCATGGGGGAATCGTTGGGTCTATGTAAATCATAAGTGACTCATAGAGTGTGGTCTTTACCTACTATGTAAAGTGTCCTGAGATGATTTTTGTAAATAAATTGAATTGAACTGAACTGAATTATTCATTCGAGTGTCCCAAACATGTGTCCTTAGATCAGGTGCTACGATCACAAAATCAATCAATGATCTTCGGCATAGGATGCTTTTATACTACAATCAGTCATGAGCATCTTTATGTTCGAACATGGTGTTCATTACAGACGATCCATGACTAGTACAGAAGTCCAATAACAAACGACCGCTCAGGTTTAGACCAGGGAGGGTGTCTCCATCATTGCACCATGTGGGTGTTTAAGTCTCCCAGCAGAACTATGGAGTCCCGTACTGGAGCCCCATGCAAGAGTCAAATCAGGTTCATCAAGAAGGATGAATATTTCGGGTTTACGCAAAAACAACAGTCAGAGTTTTCTCCCCCACCAGCCACAGGCATAGGGAGGTGAGACTCTCGTCCACCAGGGTAAAATCCTATGCAGCGGTTCTCAGCCAGGGTTTTGTGAGGATCCCCACCCCCACCCGGCTCCTCACACCCTGGGAAACCCCAGAGAAGAAGAGGGCACAATACCTTTATGGTCGTACTGTTACAGAACTGAGATGTGCAGAGGTAAGCCCCATCAGATCTGACAGTTAAGGCCAAGCGTGACGGATGGTTTGCCTGTAACAACAGGAACTTTACTGCATGTGTTGCATTTGGAAACGGACCAGAATTGTTATTGCAGCCGGAGGAAACGGTCTATAAATGGATAAAACATGTGGAAACCATGGATGTAAAGGTGAAAACAGGCTATTGTGTGAACACTTGTGCCAACATCAACATCCCATCATCCCAATCCTTCTTTTCTTCGTTTTATCATTTGAAATCCAAAGTTCATAAAAGTATCTTTCTTACTTAACGTCACAAAAGTTAGTTACATAACAAACAGGCTTGTTTCAAACCAAACCATGATCTATTCCCATACCTGACCCAGTAGTTTTGCTGCCTAAACCTAAACCCTGCACATTGAAAGTGTCGGTTTGTGACGAGTTGGGAGTGAGAATATGTTGGTCATGACTTGAATGAGGTGGGACTGAAGTGTTTATGCGCCGTTCATAAAAGGATATAAACAGCAAATATCATTTAGACAATAGACGACAAAAGGTGTAAAGTCATGTCCTTTTTACACTGGTGCCTAACAACGCGCTCGTGGGGCGTCAGCCGGAGTCTTTGTGGTGAGTTCAAGGTAAACTTTTAAGACCTGATGCAGATAACGTCAGTCGGCCCTCGTCACCTTTAGTTCTTTGTCTCTTTGTCTGATTGAATGAATGTGCAGTAAAAACAAAAGAATCCTGAATCAAAACTAACTTTCCTCTCATCTGTAACTGATGTAAGACTCTGAAAGGTGTTGTGGGAAGTTACATCACTGCAGCTCGTTAATGAAGTCCCTCAGGTCAAAGGTCACTTCAGCCCGTCAACATGTTTGTCCCTGAGGCGTCTTCACATCAGACACAGTTTCCACTAATGAAGCTGTGAGTTACAGAGGGAGCTGTTGACCATGAGCACAAACACACTCAGCCCTGATGGGTCCACAGAGGGCGGATCATGGCCTCCCCTCAGACCGCGCTCTGGCAACCTCAGGACCAACAAACACATCGGAGCACAGTTGTTTTGCTGGTCAGTAAATGTTTGATATGAACTGTAACGTTCTGATGACGTAAGAGCAGAATCTGAGGTCACTGTTGGGTTGATCCCTGCACACATGAGCTCTGTAATGATGTGTTAATATATAGTTTTATCACCAGTGGGTGAACGGGCTGTGACGTAACCTGGAAACTGGAAACTTGGCCGACTTCCTGGTTATTGTGCCCTCTGGTGGAGTGACTTACACACAGCGAGCGTTATTATAAATACCATTGTGATTCATTTTACAGCGTTATTGTTGGGAAAACTCGTCACTCAAGGACCAGGTCCGGATCAACTCCATGTTATAATAAAATCATATTTATTCTTGTACCAGAAGAGAAACAGTTATTCCACATCAGTGTGTCCCCTGCTCTGAGCGCAGTCCTCCTACTATAGTGTTCTCACTATGATGCCGACCAATCACGTTCAGTCTTACTGTTTTGGACGATGTGAGCAACAGGAAGCTGAGTGCAGGTCACTAAAGCCCAACTGTGTCACTGATAACAAGGAGTTTCTGGACGTTACACAGAGAACCTTTAAGCTCCTTTCACACCACGACTTTCTGAGTGTTTTCAGCTCGATCCGAACCAAAGTTACAGGTGTGAAACCTCCCTGAACATCCCATTGTCGCCTACGTCCCACTAAATGTTTATTTGATGTTTGAGTGGGTTCTGCATCGGCCCGTGTTTCACCTTTCCACCAAGTTTCATGAAGATCAGGCGAAGTCCGATCAGTGAGGATGCGTCTGACACTGAGGATGTTGTTAGAAGCACTGATCCCTTCGTCGTCTGCTTGGTGCGTGCTGCGGTTTCATGTTCAGTGTTTTGTTCCTGGTCTCTCATGTTGTCTCTCAAGCTGCTGCCCCTCCCCCTCCTGCGGCTGCAGTGATTGGCTGAACCCGGCTGTTTTCACTCACTATAAAGGAGCTGGAGAGAGCTCCAGACGACGCCAGCTTTGAGGCCTTTGGTGTGTTGGTTGTTGATTCTTGAGTCTTGGTGGACGGGGTCGGTCATCTTGCTCGCTTTTGGAGGGAGGGTGTTCGCGCTGGCGTTGTGTTGCATATGACAGCGATGTTGTTCAGTCTGTGCAGCGCTCTGCTTTTTCCAAAAGAACATTTCAGATGGTGGTTTGGAGATTTTGAGATATTTTTATTTCCATCCATCCGTTCTCTAAAACGCTTATCCCGGACGGGGTCGCCATTCCCAGCGAACGTCAGCAGAGAGGTGGGGTACGCCCTGGACTGGACATCAGACTATTGCTGCTTTCCATTGATTATTTCCTCGGATTAACTCTGTTTTTTGCTTCCCTCGTCCCCTGGCCTCGTGAGAATTGTACTTTTAGCTGTTAGGCTGTGTGCACTTCTACTTAGACTGGAACATTAAAGTATCTGTTTGGATATATTCCTTTATTCAGTGAGGCTACAGTGTAAATGGTGGGTTTCTGCTGCTTGTGAGTTTTGAGGTTAATATAATCAACATGTGAAAATAATGCCTTTGGTAGTGACAAGTTTGTTTTGTCTGTTAAATCAGGAAAGATGGTAAATTCCACTTTGTCGTACTTCATCCTCAGCTCTTATTTAGATGTAGGGACTCTGAGATACTTGTTTTTCATGTTAACTGCCATGTTATACATTGTTATTGTTGCAGTCAACACATTTCTGATCGTGGTCATCTGTATGAACAGGAGCTTACATGAACCTATGTACCTGTTCCTGTGCAGCCTGTTTGTGAATGAACTGTATGGAAGCACAGGGTTGTTTCCATTGTTCCTGGTTCAGATCCTCTCGGACGTTCACACTGTTTCTACTTCTTTCTGTTTCCTGCAGATTTACTGTGTGTACACTTACGTAAACATAGAGCTTTGTAACTTAGCCGTCATGTCTTATGACAGATATCTTGCTATATGTTGTCCTCTACATTATAACACACGTATGACTTTTAAGAAGGCGATTATCTTTATTGCTGTTTTATGGTTTTACTCGTTTGTGAAATTCTTAATTACTTTGTCCTTAAACATCCGTTTGACACTTTGTGGAAACGTCATAAACAGTTTGTATTGTCGTAACTACCTTGTTGTGAAGTTGGCATGTTATGAGCCTCTAGTGAATAACATTTATGGACTTTGTGCCACTGCTGTCTCCATCTTGGTTCCTCTACTTCCGATCCTTTTCTCCTACATGAAAATCCTCAAAGTGTGTTTTTCTGGCTGTAAACAGACCAGACAGAAAGCTGTCAGCACCTGCACACCTCACCTCGCTTCCCTCCTGAACTTTTCTTTTGGCTGCTGCTTTGAAATAATCCACACTAGATTCGATATGACCAGTGTTCCCAGTTGGCTGCGTATTATTCTGTCAGTGTATTTAATCATCATTCAGCCAATTTTGAATCCTGTCATGTACGGATTGCAAATGTCAAAAATACGGGAAACATGTAAACATGTCCTGTGTGATAAAATGAAGGTCTGTCGCAGAGATGTCATGCCGATTTAACCACTAAAGTGTTAATGCATTATTCATATCTTGCCTTGAAATGTGTTGAAAAGGATTAAAAACATCGACATGCACCCAATAGTCATGACTCCAGGGACAAATTGTACCAGGTCCAGGGGGTCTGGAGTCTCCCTTAGAGAGAGGGGGAGAAGTTCAGCATCCGTGAGGAACTCGGAGTAGAGCCGCTGCTCCTTTGTGTTGAAAGGAGCCAGTTGAGGTGGTTCAGGATCATCTGGTAAGGATGAACCCTGGGCGCCTCCCTAGGGAGGTGTTCCAGGCACGTCCAGCTGGGAGGAGGCCTCGGGGAAGACCCAGGACCAGGTGGAGAGATTAGATCCCGGATAAGCGGATGAAGATGAGATGAAGATGAGATGAAGATGAGATATAAACAAATAGAACATTAAGCCTGTGAATGTTCTCATTTGTCCAGGTCATCGTTATCCTCAAAGCAATTTCATTTAAAAGCAACTGGACTTGTCCTAAACAAATAAATACCTCTAGTGCAACATCACTATATTCTTCTGTGATTCATTCGTGTTTAGTACATTTGCGTCACACTGTGTTTGTGAAATTACTCCAAGGTTCAAGAGTTAAAATATTTCCCAAGAAAAGAGAAAAAGTTTCAAATAAACCTTTACAACAGGTAGCAAACAGAAAGTGTTAGCAACATAAGACATCTTCTGTTTCACAACAAAGCTTTGTTTTTGCGATATCACAAAAATTATAGAGGATAATAAAAAGTGCAGGATATTGAAAGGATGTCAGAAAATCAGCAGCTTCTAAAACAAGAAAATAAGTTCATAATAAAGTGAATGTTGTGTGATCCAGGATAAAGTCATAATGCAGGGTTCCCCACAGAAAAGTAGTTTGGCATGGTGGCAGGTGACCAACCTATCAATTGCAGACTTGTTAGTCCTTTAAGTATATAGCACTTCATCATCAGCGTATAGTTGTGTTTGACAGTCAGATATTAGGGAGGCAGGTGACCAAGCGACATCTTTTTGCTTTGTGACGAAAAGAGAGCTGAGCCCGAAGGCAAAGCTCCCGATCTACCTGTCAATCTTCGTTCCTACCCTCACCTGTGGTCATGAAAGCTGGGTCAGGACCCAAAGAACCAGGTCCAGGTCAGGACCCAAAGAACCAGGTCAGGACCCAAAGAACCAGGTCCAGGTCATGACCGAAAGAACCAGGTCAAGGGTACAAGCGTGTGAAATGTGTTTCCTCAGGAGGGGGTCTGGAGTCTCCCTTAGAGAGAGGGGGAGAAGTTCAGCATCCGTGAGGAACTCGGAGTAGAGCCGCTGCTCCTTTGCGTTGAAAGGAGCCAGTTGAGGTGGTTCAGGATCATCTGGTAAGGATGAACCCTGGGCGCCTCCCTAGGGAGGTGTTCCAGGCACGTCCAGCTGGGAGGAGGCCTCGGGGAAGACCCAGGACCAGGTGCAGAGATTAGATCCCGGATAAGCGGATGAAGATGAGATGAAGATGAGATGAAGATGATATATAAACAAATAGAACATTAAGCCTGTGAATGTTCTCATTTGTCCAGGTCATCGTTATCCTCAAAGCAATTTCATTTAAAAGCAACTGGACTTGTCCTAAACAAATAAATGCCTCTAGTGCAACATCACTATATTCTTCTGTGATTCATTCGTGTTTAGTACATTTGCGTCACACTGTGTTTGCAAAATTACTCCAAGGTTCAAGAGTTAAAATATTTCCCAAGAAAGGGGAAAAAGTCTCAAATAAACCTTTACAACAGGCAGCAAACAGAAACTGTTAGCAACATAAGACATCTTCTGTTTCACAACAAAGCTTTGTTTTTGCGATATCACAAAAATGATACAGGATAATAAAAAGTGCAGGATATTGAAAGGATGTCAGAAAATCAGCAGCTTCTAAATCAAGAAAATAAGTTCATAATAAAGTGAATGTTGTGTGATCCAGGATAAAGTCATAACGCAGGGTTTCCCACAGAAAAGTAGTTTGGCATGGTGGCAGGTGACCAACCTATCAATTTCAGACTTGTTAGTCCTTTAAGTATATAGCACTTCATCATCAGCATATAGTTGTGTTTGACAGTCAGATATTAGGGTGGCAGGTGACCAAGCGACATCTTTTTGCTTTGTGACGAAAAGAGAGCTGAGCCGGAAGGCAAAGCTCCCGATCTACCTGTCAATCTTCGTTCCTACCCTCACCTATGGTCATGAAAGCTGGGTCAGGACCCAAAGAACCAGGTCCAGGTCAGGACCGAAAGAACGAGGTCGCGGGTACAAGCGGCCGAAATGTGTTTCCTCAGGAGGGGGTCTGGAGTCTCCCTTAGAGAGAGGGGGAGAAGTTCAGCATCCGTGAGGAACTCGGAGTAGAGCCGCTGCTCCTTTGCGTTGAAAGGAGCCAGTTGAGGTGGTTCAGGATCATCTGGTCTGGATGAACCCTGGGCGCCTCCCTAGGGAGGTGTTCCAGGCACGTCCAGCTGGGAGGAGGCCTCGGGGAAGACCCAGGACCAGGTGGAGAGATTAGATCTCCACACTGGCCTGGGAACGCCTCAGGATCCCCCAGTTAGAGCTGGTTAATGTGGTCCGGGAAAGGGAAATTTTGGGGTCCCTGCTGGAGCTGCTGCCCCTGAGACCTGATCCCGGATCAGAGGCTGGAGATGAGATGAGATAGATAATTTGGACAAACTCACATGAACTAGAAGTTATATTTGTTTTAAATAAGAAGAGTAGTTGAGATGGATGCATTTAAAGATTAACTGGAACCATTGGAAGCTTCTTTGAGCATAGGAAACAGTGGTGCGTTCAACATGGACACCTTAAAATAAATCTGCAGAGTCTAATTTAAACTACTTCGAGGGGTTGAAGATGTGAATCAAATGTATTTTGATATACAATGTCAGCATAGTCCCGTATTCGTAGTCAAAGTTGAGAGACGATAAAGAAAAGCTTAGATTATAGCTGAGTATTTTATAAATCATCTCAATTTGCTGCTTTAATGAAAGAGTTGGATCGAGCCAAACACCAAAGTACTTAAAGCTCAACACTTGTTCCAGTGTTGATCCTTCATTAAATGATAAACTGTAGTCAGATCCATAGCATCACCAAGGCCTTGCCTGGTACCAGATAACATACTGCATGATGTATTTTTATTTAAAATGAGCCATTTCTGAACAGAGGTTAGGTCTGACTGAAGGGTTCAATTGCAGACTTGTTAGTCCTTTAAGTATATAGCACTTCATCGTCAGCATATAGTTGTGTTTGACAGTCAGAACAGATATTAGGGCGGCAGGTGACCAAGCGACATCTTTTTGCTTTTCTAGATTAATTTGGACAAACTCACATGAACTAGAAGTTATATTTGTTTTAAATAAGAAGAGTAGTTGAGATGGATGCATTTAAAGATTAACTGGAACCACTGGAAGCTTCTTCCAGTTTAGTGTTTGGTGCATAAAACAAAAGAGTTTTCTTCCAGTTTATGCAAACTCAGGCAAAAAGCAGCGAAGAACGAAGAACTGAAAAGGAAAACATTAGATCTAGTTTAGTCTAGAGCTAGACTGCAGCAAAAAAACTCACTAGAAGAGAAAGGTCAGCTCTTCCAACAAGACTGAATTATCTGGCAGGGGAGCAGCGCCCAGACCAGGTGTATATACTGAGGTGGTAATGAATGGCTGCAGGTGTGTCTCGTCAGCCTCGTCAGTCTCGTCAGCCTCGTCAGCTGAGCCCTGCAGAGGGTGAGGAACCAAGAGGCCGGGGTGAAAACACCAAGACACAGAACCCTCACAAATCTGCTCTATTTAATGCAAAGTTATTAATATAAATATCACTGTCACAAATTTGGTGACACGGTGGTCTGGTGGTTAGCACTGTCGCCTCACAGCTAGAAGGTTCCTGGTTTGAACCCCGGCTGGGGCCCTTCTGTGTGGAGTTTGCATGTTGTCCCCGTGTCTGCGTGGGTTTTCTCCGGGTTCTCCGGTTTCCTCCCACAGTCCAAAGACGTGCAGGTGTTGGGTTCATTGATGACTCTAAATCACCCGTAGGTGTGAATGGTTGTCTGTCTCTGTTCGTCTCTATGTGTCCTGTGATAGACTGGCGTCCTGTCCAGGGTGGACCCCGCCTCACGCCCCCCGATGTCAGCTAGGATCGGCTCCAGCCCCCCGTGACCCCGACAGGGACAAGCGGCTGAAGATGAATGAATGACTATCATGAATTTCATCATGTAGACTCTAATTCAGTCGATCTTTGGGAGAAGACTCCTAATGTTCAGATTGATCATTTTTAGGCCTTTAGCTGTATCAACTGTGCATCATTGGGTGTAGATACGGTCCCAGAGACCTTCACCTCACACCTCCGGAGGAGCTTTTCTGGCGTCCCTGTGGAGGTTGGGGGCATTGAACCGGAGTGGGCGATGTTCAAAGCTTCCACTGCTGAAGCCGCAGCGGTGAGCTGTGGCCTCAAGGTCTTAGATGCCTCAAGGGGCGGTGACCCTGGACCACCGTGGTGGACCCCGGGGGTCAGGGGTCCCCCTGAAGAAGGAGGCCTTCAGGATCTGGTCTCCCAGAAGACTCCGGAGGTGGTTCTGAGGTCCCCACAGGTCTGAAGACGCTGGTGCCCTCAGCTGATGAGGTCATGGGGCGGTGGAAGGACTCTGAGGAAGTCCTGAATGGGCCCAACACGCCCTCTTTTGTAGAGGCAGAGCTGGAGGCTGATGGGGATCATCGTCAACATCTCTGACAGAAGTCACTGAGGAAGGAAACAAGTCCACAGAGGCAAAGCCCCAGGATCCATGAGCTGCATCCACACATGCTGAAAGCTCTGGGTCTGGAGGGGCCGTCCTGATCCTGGTCCTGGTCCACACGTCTCTGACACACTGGTGGAAGTCTGGGACAGTGCCGAGGGAGTGGCAGACCGGGGTGGTGGTTCTTGTTCAGAAAGGGGGACCAGAGGGTGTGAGCCAGTTACAGGGGGATCACACTCCTCAGCCTCCCTGGTGAAGTCGACTCCAAGGTGCTGGAAAGGAGGTTGGTCCTGTAGAACCTCAGACTGAAGAGGAACCAGGTGGATCCAGTCCTGGACCTGGACCAGGACCAGCTCTGCACTCTCCAGGATCCTGGAGGGGGTCTGGGAGTGTGCCCATCCGGTCTACATGAGCTTTGTGGATCTGGAGAAGGAACATGACCAGGTCCCTTGCGAGATACTGTGGGAGGTCCTGGGGGAGTCTGGGGTGAAGGGGTCACTTCTGAGGGGGTCCAATCTCTGTACACTCAAAGAGAGAGCTGTGTCCGGATCCTGGGCAGTAAGTCGGAGTCGTTCCCAGTGGGGGTCGGCCTCCTCCAGGGGGGCACTCTGTCACCAATCCTGTTTGTGGTTTTCATGGACAGGATATGGAGGCGTAGTGGTGGTGGGGAGGGGCTGCAGTTGGGTGGGCTGAGGATCTGGTCTCTGACGTGGTCCTGACGGCGTCGTGGGTCAGGGACCTTCAGCACTCACTGGATCGGTTCACAGCCGAGTGTGAAACGGCCGGGATGAGTCTGGGGTGAGGGGGTCACTACTTTCCTACCCTCACCTGTGGTCATGAAAGCTGGGTCATCACCCAAAGAACGAGGTCGCGGGTACAAGCGGCCGAAATGGGTTTTCTCAGGAGGGGGTCTGGAGTCTCCCTTAGAGAGAGGGTGAGACGTGAACCCTGGGCGAAGGAAAGGATATAAACAGCAGATCACTGCAGCGTGCCTTTAGTTTCTGCAGCACAGCAGCTGACACATGCTGAGCTGTGTTTCTGTCATTTAAATAATCTATTTAAATCTATCTTTACCTTGTGTGAGGCTGATGAGTGAAGGGTAAGTTTGTGCCGTCTGTGAGCTTTGAGGTTTGTTTTCTAATTGTGCTCTTGATCATTTAAAACAAAACAGAAGCAGTGTTGTCAATGTGAAGCTCAGCAGATGTGAAGATGATGCCTTTGTTATTAGGAAACGTGTCTTCAATTGGAGGAAATTGTAAATTATGTGTTGAAAACAATAATAATCGAACATTTTTACAAGTTTGTTTTGTCCGTTAAATCAGGAAAGATGGTAAATTCCACTTTGTCGTACTTCATCCTCAGCTCTTATTTAGATGTAGGGACTCTGAGATACTTGTTTTTCATGTTAACTGCCATGTTATACATTGTTATTGTTGCAGTCAACACATTTCTGATCGTGGTCATCTGTATGAACAGGAGCTTACATGAACCTATGTACCTGTTCCTGTGCAGCCTGTTTGTGAATGAACTGTATGGAAGCACAGGGTTGTTTCCTTTCCTCCTGGTTCAGATCCTCTCGGACGTTCACACTGTTTCTACTTCTTTCTGTTTCCTGCAGATTTTCTGTGTGTACACTTACGCAAATATAGAGTTTTGTAACTTAGCCGTCATGTCTTATGACAGATATCTTGCTATATGTTGTCCTCTACATTATAACACACGTATGACTTTTAAGAAGGCCATTATCTTTATTGCTGTTTTATGGTTTTACTCGTTTGTGAAATCCTTAATAACTTTGTCCTTAAACATCCGTTTGACACTTTGTGGAAACATCATTAACAGCGTGTATTGTCGTAACTACCTTGTTGTTAAGTTGGCATGTTCGGACATCACAGTGAATAACATTTATGGACTTTGTGCCACTGCTGTCTCCATTTTGGTTCCTCTACTTCCGATCCTTTTCTCCTACATGAAAATCCTCAAAGTGTGTTTTTCTGGCTGTAAACAGACCAGACAGAAAGCTGTCAGCACCTGCACACCTCACCTCGCTTCCCTCCTGAACTTTTCTTTTGGCTGCTGCTTTGAAATAATCCAGAGTAGATTCGATATGACCAGTGTTCCCAGTTTGCTGCGTATTATTCTGTCAGTGTATTTTCTCATCATCCAGCCACTTTTGAATCCTGTCATGTACGGATTGCAAATGTCAAAAATACGGGAAACATGTAAACATGTCCTGTGTGATAAAATGAAGGTCTGTCACAGAGATGTCATGTCGATTTAACCACTAAAGTCTCAGTTTTAATGTTTGAGGTGTTGATTTTTTTGCAACATAATCATAGAAACTGTTAATGTGAGATCTGATGAAGTGAAACAAAGTTCCAGGAATGAATTTCTGAAGCAATAAAAACCTTGTGTCATGAGTTAAAGAGGACTCAGTGGGACATCTTGATTGCTTTTCTTGTGTTTGTTGCACACATCAAACCCTGATGTTATTCAAACAGACTGTGAGTGTTAATGCAAAAGGAACATCACTGCGTGAACAGAACAGATTGTTGCGTGTGCTTTGCTGATGCTATGGGGTCCATGTCCCTGATGGGACCCCGAGTTAGGGAGCCAGTGAGCATCAGCATTCAATTAGAGAAAGGATGGAAAAGGCTGTTTCTAAAGGTGACGTGATCATGTGGTTTACGCACCCTGGATGACAAATAACCAAGATATGACTCTAGTGCACACCATCAACATTCGATGTTAGACATTAAATGGCGTCTGATTGACCCCAAGGAGAACAGGAGGGTTCAATTTGGACGGTTTGTTGCCACACACAAAAGTTTTCCTTGAATTTTAATTCACGTTAATTTTGAAGATTTTTACCAAGTTTCTTGTTAAAGATAAATTATATAATTCAGTAAATCTGTGTCTATATATGTTGTCATGTGTGACGACGGAGAACACACGGAGGAGGGGACTCAAATGCAGACACGGTATTAACAAATTTAATAAAACTAATTTACAAAAAGGTGATTTAAACACAAAGGAAAAACACAAAGAACTAGATACAAACTGACACGATGAATGGACACAAAAGGAACAGGTACACAGGGTGGTATCAGGGTAAGGACAGGGTATGATCCGGCACTGAGTGAGGCTCAGGACCGGGTTGATGTACAGAGTGGCAGGTGATTAGTGCCAACAAGAATCACAAACTCAAACCAGAAAACAGAAAGAAAGCACATACAGAAAAACACCGACAGAGGGAAACAACAACAACAACGATTAAAAAGGTGAGAGAAACTGTCCAGAACCAATCACAACATATGTATTTGTTAAAAATTGTTTAACAAAGTTATAAAAGCAATGTTGAAGTTCAGCCTGATGTTGTTACACACAGGGAATGAGGCTTATTAATTAAACACTGGGATCAGATCAGTGCTGGGTATCGGCCGATACCCAAAGCGCAAGTGTCCGGACAGGGACTGAAAAAGATTTATTGGTCCATCCCTACTTAAAACTGTTGCACAGGGCCGGATACACTTACACCCAGAGATCTCATCTCATCTCATCTTCATCCGCTTATCCGGGGTCGGGTCGCGGGGGCAGCAGCTCCAGCAGGGACCCCAAACTTCCCTTTCCCGGGCCACATTAACCAGCTCTAACTGGGGGATCCTGAGGCGTTCCCAGGCCAGTGTGGAGATCTAATCTCTCCACCTGGTCCTGGGTCTTCCCCGGAGGCCTCCTCCCAGCTGGACGTGCCTGGACCACCTCCCTAGGGAGGCGCCCAGGGTTCATCCTTACCAGATGATCCTGAACCACCTCAACTGGCTCCTTTCAACGCAAAGGAGCAGCGGCTCTACTCCGAGTTCCTCACGGATGCTGAACTTCTCCCCCTCTCTCTAAGGGAGACTCCAGACCCCCTCCTGAGGAAACACATTTCACACGCTTGGACCTGGACCTGGTTCTTTGGGTCCTGACCTGGACCTGGTTCTTTGGGTCCTGACCTGGACCTGGTTCTTTGGGTCCTGACCCAGCTTTCATGATCACAGGTGAGGGTAGGAGCCAAGATTGGCCGGTAGATCGAGAGCTTTGCCTTCCGAGATGTGCATATTATTTAAAGACAGGTTCACTCTGAGGTGTTTCCAAAATAATGCTCGAGGTGGAGGCTGAGAAAATAATGATGTAAACCTAAAGGGTTGTCTAGTCCAATATTCCTGTGAAAATGTTCTCATGTGTCCAGGTCGTCGTTCTCCCCAAAGCAATTTCAGTCAAAAACAACTGGACTTGGTTCTTTGTCCTGGACTCTGCTGCCCACTCACATCTCAAGGAGAAAGCCCACTCCTTTGATGACAACAGTGTCCACATCCTGGACAGAGAGGACAGATGGTTTGAAAGAGGAGGAAAAGAAGAGAAACCATGGCTAACCAGAGGAGGAGGTCTGAGACACCAGGACCAGGACCAGGCTGGGACTGGACCATGGCTAACCAGAGGAGGAGGTCTGAGACACCAGGACCAGGCTGGGACTGGACCATGGCTAACCAGAGGAGGAGGTCTGAGACACCAGGACCAGGCTGGGACTGGACCATGGCTAACCAGAGGAGAAGGTCTGAGACACCAGGACCAGGACCAGGCTGGGACTGGACCATGGCTAACCAGAGGAGGAGAACTGAGACACCAGGACCAGGACCAGGCTGGGACTGGACCATGGCTAACCAGAGGAGGAGGTCTGAGACACCAGGACCAGGACCAGGCTGGGACTGGACCATGGCTAACCAGAGGAGGAGGTCTGAGACACCAGGACCAGGACCAGGCTGGGACTGGACCATGTCTAACCAGAGGTGGAGGTCTGAGACACCACTTCTCTCCAGTTTACAATGCTGCCCTTTCATCCCTTCATCCAACAATCTAACCTCAAAGAACAACTGTTCACAAACGTCCTCCTGTGACTCCAACCACTGTCGTTCAGACTCAATAGAGCACTAACCAAGTCCAGACCTACTTCCACCAACCACTGGATTAGGACCAGGACCAGGCTTGGACTGGACCAGCACTAACCAAGTCCAAACCTACTTCCACCAACGACTGTCACTCTAACGACAGAGAACAAAGGGTTCCAGTGACATCATCGGCCTGTGAGAGGTTAAAGACCTGGATCTCCACATAAGATAGTTGGACCAGTCCCAGCCTGGTCCTGGTCCTGGTCCTGCTCCTGGTCCAGTCCCAGCCTGGTCCTGGTCCTGGTCCTGGTCCCAGCCTGGTCCTGGTCCAGTCCCAGCCTGGTCCTGGTCCTGGTCCTGGTCCTGGTCAGATGCGTACATGAACTGATGAAGCCTCTTGGATCAGAGGTGCAACGTCTTCCTAGACAAATAACCAGGTCCAGTTGCTTTTGACTGAAATTGCTTTGGGGGTTAGTCCAATATTGTATTTGGACACACGTAGACAATACGTATATGGACATACAGTGCCGTGCTGTGACTGGGCTGCTGTAGGCCATTCACCTTCCTGTCCTTTAGCGACTGTGTTGTTTTTATAGTGGTGTGTTTTGGGTCGTTGTCATGCTGGAAGCTGAACCACCTCCACCTGCCAAGAGTCCAACAGAGGGCTGCAGGTTTTTCCTCAAGAATTTGAATGAACTGTTGATCGAAGAGAAAACCGTCTTGTCACTTCTGGAAACACATGAATGACCGCAGTCAAGGTCCAGATGATGGAGTTAGCATGCTAATGATGCTAATCCTGACAACTAGCCACAATTGTGTGATATTAATATTCATCATCAAAAGTTGTTCCACTGAACTCCACTTGTCTTCCACAGGAGTAGACATCCAGCTGAACTTACAAACAAGTATAAAGTGGTGTTATTTGATTAATTCTTCAAATTAAGCTAAAGCGATTTGACAATAATAGTAACCTCTGTTAGCCTGATAGTTACCCATAAGATTTTGCTATAGTTGCTAGCTGTTCAAGTTTGGTTTGGCAGGGGAGCAGCGCCCAGACCAGGTGTATATACTGAGGTGGTAATGAATGGCTGCAGGTGTGTCTCGTCAGCCTCGTCAGCTGAGCCCTGCAGAGGGTGAGGAACAAAGAGGCAGGTAAAAACACTAAGACACTGTAAGATATTTTATTTTTTCTGTACAAGGTGGTGTAGTGGTTAGCACTGTCACCTCACAGCAAGAAGGTTGCTGGTACGAGTCCCGGCTGTGGCCCTTCTGTGTGGACCATGTTCTCCCCGTGTCTGCGTGGGTTTTCTCCGGGTTCTCCGGTTTCCTCCCACAGTCCAAAGACGTGCAGGTGTTGGGTTCATTGATGACTCTAAATCACCCGTAGGTGTGAATGGTCGTCTGTCTCTGTTCGTCTCTATGTGTCCTGTGATAGACTGGCGTCCTGTCCAGGGTGGACCCCGCCTCACGCCCGATGTCAGCTGGGATCGGCTCCAGCACCCCCGCGACCCCAACCCCGGGATAAACGGTTGAAGATGAATGAATGTATATTTCCAAAGTCACGTTATACTGTCGGTGTTCTGGATGGATGAGAAGGTGTTTGGGGCACTGTGTTTAATTTAAAATGATTTTAAGGAAGTCAACAAACACACACAGAGAACGTGACATTAAAACTCGAGTAACAACTTTGATTATGATCATTTTCTGGAGGTTTAAATTGCTGCCGTCAGATTGACCCCAAGGATGGAACGGTGCTGGTACAATTTAAGGGGAACAGTTGGGTTTTTCAGATTCTAGTATTTAATGTTTATGAGTTTACCAAAATAGATGAGCCTCACTGTCACTGATACAACAGCACTCACCCTCTCCACCAGCTGCTGACCTCCAGCAGAAGCACCTTCAGCCACAGACTCATTCTCCCCCGGTGCAACACTGAACGCCGGAGGAAGTCTTTTCCTCCGTTGGCCGTCAAACTCTTTAATTCATCTACAGTCAGGTGAGGACCAGTGGAGACACTGTGTCCTGAGAAATGTCACTTTAGATCATAACTTTACTGAAACATAGTTCAGTAGGAAACGCTGCAACAGTGTTATCCCTTATTTAGTTTGTTCTTATTTCATTTCAACATGCTGCTAAACTGCACGCTGCGGATTGTTGTATAGTGTATAAACCTGCTTTTAACCACGATGTCTGTTGCACTCTGTCACATTAGTTCATTGTTTGATTTATGTTTTTATGCTTATTGTTACTCTGATCCTTTCATCTTTGTATTGAAACTGTTGCACAATCATTTCCCTCAGTATAAATAAAGCTTCTTGAATCTTGAATCTTGATACTCGACCCAGACGTGATTCAGCATCTGCCAGATATCTGAAATCACTTTTGGAAAATGTTGCATGGTGTGCAACACCAACTGTCTCCTGAGTTCTGTGTCTGCATTTGGGTCCCCTCCTCCGTGTGTTCTCCGTCGTCACACATGACAACATATATAGACACAGATTTACTGAATTATATAATTTATCTTTAACAAGAAACTTGGTAAAAATCTTCAAAATTAACGTGAATTAAAATTCAGGGAAAACTTTTACATGTGGCAACAAACCGTCCAAATTGAACCCTCCTGTTCTCCTTGGGGTCAATCAGACGCCATTTAATGTCTAACATCAAATGTTGCATGGTGAGGACTAGAGTCATATGTTGGTTATTCGTCATCCAGGGTGCGTAAACCACATGATCACGTCACCTTTAGAAACAGCCTTTTCCATCCTTTCTCTAAGTGAATGCTGATGCTCACTGGCTCCCTAACTCGGGGTCCCATCAGGGACATGGACCCCATAGCATCAGCAAAGCACATGCAACAATCTGTTCTGTTCACGCAGTGATGTTCCTTTTGCATTAACACTCACAGTCTGTTTGAATAACATCAGGGTTTGATGTGTGCAACAAACACAAGAAAAGCAATCAAGATGTCCCACTGAGTCCTCTTTAACTCATGACACAAGGTTTTTATTGCTTCAGAAATTCATTCCTGGAACTTTGTTTCACTTCATCAGATCTCACATTAACAGTTTGTCACATTAATGACATCTCTTCGACAGACCTTCACTTTATCACACAGGACATGTTTACATCTTATCCGTATTTTTGACATTTGCAATCCGTACATGACAGGATTCAAAAGTGGCTGAATGATGAGTAAATACACTGCCAGAATAATACGCAGCAAACTGGGAACACTGGTCATATCGAATCTACTCTGGATTATTTCAAAGCAGCAGCCAAAAGAAAAGTTCAGGAGGGAAGTGAGGTGAGGTGTGCAGGTGCTGACAGCTTTCTGTCTGGTCTGTTTACAGCCAGAAAAACACACTTTGAGGATTTTCATGTAGGAGAAAAGGATCGGAAGCAGAGGAACCAAGATGGTTATAACAATACCAAAAAGTCCATAAATGTTATTCACTAGAGGCTCATAACATGCCAACTTAACAACAAGGTAGTTATGACAATTCACACTGTTAATGATGTTTCCACAAAGTGTCAAACGGATGCTTAAGGACAAAGTAATTAAGAATTTCACAAAAGAGTAAAACCATAAAACAGCGATAAAGATAATCGCCTTCTTAAAAGTCATACGTGTGTTATAATGTAGAGGACAACATATAGCAAGATATCTGTCATAAGACATGACGGCTAAGTTACAAATCTCTATATTTGCATAAGTATACACACAGTAAATCTGCAGGAAACAGAAAGAATTAGAAACAGTGTGAACGTCCGAGAGGATCTGAACCAGGAGGAAAGGAAACAACCCTGTGCTTCCATACAGTTCATTCACAAACAGGCTGCACAGGAACAGGTACATAGGTTCATGTAAGCTCCTGTTCATACAGATGACCACGATCAGAAATGTGTTGACTGCAACAATAACAATGTATAACATGGCAGTTAACATGAAAAACAAGTATCTCAGAGTCCCTACATCTAAATAAGAGCTGAGGATGAAGTACGACAAAGTGGAATTTACCATCTTTCCTGATTTAACGGACAAAACAAACTTGTAAAAATGTTTGACTGTCATTGTTTTTAACACAAAAAATACAATTTCCTTCACTTAAAGACACCTTTCCTAATAACAAAGGCATCATCTTCACATTTGCTGAGCTTCACATTGACAACACTGCTTCTGTTTTGTTTTAAATGATCAAGAGCACAATCAGGAAACAAACCTCAAAGCTCACAGACGGCACAAACTTACCCTTCACTCATCAGCCTCACACAAGGTAAAGATAGATTTAAACACATTACTTAAATGACAGAAACACAGCTCTGCATGTGTCAGCTGCTGTGCTGCAGAAACTAAAGGCATGCTGCAGTGATCTGCTGTTTATATCCTTTCATGAAGGGCACATCAACACATCAGTCCCACCTCATTCATGTCATGACCAACACATTTTCACTCCCAACTTAATCTGGGCTGGACCCAAATATTCAAATATTCAGATGTTTCTTCAAGCAATTGCCAGTAATCAGCTGCTTATTTAGGAATTCAGGTAAACTACTGCAGTATGTGCGAGTCAGAGACAATTCTGACTGAGTCAGGTTATAACCGAGACATCTGACCTGTGAAGAGCTCTCTGGGCTTTAGCTGGAGCAGACTGGTGTTGTTTTTATTTAAAGAAAATTAACACCGTCTACGTAGTTGGGAGCTTGGTGGCCCCTTCCACACTCAGGCTGCAGCTAACTTCAGCACCCCAATATTTGGAGCTCAAAAAATTCAGGACAGCCATAAAATAAATGCGGATTCTGAATCAGGTGGTAGGACCACTAGCTTCAAGGCTCATTGTGCTAACTAGCTAACAACAACTACAGTGAGCAGCAATCCACTTCCTCATCAGGGTCCATACAAATCTATCAATCGACACATTCAGTCACCACTCAAAGGTCACCAACTCTGGGGTTGGGGTTAGGATTTACCTCAACCAGATTATGGAGATGGGTTGTTGGCTGGACCAACACCAATGCAGTTAAGATGCGTTCAGTCCGGACACAATAGACGTAATAGATGCGACGTGATTACATACAAAGTCAACGCAAAGACGCCACTTAAAGACGGGCATTGCGTTACTCGCATTACATGGTGTAGGTGCAACCAGCATCCCAAAGATGAATGTTCATCTCTGGATCAATGTGAACTTTCATTTTGATTATTAGTCACACTTTTGATCCAATTAACCTAAAGTACCTACATTGGTGCCCCGTGTGAGGCTTTGTTATGTTGGCTGTTGGCAATAATTCATTATTGTGTGATATAAATATTCGTCATCAAAAAGTTGTTCCAGTGAACTCCACTTGTCTTCCACAGGAGTAGACATCCAGCTGAACTTACAAACAGGTATAAAGTGGTGTTATTTGATTAATTCTTCAAATTAAGCTAAAGCGATTTGAGAATAATAACCTCTGTAAGCCTGATAGTTACCCATAAGATTTTGCTATTGTTGCTAGCTTTTCAAGTTTGTTTTAGCATTTTAATATCACATATTCAATGCAATCTAATGAGTCTTGTCATAAGTTGTTGCTAAATTAAGTGCTCCTTCCCCTTAACTCATAGCGTGCCCCCGGCCCTATGAACCCGAGAGCTTGAACTTTGTTGGAACTGCCTTGCATTTCAACCTGAGTGGAGATAGATAGAGCCACAGTGTGCTACCAGCCCTGTGGATAAAGTTACATACCCAGCTGTTTCTTACACGTGTCTCAGCTTGCGTAGCACTTTACAGATATTATTCCCTGACTGACGGCCCTGCATCTCAGTTAGTGTGAATTCTGGTCCCAGAATCACATGGTGCTGTAGTTGCCCCTCCCCGTGCAGGAAGCAAGCTATCCACATAGTGTAGACCAGAGGAACTGTTGTTTTAGGCTAGTGTACCGCCCAAGTAACATCACAGGGTGTCTGCCAAGCAACACCACAGCCAAAACAATTGCATTGTTGTACTAGACAAGACGTTTAAACTCACCTTCCATTTTAACACAATGGAAAACCCACGTGTAGAGAATTTCATTTCTTCCCTAGCACAGAGCCTTGAGTCTGGCTACCCTGAGTTCATTAACACATTGGACTTAAGTGAGTGCAGTAAAGAAATAGACTCACTTCTCAGCGACACATCTAAAGGTTCAGTGTTGAGATGTTTGCTCCTGAACTTCCACCGGCAAATTAACATTGTCTGTCAGAGCAAAACAACATTAGAAAAGGAGATAGAATCCTTTAAAGCTCAAAATGCTAATCTCATTAGTGAAGTTCAGATAGTAAATTACAAAATCCTTTGTTATTTAGAAGATTCACACTCAGCAGAGTCACAGCTCTTCTCACACAAAAAGGAATTTGTTATTGCTTAGATCTGAAACTCTTGCCCCACCAAAGTAATTCAGCCACGCTGATTCTGGCTTTTCGGATTCAAATTTCTCCCTCAATGAGAGATTAACGCCCTCTCCAGAGCATACCAGGGAAGTTCAGTCCTGCTCATCCTCCTAGTTGTTGTATATTGTATATAGTATATTTTCTATTCTTATTCTTTATTTTTATCTTCTATTTTATTTTTAATTATCTTTGTTTACCTTATGTAAACTAAGGGTCTGTGTTGTCTGTGTCTGTGTGTAAGCTACTGCTCACGTGAATTTCCCCGCTGTGGGATCAATAAAGTCTATTCTATTCTAACGGCTCCAGTATGAAATACTCTTTGAAGACCCAGGAGGACACATTCCTAAGCATTCTCTAAGTCTACGACACACATGTAGACTGGATGGGTCAAAATCAGATCCACCAGCAGGGTGTCTGCTACTCTACAGGCACTGTCCCTGACCTCCATGCAACACTGATAAGGGGTGTGGCCCAGGACAACCCAACAATGTCTAGAGTCTTCAGCATTTCAGTTTGAATCTCATTCAGTGTCTGTGTTTGTCTCCCTCTCTGTGTTTGTTTGTTGGAGCCGGGCCGCATGGTTTTCTGGACAAGCTGTTTCCAATCCCACTAATCACCTTCCTACCAGTATAAGATGCCGGATGTGAGACGCATTCGGCGCCAGATCGTTCCATCATCTATGTCGTATCGTGTTCTGATCTTTGGCTCCCCTTGATCTTTGAGATTCCGTGTTTCGATGTTTATTGTTTCTTTGTTCTGTTTTGCTTCAGTTACCCGTGATCCTGTTCCCCTGTTTGCCTCCCGGTCTGCCTGCCTACCACCCGCTTGTGTTCTTCCCGTGATCATCCCGCTGTTGTTTGCTACCTCACCTACACTGGACACGCTCAGGACAGTGACACCTTCACTTGGACCAAACTCCTTTTCCCTTGTGCACTGGACACTGTTGTATATAGTTATTCAATCATTAAAGACTCTTTAACCCGACTCTGTTTCCGTGTCTGCATTTGGGTCCCAGTTCTGTTCATGACAGAAGGTTTATTTGTTAACCCGTCCAAAACTCAACCCATTCAACATAAAGCTCCCACCTCTGCAAACTATATCCAATCAAAACTTTATATGAAGTGTTTCAAAGAATGACACCAGTTCACACGGCACAGTCAAAACTACAGATGACTGTCAACATGCTCCCTGGCTCTGCTCACACATCGTCTCCTGTGTTTATTTTACATCTTAAAGACAACATTAAATGTTCTATTCATTTATATTCTACACTTAAATGAATACAAAGGCAGTGAAAACTAAGATTAACATCTAAGTCCCCACCATGTAAACTAAACAATCCCACCTCTAAGAAAAGGTGACTTGCAGATTTAGATTTTAATGCTGGAATTGTGTTGTTTTGCAACTTTAACTTCATAAAGTTAGCAGTTAAATCAACTTTAAACCATGTGTATGAACATGATCTGAACTAATGCAGTTCAGTTAGTATTCCATAGAGGTTAGAGCCCTTTGTTATAATAAGTGTGTGTTTATTGCTCTGTGTGAACATTTAGGGGACACAGTTTGTCCCTGGAGTCATGACTGTTGGGTGAATGTGGATAAACATGAAAAACTGCAATAACCACAACAAACACTCTCACATTTTTCAATTTAGCTGCATGTTTTTAATCATTTAATCACATTTCAAGGCAAGACATGAATAATGCATTAACACTTTAGTGGTTAAATCTACATGACATCTCTGCGACAGACCTTCATTTTATCACACAGGACATGTTTACATGTTTTCCGTATCTTTGACATTTGCAATCCGTACATGACAGGATTCAAAAGTGGCTGAATGATGATTAAATACAGTGACAGAATAATACGCAGCAAACTGGGAAAGCTGGTCATATCAAATCTACTCCGAATTACTTCAAAGCAGCAGCCAAAAGAAAAGTTCAGGAGGGAAGCGAGGTGAGGTGTGCAGGTGCTGACAGCTTTCTGTCTGGTCTGTTTACAGCCAGAAAAACACACTTTAAGGATTTTCATGTAGGAGAAAAGGATCGGAAGTAGAGGAACCAAAATGGTGACGACAGTACCACAAATCCCATAAATGTTATTCACTGTGATGTCAGTACATGCCAACTTAACAACAAGGTAGTTATGACAATACACGCTGTTTATAACATTTCCACAAAGTGTCAAACGGATGCTTAAGGACAAACTAATTAAGAATTTCACAAACGAGTAAAACCACAAAACAGCAATAAAGATAATCGCCTTCTTAAAAGTCATACGTGTGTTATAATGTAGAGGACAACATATAGCAAGATATCTGTCATAAGACATGACGGCTAAGTTACAAAACTCTACATGGACGTAAGTGTACACACAGTAAATCTGCAGGAAACAGAAAGAATTAGAAACAATGTGAACGTCCGAGAGGATCTGAACCAGGAGGAAAGGAAACAACCCTGTGCTTCCATACAGTTCATTCACAAACAGGCTGCACAGGAACAGGTACATAGGTTCATGTAAGCTCCTGTTCATACAGATGACCACGATCAGAAATGTGTTGACTGCAACAATAACAATGTATAACATGGCAGTTAACATGAAAAACAAGTATCTCAGAGTCCCTACATCTAAATAAGAGCTGAGGATGAAGTACGACAACGTGGAATTTACCATCTTTCCTGTTTTAACGGACAAAACAAACTTGTAAAAATGTTTGTTTAGCATTGTTTTCAACACATAATTTACAATTTCCTTCACTTAAAGACACCTTTCCTAATAACAAAGGCATCATCTTCACATTTGCTGAGCTTCACATTGACAACACTGCTTCTGTTTTGTTTTAAATGATCAAGAGCACAATCAGGAAACAAACCTCAAAGCTCACAGACGGCACAAACTTACCCTTCACTCATCAGCCTCACACAAGGTAAAGATAGACTTAAATAGATTACTTAAATGACAGAAACACAGCTCTGCATGTGTCAGCTGCTGTGCTGCAGAAACTAAAGGCATGCTGCAGTGATCTGCTGTTTATATCCTTTCATGAAGGGCACATCAACACAGCAGTCCCACCTCTTTTATGTCATGACAGGCAGGAAATACCAATTCCTTTTTACATGTACATTTGTACTTCCTGCCTAATCATGCATAAACAGTCATGACAGTAGTTCTGTTCTGTCATTCCTATGCTCTCTGGGCCTGTAGCTAACTGCTAGGCCCTCTCAGCTGATGCTATTTGTCACACTCAGCTTCCTGTATGACGGGCTTCCAAACCAATCCTGGCATGAGTGACGTCTACCAAAAATGTAACGGCGCAACGTTTGATTCAAAGTGACGATTGGATTTTACAACCACACCCAACTTCTGAATTTCAACTGCGCCACAACTTCAAAATGACAACGTCCGCAAAACTCCAGTTGTTTAATTCACAGTATGTCTTTGCACTTTCTTTACTCTGCTGTCTTTCCTCTGAATTTGGACCATCCGAGCCTCACAAACTTTCCTTCTTTGGAACCATGTGAGCCAGCTGCTCAACATGCAGATAGCAGTTTGCCAAAGCACACATCTCAAAACGCCAGACCCTCTATGCATGTCAAACACTTCACATCTCTCCACATCTCTCACACACACAGGCCTTCAACACTCACTCCCCCACGCACATTCTTTTATAGTCTTGTCTCAGTCAGTAAGAGGTCAGTCAGTGATTAACCCGGGCTTCTTGCTAGGACTTGGTGTTACTATCCCATGATGATCAGCTCAGTCATAATGATGAAGATGTTCTCTGAGTGGGGTTGGTTTGAGAGATTTGGGAATTGACCGCCTGGTGCCACCAGTCCAATACATCATCAGTTGTGTACCACGGTCTCTTGGGGCGTTTCGGCCTTTTCTCACAAGACACCCTCCTCCGTGGCTGGCCCACCACAGGCTGATCCAACCTGGGTGTGTGTCAGACTGGGGGCACCCTGCGGCCATCTGGCAGAGCAAATGGTCTCCTTTCTCTTCAGCCACAACCAATGATTGCTCATTTCGGACACTGGCTGACTCCTTGATGCTCTTCGTTGAGTCTGCCCTCTGGTGCCGACCTCCTTCAGGAGCCTCGTGGTGGAACTGGCTACAAATCCTCTACAGCCAACCTTCACTGGTCGCACCTTAACACTCCAGCCCCGATCCTCTGCTCAGTATGCTTCATCGATGGCCTCCTCCCATGGTACTGTCAATTCAATGACGAAGACACGTTGACAGGATTTGGACCAGAGGACCAGGTCTGGGCGCAAGTTGGTAACTGCAATTTCCGGTGGGAAGGTGAGCCTCTGGCCTAGGTCAACGCTCATTTCCCAATCCCGGGCTGCATCCAGTGGGCTGGACTGGTTCAGAGACTTGATCAATTGCTTCTCTCCCGGTTTTACTCCCAGTTTTAGAAAGGTAGTCTGGGCTTCCAGGGGCATGGTGTTGGTGGTTACCCTCTTCTTTTCAAGGTCGGCCGCCAAGCATTTCAGCACCTTACAACCCACCAGTATGTGTTTAAGGGTTGCTGGTGCAGCACCCTGGGGACAGGCTGGGTCCTCCACGAACCACAGATGTAGATTAGTTGGAGAGGGTAGGGCGTCATGTGTTGCTCTAATGATGAAACTAACCCTGTTGTAGCGGGGTTACGGTTAAGGTTAGCTTTTAAAGACTTTCAGGTTTCAGAATCACAGCGGGCCCACAAACTCCTCTTTCTACACAGCCTTGGTGACGGCAAGTTGTCTGAGCTAATGTATAAAATGCTAGCTCTGTCGTGAAGCCACTGAAGAAATCAGAATCAGAATCAGAAATACTTTAATAGTCCCAGGGGGACATTATTTAGTTTTGACCAACAGATAGTTTGGCCTTGGCTGAGCAGGCCGATAAGTTTTCTTTGGCAGGAAAACAATGTTTCCTCTTGCTGCTTCATTGCTATTGGGAAAGGCCATGTTTGTTGCAAGTGCGGTGGGCTGGCAGCAGCAGTGCACCGGCCCATGGAGCCACCAAGAGCGTGGGCCGAGCAGGCAGGCTGCTGTTCATCCAGGCTGAGATGTCTGGATGGTGCTTTCTGTGTGACACAGGGGCAAAGAGGAGCGCCTGAATGCACCGCTGAAAGCTGCGGTTTCAGCACTTGGACTTTGTTAGTTGACCCCTATTTGGCGTGAATCTCTTGAGCAATCGGTTCGTGTGCTTCGACACACAGGGGGCGAGTCACCCTCAGTCTATCTAGCATGCTCTCAGTATTGGACTTTTTTACTGTTCTGTAATTCTTCATTTAGTTTGTTTCTCCCTCGACGTTCGATCCAGAGTCCGTTGGTTGGTCCTTCGATGATGACGTCAGCGTGCTGCTGTAGGCGTCTCCTCACTTGAAATGATTACAAGAAGCGAACGTTTGAGCTCAGTGAGGACGGACTCACCGTCGGACTGCACCGACTGTGGTTTGTTATTTCTGATCTAAACATTATAAAGACTTTAATGAAGGGAGTAAATGGTTTAGTGCAATTACAATGAATGTTGTTTACGTGCGGAGGATGATGATTAACTCCACACAGGTTTCATATTTCACACTGGTCGCCCGCTCTGACACTGGGGTTTTTAGATATTTGCTGATTATTGTGACTTTTTATCTGTGGGTCGTGTTCTCCAGTGTTGTGCTCAGTGTTGTTCTCTGCAGGAACAGAAGCTCACATGAACGGACGCTCACACATGAACTGTGGCTCATTCGTTGAGTGGAGGTAGGCTGAGTGCTGCTTGTGATGATGCTTCAGCTGCACTCTGTGATGCATGTTTAAAATATCTGTGCACTGAACAAACAACATGTGGCGTTTGTGTTAAACTCACTTTGTTTCTGTGTATTTTGAACCAAAGGAACGATGATGATCAACTCCACACAGGTGTCATATTTCACACTCGGTGCCTACTTTGACACAGGGCTGTTTAAATACCTGTATTTTCTGATTATCATGTGTTTGTATGTGTTGATTGTTGGTTCTAATGTTGTGCTGATCGTGGTCATCTGTATGAACAGGAGCTTACATGAACCTATGTACCTGTTCCTGTGCAGCCTGTTTGTAAATGAGCTGTATGGAAGCACAGGGTTGTTTCCTTTCCTCCTGATTCAGGTTCTCTCTGACGTTCACGATGTTTCTACTTCCTTTTGTTTCATACAGATTTTCTGTTTGTACACTTATGGAGTTGTGGAGTTCTTTAACTTAGCAGTCATGTCTTATGACCGGTACCTTGCTATATGTCGTCCTCTGCAATACAACACTCTTATGACGTCTGGTAAGATTGCAGTGTTTATTGCTCTTATATGGTTGTATAGTTGTGTTTTGTGCCTTATTACATTATCACTCAGTTCCCGTTTACAGCTGTGTGGGAACATGATTAACAGAGTTTACTGCAACAATTACTTAATAGTGAAACTGGCGTGCTCTGACACAACCATTATTAACATTTACGGACTCATTGGCACGTTTGTAGCAATCATATTTCCTGTTTCTCTGATCTGTTTCACGTACATGAGGATCCTTAAAGTGTGTTTCTCTGGCTCCAAACAGACGAGACAGAAAGCTCTCAGCACCTGCACACCTCACCTACTGTCTCTGCTCAACTTCTCCTGTGGGGCTTTCTTTGAAATAGTGCAGGGCAGGTTTAATATGACCAGCGTCCCAAACACAATACGCATTATTCTATCTTTGTACTGGCTGATGTGCCAACCGCTCTTAAACCCTTTACTGTACGGGCTGAAAATGTCCAAAATACGCATCACATGTAAAAGTCTAATTCGTGTTAAAGTGTAGACCGCTGAGACAGTCTCTCAGGGCTTTGCTTTGAATTGGCTGTGCTTTGTTAATACTGACAGTTCATGTTGTTGCCATAGGATTGAGAATAGTGTTAAATCACTTATGTGTATTATAAATACTCTCTGTAGTGATGTTTCTCAGATTTTCCTGTTTCCAATAAACATCCCTGGTGACTGACTGCAGACTGGACTCTTACAATGCTCCAGTCCATGAGGTGAAGAATATAATGTTTGAGGTTAAAGCTGAGGTTTCTTCAGGAATAGATCCTGTTTCTCTCTTAAAGCCAGAAAACGTATTGTTGCAGCCACTTCCTTGCCCCTCCTGGATTATGGGGATGTTGTTTATATAAATATAAATGCCTCTGCTCACTCATATCACAGGCCTTGAGATCCATAACTGGCTGTAAACCCCTCACACATCACTGTGCATCGTACTCTCTCACACACTGGCCTCACTCTCCACACACAGAACCACTCACTGGTGTCTGTTTATCTATAAATCCATTATCGGACCGCTCCCCTCTTATTTGTCAATGTATCTGGTACAGAAACAGTCCGACCGCAGCCTCCGGTCCCTGGACTTCATCTCGTTTGCCGACCCGTCAGTTCGTACTGAACTTGGCAGGAAGGCCTTTTCCTACGCTGCGCCTGAGACCTGGAACCAGCTCCAGCAGAGGCTGAAGCTGCACCTGAGATCTGGAACCAGCTCCAGCAGAGGCTGAAGCGGTCCAGCTTTACTTCTTTAGGGGACTTCAAACTGCTGTTGAGACAGTCTGTGGGGGTCTGCACTTGTACTTAACTTGTTCTTTGCAGCTTGTACTGCATTATTTTACTGTTTGTGTTGTGTGTTGTGTCTCCTGTGTGTTCAGTTAGTCTGTCACTTTGTGTTGTGCTGCTGCCGACCTGAACAGGCCTCTCTTGCAAATGAGACCCTGGGTCCCAGTGAGATTTGACCTGTATAAATAAAGGTTATTCAAAATGAGTCTGCAAAAAAGTCCCTGTGTTTTTTTAGTTAAGATAAAAACTTTTAATACTGAAACAAAGAAGCAGAGTGTTGGCTGAGGGCCATGTAGAAAACTATTTGCTGACACTTTAAGAACAAAGGCATCGAGCTCAACAGAGGACGCTGAAAACAAACACACAAATAATATTAATCAGAATATGGCTCCTGCAATAATAATGTTTATCATTCATTGGTCAGTTTATAGAATTTCTTCAATTTCTCTTCTTTTACTCAAATCAACCTTTATTTATTTGGTGCTTTTCATACAGAAAAGTATCGAAAAGTTCCTCAAAGAGAAACATCAAATAAAATCAGGAGAAGAAAGTACACAAATACACAAAATACACACATATGTATACGTTCATACACACATTCACACACACACACAGCCACGCTGACACACAGAAACACACACACACACACACACAGACACACACACACACACACACACACACAGAAACACACACACTCACACACACACAGCCACGCTGACACACACACACACACACACACACACACACACACACCTACACACACAGAAACACACACACACACACACACACACACACACACACACACCTACACACACAGAAACACACACACTCACACACACACACACACACACACACCTACACAAACACTAGCTGTCACTGCAGAGACACGGCCGGGCAGCGAGACCTGAGGTACAGAGGAGGCTAGAGGAAGCTCCCTTTGGGGGGCAACCACACCGGGAGAGGTCCCAGTCCAAGGTCACAGGGAGAACCGCCACAGAGACCCCCCAACCCGGGCAGACAGGAGCCTCCGCACTAAGGTGCAGAGCCCTCTAGTCGACCGGGCCGGAACTGTCCACGGGACAGCACCCCCCACCCCCCACCCCCGCGGCCAACTCGTCATATTTCAGACGATAGAGAAAACAGACATCTGACTTCACTTTGTCTGTTTGTTGCTCTACATTCTTCCAAATTCACCAAGTGTTAGGATTAGATAATGCCTCATTTGCATATTTTAACACAAAATTTCATCAGAAAATAAGTGTTAAAGTCAATAATAAAGCCATGGCCCACTGAGCCCGCTGGTCACACCCGACCCCAGTGACTTCTAACCCGTGTGCCACTTTCTGAAAGTCTCTGAAATCTGATGGTGCAGTAGAAAATAAGCAATTTCATCAAAAACAGTAGGTTTCTTGGCACTTTCGTGCTCGGACCCTAAACAGATAAATAACTGAATGAAAATGACGTGAAAGCACAAAACAAACCTGATGCAAAATGACCCGAAGCAAATGAAACCAGGAAAAATAAACTACCGAAACAGAAAGGACATCATTTTGTTATTTTATTATTTTTTTGGGACAGTTTTATGTATAAAGTTTAATGTATAAAGCACACATGTCATGTCAGTTACCATATCTCTCCTCATGAACTTAGACCTCTTCTTATGACATGGCCCATACATTACTTGTTGTATCATTACTAGTAGCATTGTTAATTAAGACACCCGGTGCTGGTTACATAAACTTTGGCGAGCCAGCCAGGAAAGACATCGTGTCCACACACAAAAACAAAAACAAAAATGTTTTATTTAAAAAAACTGAAAATAGAAATAGTGAACACAGTAGAAGTGAATGTCCCAGCCATCTGCTCCCAGTGCTTTTCCACTCGTCCCGCCTCTGCCCCACTCCACCTGCCAGCCACGCCCCCCACATCAGTCTCACACTCACCTGTGCACACAGCTGCCCCTCATCAGTCTCATACTCACCTGTGCACACAGCTGCCCCTCATCAGTCTCATACTCACCCGTGCACACAGCTGCCCCTCATCACCTGCAATCAGCCCGGTATATGTTCACCAGCTCCACACTCACTCCTCTGCCAGATTCTTCGTTGCCATGCGAGACTCTGCTGTGGTTTCCTGCCTGACTTCCCCGTACTGACCTTACCTGCTACGGATTCCTCTGCTTCGTCTGCATCCTGGTAATTGCCTCAGCCTTCTGTCCCTGACCAAGATTTCAGTCTCTGCTCTCCTGGTTCCTGTTTGCCTGGTTCTGACGGCTCGCCTGGTTATATGGTTCCTGCTCCTCATCGGAGTGTCTGCCTGTGCTGTTGTCTTCCTGGTACCAAACTTCTGCCTGCCTTGACGAAAGCCCCCTGCCACTGCTTTGCCTGTTGTACTGTTTGCCTGAGCTTCAGTAGAACTATCTCTGTTTCTTCTCAGTCCTTTGTGCTGCAACTGGGTCATACATCACCCGTTACACCAACTCAGTCATTATTAGTGACATCACAAACTTGGATTAAAAAAAAAAAGATGATTTTGAGACTCATGGCCCCATAACTCACCACATGACTCAACCTCTGAATTCCATCACAATGTGATAATTGAGTTTCAAGAGAGCTCTGCCATGCTAACAATAAGACCCCCATGTCATAAATTTACAAGACCCCCCCCCCATGATTAGGTCACACTCACAGTGCATCCTCTGGAGTCTAGCGCATGCACCGTGAGTGACCTTATCAACACTTGATGCCAGCAGGAGGGCCACCAGAACTATAAACTCCATTTATTCTAAGTCCTTTGTGCTGCAAGTGGGTCATACATAGATACATACCATACATACATTGGGCGGCTTTGGCTGAGTGACAGTGTGGTCGTCCTCGTCCGCATGTCGACGTGTCCTTGGGCAAGACACTGAACCCCGAATTGCTCCCTGTGCTGCGCATGGGTGTGTGAATGTGGTGTGAATGAGTAGATTAGATGGTCTGTGGATGTCCACTGCATCAGTGAATGTGACAAGTGTGAAAGTGCCTTGAGTAGTCAGAAGACTAGAAAGTCGCTAAATAAGTCCATTTACAATTTACATCACCTGTTACATCAACTCATTATTAGTGGCATCACAAACTTGGATAAAATAAACTGAAGATGATTTCGAGACTCATGGCCCTATGAATCACCACATGACCCAACCTCTGAATTCCATCACAATGTGATAATTGAGTTTCAAAAGACCTTTGCCATGCTAACAATAAGACCCCCATGTCATAAATTTATAACAACCCCCCCACAGTGCAAGCTCTGGAGTCTAGAGCATGCAACTAGTGTGACCTGATCAAAACACTCGATGCCAGCAGGAGGGCCATCAAGGGATATCTTGGTGGCTCTGGGTCCGGTAGGAGTTGCATCAGGAACTGATTCACTATAAGGAGTGGGTCTTGGTATTTGTACAGTTGATATTTTAATATCAATGCAAAAAAATAATAATACACATCATCAGCTTGTTACCAAAATAAGGCACTGTAATATAAAAAAAAAACAAATGAAAAGAAGAGTCCAAAGAAACCAAACTCTCCTGCTCAGTTTTCTGATAAGTTCAATTCAAGAAGTATCAAAAGTATGTGTGTGTATGTGTTCAGAATATCTGGAGTTTCCCTTTCCCGGGCCACATTAACCAGCTCTAACTGGGGGAATCCGAGGCGTTCCCAGGCCAGTGTGGAGATCTAATCTCTCCACCTGGTCCTGGGTCTTCCCCGAGGCCTCCTCCCAGATGGACGGTTCTTTGGGTCCTGACCTGGACCTGGTTCTGTGGGTCCTGACCTGGACCTGGTTCTTTGGGTCCTGACCTGGACCTGGTTCTTTGGGTCCTGACCTGGACCTGGTTCTTTGGGTCCCGACCCAGCTTTCATGACCATGACCCAGACTTCCATAAAATGTTGGAGACGTGTGGACCAGGACAGCCCCTCCCAACACAAAGCTTTTAACATTTCTGGACAAATCTTATCAATCACTGCCACTACTTTGCCTCTGTGGAGTTGTGGGACTACTTCAGTAACTTCCACCAGAACTTTGCTTTAGCAATGGAAGCTTTGAACATCACCCACTCCGGTTCGATGCCCCCAACCTCCACAGGGACGCCAGAAAAGCTCCTCCGGAGGTGTGAGTTGAAGGTCTCTGGGACAGGGGCCTCCTCCAGACGGTCCCAGTTCACCTGCACTACTGGTTTGGGTTTACCCGGTCTGTCCAGAACCTTCCCCGTCCTCTGACCCACTCATCCCCAGATGGTGATCAGCTGACAGCTCTGCCCCTCTCTTCACCCGAGTGTCCAAAACATCCGGCCTCAGATCAGATGATACGATTAGCGAGCACGACAACGAGGAAGTCGGCCAAGTTTCCAGTTTCCAGGTTACGTCACAGCCCGTTCACCCACTGGTGGTAAAACTATATATTAACACATCATTACAGAGCTCATGTGTGCAGGGATCAACCCAACAGTGACCTCAGATTCTGCTCTTACGTCATCAGAACGTTACAGTTCATATCAAACATTTACTGACCAGCAAAACAACTGTGCTCTAATGTGTTTGTTGGTCCTGAGGTTGCCAGAGCGCGGTCTGAGGGGAGGCCATGATCCGCCCTCTGTGGACCCATCAGTGCTGAGTGTGTTTGTGCTCATGGTCAACAGCTCCCTCTGTAACTCACAGCTTCATTAGTGGAAACTGTGTCTGATGTGAAGACGCCTCAGGGACAAACATGTTGACGGGCTGAAGTGACCTTTGACCTGAGGGACTTCATTAACGAGCTGCAGTGATGTAACTTCCCACAACACCTTTCAGAGTCTTACATCAGTTACAGATGAGAGTAAAGTTAGTTTTTATTCAGGATTCTTTTATTTTTACTGCACATTCATTCAATCAGTCACGTTTCAAACGGCTGCTGCTTGAGACAAAGAACTAAAGGTAACAAGGGCCGACTGACGTTATCTGCATCAGGTCTTAAAAGTTTACCTTGAACTCACCACAAAGACTCCGGCTGACGCCCCACGAGCGCGTTGTTGCGCACCAGTGTGAAAGGACATAACTTTACACCTTTTGTCGTCTATTGTCTAAATGATATTTGCTGTTTATATCCTTTTATGAACGGCGTATCAACACTTCAGTCCCACCTCATTCATGTCATGACCAACATATTCTCACTCCCAACTCTTCACACACTGACACTTTCAATGTGCACGGTTTAGGTTTAGGCAGCAAAACTACTGGGTCAGGTATCGGAATAGATCATGGTTTGGTTTGAAACAAGCCTGTTTGTTATGTAACTAACTTTTGTGACGTTAAGTAAGAAAGACAATTTTATGAACTTTGGATTTCAAATGATAAAACAAAGAAAAGAAGGATTAGGATAATGGGATGTTGATGTTGGCACAAGTGTTCACACAATAGCCTGTTTTCACCTTTACATCCATGGTTTCCACATGTTTTATCTATTTATAGACCGTTTCCTCCGGCTGCAACAACTATTCTGGTCCGTCTCCCAAATGCAACACATGCAGTAAAGTTCCTGTTGTTACAGGCAAACCATCCGTCACGCTTGGCCTTAACTGTCAGATCTGGTGCGGCTTACCTCTACACATCTCAGTTCTGTAACCGTACGACCATAAAGGTATTGTGCCCTCTTCTTCTCTGGGGTTTCCCAGGGTGTGAGGAGCCGGATGGGGGTGGGGATCCTCACAGATCCCTGGCTGAGAACCGCTGCATAGGATTTTACCCTGGTGGAGGAGAGTCTCACCTCCCTATGCCTGTGGCTGGTGGGGGAGAAAACTCTGACTGTTGTTTTTGCGTATACCTGAAATATTCATCCTTCTTGGTGAACCTGATGTGACTCTTGCATTGGGCTCCAGTACGGGACTCCATAGTTCTGCTGGGAGACTTAAACACCCACATGGTGCAATGATGGAGACAGCCTCCCTGGTCTAAACCAGAGCGGCCGTTTGTTATTGGACTTCTGTACTAGTCATGGATCGTCTGTAATGAACACCATGTTCGAACATAAAGATGCTCCTGACTGACTGTAGTATCAAAGCATCCTATGCCGAAGATCGTTGATTGATTTTGTGATCGTAGCACCTGATCTAAGGCCACATGTTTGGGACACTCAAATGAATAATTCAGTTCAGTTTAATTCAATTTTATTTCCAAAAATCATCTCAGGACACTTTACATATGGAGTAGGTAAAGACCACACTCTGATTCACTTTTGATTTACATAGACCCAACGATTCCCCCATGAGCAGCAATCTTGTGCAATAGAAGGGCGGAGGTGACAACTGATCACCATCTGGTGAATGTCTGGAGGGGGCATCTGTCGGAGAGATCTTCAGCTCACACATCATCCTGTGGAGGTCGGAGGCCCGAGTGGGCAATGTACAAAGCTTCCTTTGCTGAAGCTGCGGTGGTGAGCTGTGGTCTTGGTGCCTCAATGTGGTGGTTATACATGAACACTGGTGGACACTGGCTGTCAGGGAAGCTGTCTGACTGCAAAGCAAAGCAGCGGGTGTGGGAGAAGTTCGGAGAAGTCATGGTGAAGCACTTTCAGGCGGCACCAAGGTGCTTCTGGAAAAATGTCCAGCACCTAAGGAGGGGGAAAGGGAACCATCCAAGCTGTGTACTGTAAGGACGGGACGTTGGTGACCTCCACTAAGGGGGTCATGGGGCAATGGAAGGATTACTTTTAAGAAACTCCTGAATCTGACAAACACGCCCTTTATTGTAGGTTTCAGAGACCAGAGAGTGTGTGCCAATTACAGGGGGAACAACAGATCATCTCTTTACTCTTGCAAGGATCCTGGAGGTGCCTGGAAGTGGGCCTATCCAGTCTAAATGTGTTTTGTAGATCTGGAGAAGGCATTTGTCCAGGTCCCCTGGGAGAGACTGTTTATTTAGGTGACACAATTTGTCCCTGGAGTCATGACTGTTGGGTGCATGTGGATATACACTTTAGCTGTTAAATCGACATGACATCTGTGCGACATACCATCATCTTATCACACAGGACATGTTTACATGTTTTCCGTATCTTTGACATTTGCAATCCGTACATGACAGGATTCAAAAGTGGCTGAATGATGATTAAATACACTGCCAGAATAATACGCAGCAAACTGGGAACACTGGTCATATCGAATCTAGTCTGGATTATTTCAAAGCAGCAGCCAAAAGAAAAGTTCAGGAGGGAAGCGAGGTGAGGTGTGCAGGTGCTGACAGCTTTCTGTCTGGTCTGTTTACAGCCAGAAAAACACACTTTGAGGATTTTCATGTAGGAGAAAAGGATCGGAAGTAGAGGAACCAAAATGGTGACTACAATACCAAAAAGTCCATAAATGTTATTCACTTTAGTGTCAGAACATGCCAACTTAACAACAAGGTAGTTATGACAATACACGCTGTTTATGATGTTTCCACAAAGTGTCAAACGGATGTTTAAGGACAAAGTAATTAAGAATTTCACAAAAGAGTAAAACCATAAAACAGCAATAAAGATAATGGCCTTCTTAAAAGTCATACGTGTGTTATAATGTAGAGGACAACATATAGCAAGATATCTGTCATAAGACATGACTGCTAAGTTACAAATCTCTATATTTGCGTAAGTGTACACACAGTAAATCTGCAGGAAACAAAAGGAAGTAGAAACAGTGTGAACGTCCGAGAGGATCTGAACCAGGAGGAACGGAAACAACCCTGTGCTTCCATACAGTTCATTCACAAACAGGCTGCACAGGAACAGGTACATAGGTTCATGTAAGCTTCTGTTCATACAGATGACCACGATCAGAAATGTGTTGACTGCAACAATAACAATGTATAACACTGCAGTTAACATGAAAAACAAGTATCTCAGAGTCCCTACATCTAAATAAGTGCTGAGGATGAAGTACGACAAAGTGGAATTTACCATCTTTCCTGTTTTAACGGACAAAACAAACTTGTCACTACCAAAGGCATTATTTTCACATGTTGATTATATTAACCTCAAAACTCACAAGCAGCATAAACCCACCATTTACACTGTAGCCTCACTGAATAAAGGAATATATCCAAACAGATACTTTAATGTTCCAGTCTAAGTAGAAGTGCACACAGCCTAACAGCTAAAAGTACAATTCTCACGAGGCCAGGGGACGAGGGAAGTAAAAAACAGAATTAATCCGAGGAAATAATCAATGGAAAGGGAAGTATGAGCAGCAATAGTCTGATGTCCAGTCCAGGGCGTACCCCGCCTCTCTGCTGACGTCCGCTGGGAATGGCGACCCCGTCCGGGATCAGCGTTTTAGAGAACGGATGGATGGAAATAAAAATGTCTCAAAATCTCCAAACCACCATCTGAAATGTTCTTTTGGAAAAAGCAGAGCGCTGCACAGACTGAACAACATCGCCGTCATATGCAACACAACGCCAACGTGAACACCCTCCCTCCAAAAGCGAGCAAGATGACCGACCCCGTGCACCAAGACTCAAGAATCAACAACCAACACACCAAAGGCCTCAAAGCTGGCGTCGTCTGGAGCTCTCTCCAGATCCTTTATAGTGAGTGAAAACAGCCGTGTTCAGCCAATCACTGCAGCCGCAGGAGGGGGAGGGGCAGCAGCTGAGAGACAACATGAGAGACCAGGAACAAAACACTGAACATGAAACCGCAGCACGCACCAAGCAGAAGACGAAGGGATCAGTGCTTCTAACAACATCCTCAGTGTCAGACGCATCCTCACTGATCGGACCTCGCCTGATCTTCATGAAACTTGGTGGAAAGGTGAAACACGGGCCGATGCAGAACCCACTCAAACATCAAATAAACATTTCTTTCATTTTTCCTTTAACAGCAGATCAAAAGTGTGTGATAGCATAGCAACAATACATGCTGTTAATGCTACGTTTACAGCTAAAGCCAAAAAAGATCATCAGACAGTAACAAAAAATACATACATTCAACTGAGCATTAGCGTCCCATTGTCGACTACGTCCCATTGTCGACTACGTCCCATTGTTGACTACGTCCCATTGTCGACTACTTCCCATTGTTGACTACGTCCCATTGTCGACTACGTCCCATTGTCGACTACTTCCCATTGTTGACTACGTCCCATTGTCCCCTACGTCCCATTGTCGACTACGTCCCAGTGTCCCCTACGTCCCATTGACAACTACGTCCCATTGACAACTACGTCCCATTGTCGACTACTTCCCATTGTTGACTACGTCCTATTGTCCCCTACGTCCCATTGTCGACTACATCCCATTGTCCCCTACGTCCCATTGACAACTACGTCCCATTCACAACTACATCCCATTGTCCCCTACGTCCCATTGACAACTACGTCCCATTCACAACTACATCCCATTGTCCCCTACGTCCCATTGACAACTACGTCCCATTGTCGACTACGTCCCATTGTCGACTAAGTCCCATTGTCGCCGACATCCCATTGCCCCCTATGTCCCATTGTCCCCTACATCCCATTGTCCCCTATGTCCCATTGTCGACTACGTCCCATTATTGCCTACGTCCCATTGTCGACTACGTCCCATTGTCGCCTACGTCCCATTGTCCCCTATGTCCCATTGTTGACTACGTCCCATTGTCCCCTATGTCCCATTGTCGACTACGTCCCATTGTCCCCTACATCCCATTGTCGACTACGTCCCATTATTGCCTACGTCCCATTGTCGACTACGTCCCATTGTCGCCTACGTCCCATTATTGCCTACGTCCCATTGGCGACTACGTCCCATTGTCGACTACGTCCCATTGTCCCCTATGTCCCATTGTCGACTACGTCCCATTGTCCCCTATGTCCCATTGTGGACTACGTCCCATTGTCGCCTACGTCCCATTGTCGCCTACGTCCCATTGTCGAATACGTCCCATTGTCGCCTACGTCCCATTGTCGACTACGTCCCATTGTCGCCTAGTCCCATTCACGAATACGTCCCATTGTCGCCTATGTCCCATTGTGGACTACGTCCCATTGTCGCCTACGTCCCATTGTCGCCTATGTCCCATTGTCGACTACGTCCCATTGTCGACTACGTCCCATTGTCGACTAGGTCCCATTGTCGACAACATCCCATTGTCCACTACGTCCCATTGACGACTATGTCCCATTGTCGACTACGTCCCATTGTCGACCACGTCCCATTGACGACTATGTCCCATTGTCGACTATGTCCCATTGTCGACTATGTCCCATTGTCGACTATGTCCCATTGACGACTATGTCCCATTGTCGACTACGTACCATTGTCGACCACGTCCCATTGTCGACTATGTCCCATTGACGACTATGTCCCATTGTCGACTATGTCCCATTGTCGACTATGTCCCATTGTCGACCACGTCCCATTGACGACTATGTCCCATTGTCGACTATGTCCCATTGACGACTATGTCCCATTGTCGACTATGTCCCATTGTCGACTATGTCCCATTGTCGACAATGGGACATAGTCGACTACGTCCCATTGTCGACAACATCCCATTGTCGACCACGTCCCATTGACGACTATGTCCCATTGTCGACTATGTCCCATTGTCGACTATGTCCCATTGTCGACTATGTCCCATTGACGACTATGTCCCATTGTCGACTATGTCCCATTGTCGACTATGTCCCATTGTCGACTACGTACCATTGTCGACCACGTCCCATTGTCGACTATGTCCCATTGACGACTATGTCCCATTGTCGACTATGTCCCATTGTCGACTATGTCCCATTGTCGACCACGTCCCATTGACGACTATGTCCCATTGTCGACTATGTCCCATTGACGACTATGTCCCATTGTCGACTATGTCCCATTGTCGACTATGTCCCATTGTCGACAATGGGACATAGTCGACTACGTCCCATTGTCGACAACATCCCATTGTCGACCACGTCCCATTGACGACTATGTCCCATTGTCGACTATGTCCCATTGTCGACTATGTCCCATTGACGACTATGTCCCATTGTCGACTATGTCCCATTGACGACTATGTCCCATTGTCGACTATGTCCCATTGTCGACTATGTCCCATTGACGACTATGTCCCATTGTCGACTACGTACCATTGTCGACCACGTCCCATTGACGACTATGTCCCATTGACGACTATGTCCCATTGACGACTATGTCCCATTGTCGACTATGTCCCATTGTCGACTATGTCCCATTGTCGACTATGTCCCATTGTCGACAATGGGACATAGTCGACTACGTCCCATTGTCGACAACATCCCATTGTCGACCACGTCCCATTGACGACTATGTCCCATTGTCGACTACGTCCCATTGTCGACTAGGTCCCATTGTCGACAACATCCCATTGTTGCCTACGTCCCATTGGCGACTACGTCCCAATGTTGCCTATGTCCCATTGTTGACTACGTCCCATTGTCGCCTACGTCCAATTGTCCACTACGCCCCATTGTCCACTATGTCCCATTGTCCCCTACGTCCCATTGTTGCCTACGTCCCATTGTTGCCTACGTCCCATTGTCGCCTACGTCCCATTGACGACTACGTCCCCTTGTCGACTACGTCCCATTGTCGACTACGTCCCATTGGCGACTACGTCCCATTGTTGCCTATGTCCCATTGTTGCCTACGTCCCATTGGCGACTACGTCCCATTGTTGCCTACGTCCCATTGGCGACTACGTCCCATTGTGGACTACGTCCCATTGTCGCCTACGTCCAATTGTCGCCTACGTCCCATTCACGACTACGTCCCAGTGTCGACTACATCCCATTGTTGCCTATGTCCCATTGTTGACTACGTCCCATTGTCGCCTACGTCCCATTGTCCACTACGTCCCATTGTCCACTATGTCCCATTGTCCCCTACGTCCCATTGTCGCCTACGTCCCATTGTCGACTACGTCCCATTGTCACCTACGTCCAATTGTCGACTACGTCCCATTGTCGACTACGTCCCATTGTTGCCTATGTCCCATTGTTGCCTACGTCCCATTGGCGACTACGTCCCATTGTCGCCTACCTCCAAATCACGACTACGTCCCAGTGTCGACTACAGCCCATTGTTGCCTATGTCCCATTGTCCACTACGTCCCATTGTCGCCTACGTCCCATTGTCCACTATGTCCCATTCTCCCCTACGTCCCATTGTCCACTATGTCCCATTGTCCCCTATATCCCATTGTCGCCTACGTCCCATTGTCGACTACGTCCAATTGTCCACTACGTCCCATTGTCGCCTACGTCCAATTGTCCACTACGTCCCATTGTCGCCTACGTCCCATTGACGACTACGTCCCATTGTCCACTACGTCCCATTGACGACTACGTCCCATTGTCCACTACGTCCCATTGTCCCCTATGTCCAATTGACTACTAGGGACGTTTCACACCTGTAACTTTGGTTCGGATCGAGCTGAAAACACTCAGAAAGTCGTGGTGTGACAGGAGATTAAAGGTTCTCTGTGTAACATCCAGAACAGCCTTGTTATCAGTGACACAGTTGGGCTTTAGTGACCTGCACTCAGCTTCCTGTTGCTCACATCGTCCAAAACAGTAAGACTGAACGTGATTGGTCGGCATCATAGTGAGAACACTATAGTAGGAGGACTGCGCTCAGAGCAGGGGACACACTGATGTGGAATAACTGTTTCTCTTCTGGTACAAGAACAAATATGATTTTATTATAACATGGAGTTGATCCGGACCTGGTCCTTGAGTGACGAGTTTTCCCAACAATAACGCTGTAAAATGAATCACAATCATATTAACAATAACGCTCGCTGTCTGTAAGTCACTCCACCAGAGGGCACGACAACAAGGAAGTCGGCCAAGTTTCCAGTTTCCAGGTTAGGTCACAGCCCGTTCACCCACTGGTGATAAAACTATATATTAACACATCATTACAGAGCTCATGTGTGCAGGGATCAACCCAACAGTGACCTCAGATTCTGCACTTACGTCATCAGAACGTTACAGTTCATATCAAACATTTACTGACCAGCAAAACAACTGTGCTCTAATGTGTTTGTTGGTCCTGAGGTTGCCAGAGCGCGGTCTGAGGGGAGGCCATGATCCGCCCTCTGTGGACCCATCAGGGCTGAGGTGTATTTGTGCTCATGGTCAACAGCTCCCTCTGTAACTCACAGCTTCATTAGTGGAAACTGTGTCTGATGTGAAGACGCCTCAGGGACAAACATGTTGACGGGCTGAAGTGACCTTTGACCTGAGGGACTTCATTAACGAGCTGCAGTGATGTAACTTCCCACAACACCTTTCAGAGTCTTACATCAGTTACAGATGAGAGGAAAGTTAGTTTTGATTCATTCAATCAGTCACGTTTCAAACTTAACCATCACTTAACCGTCTCCTTTAGTGACTAAACTTAACCGTCACCTTTAGAGACTAAACTTAACCGTCTCCTTTAGTGACTAAACTTAACAGTCTCCTTTAGAGACTAAACTTAACCGTCACCTTTAGAGACTAAACTTAACCGTCTCCTTTAGAGACTAAACTTAACCGTCTCCTTTAGTGTCTAAACTTAACCGTCTCCTTTAGAGACTAAACTTAACCGTCTCCTTTAGAGACTAAACTTAACCGTCTCCTTTAGTGTCTAAACTTAACCGTCTCCTTTAGTGACTAAACTTAACCGTCTCCTTTAGAGACTAAACTTAACCGTCTCCTTTAGAGACTAAACTTAACCGTCTCCTTTAGTGTCTAAACTTAACCGTCTCCTTTAGTGACTAAACTTAACCGTCTCCTTTAGTGTCTAAACTTAACCGTCTCCTTTAGTGACTAAACTTAACCGTCTCCTTTAGTGACTAAACTTAACCGTCTCCTTTAGTGACTAAACTTAACCGTCTCCTTTAGTGATTAAACTTAACCGTCTCCTTTAGAGACTAAACTTAACCGTCTCCTTTAGTGACTAAACTTAACCGTCTCCTTTAGTGTCTAAACTTAACCGTCTCCTTTAGTGTCTAAACTTAACCGTCTCCTTTAGTGTCTAAACTTAACCGTCTCCTTTAGAGACTAAACTTAACCGTCTCCTTTAGTGTCTAAACTTAACCGTCTCCTTTAGTGACTAAACTTAACCGTCTCCTTTAGAGACTAAACTTAACCGTCTCCTTTAGTGTCTAAACTTAACCGTCTCCTTTAGTGTCTAAACTTAACCGTCTCCTTTAGAGACTAAACTTAACCGTCTCCTTTAGTGACTAAACTTAACCGTCTCCTTTAGTGTCTAAACTTAACCGTCTCCTTTAGTGTCTAAACTTAACCGTCTCCTTTAGAGACTAAACTTAACCGTCTCCTTTAGAGACTAAACTTAACCGTCTCCTTTAGAGACTAAACTTAACCGTCACCTTTAGAGACTAAACTTAACCGTCTCCTTTAGTGACTAAACTTAACCATCTCCTTTAGTGACTAAACTTAACCGTCTCCTTTAGTGACTAAACTTAACCGTCTCCTTTAGAAACTAAACTTAACCGTCTCCTTTAGTGACTAAACTTAACCGTCTTCTTTAGAGACTAAACTTAACCGTCTCATTTAGAAACTAAACTTAACCGCCTCCTTTAGTGACTAAACTTAACCGTCTCCTTTAGTGACTAAACTTAACCGTCTCCTTTAGAAACTAAACTTAACCGTCTCCTTTAGAAACTAAACTTAACCGTCTCCTTTAGTGACTAAACTTAACCGTCTCCTTTAGTGACTAAACTTAACCGTCTCCTTTAGAGACTAAACTTAACCGTCTCCTTTAGAGACTAAACTTAACCGTCACCTTTAGAGACTAAACTTAACCGTCTCCTTTAGAGACTAAACTTAACCGTCTCCTTTAGTGTCTAAACTTAACCGTCTCCTTTAGTGACTAAACTTAACCGTCTCCTTTAGAGACTAAACTTAACCGTCTCCTTTAGTGACTAAACTTAACCGTCTCCTTTAGTGTCTAAACTTAACCGTCTCCTTTAGTGACTAAACTTAACCGTCTCCTTTAGAGACTAAACTTAACCGTCTCCTTTAGTGACTAAACTTAACCGTCTCCTTTAGTGACTAAACTTAACCATCTCCTTTAGTGACTAAACTTAACCGTCTCCTTTAGTGACTAAACTTAACCGTCTCCTTTAGAGACTAAACTTAACCGTCTCCTTTAGTGTCTAAACTTAACCGTCTCCTTTAGTGTCTAAACTTAACCGTCTCCTTTAGTGACTAAACTTAACCGTCTCCTTTAGAGACTAAACTTAACCGTCACCTTTAGTGACTAAACTTAACCGTCTCCTTAAGTGACTAAACTTAACCGTCTCCTTTAGAGACTAAACTTAACCGTCTCCTTTAGTGTCTAAACTTAACCGTCTCCTTTAGAGACTAAACTTAACCGTCTCCTTTAGTGACTAAACTTAACCGTCTCCTTAAGTGACTAAACTTAACCGTTTCCTTTAGTGACTAAACTTAACCGTCACCTTTAGTGACTAAACTTAACCGTCTCCTTTAGTGTCTAAACTTAACCGTCTCCTTTAGAGACTAAACTTAACCGTCTCCTTTAGAGACTAAACTTAACCGTCTCCTTTAGTGACTAAACTTAACCGTCTCCTTTAGTTGTCTAAACTTAACCGTCTCCTTTAGAGACTAAACTTAACCGTCACCTTTAGTGACTAAACTTAACCGTCTCCTTAAGTGACTAAACTTAACCGTCTCCTTTAGTGTCTAAACTTAACCGTCTCCTTTAGTGACTAAACTTAACCGTCTCCTTTAGTGTCTAAACTTAACCGTCTCCTTTAGAGACTAAACTTAACCGTCTCCTTTAGAGACTAAACTTAACCGTCTCCTTAAGTGACTAAACTTAACCGTCTCCTTTAGTTGTCTTAACTTAACCGTCTCCTTTAGTTGTCTAAACTTAACCGTCTCCTTTAGAGACTAAACTTAACCGTCACCTTTAGTGACTAAACTTAACCGTCTCCTTAAGTGACTAAACTTAACCGTCTCCTTTAGTGTCTAAACTTAACCGTCTCCTTTAGTGACTAAACTTAACCGTCTCCTTTAGTGACTAAACTTAACCGTCTCCTTTAGAGACTAAACTTAACCGTCTCCTTTAGAGACTAAACTTAACCGTCTCCTTAAGTGACTAAACTTAACCGTCTCCTTTAGTGTCTAAACTTAACCGTCTCCTTTAGTGACTAAACTTAACCGTCTCCTTTAGAGACTAAACTTAACCGTCTCCTTTAGAGACTAAACTTAACCGTCTCCTTTAGTGACTAAACTTAACCGTCTCCTTTAGTTGTCTTAACTTAACAGTCACACAAATATAATAAATGTGTTTTCCTTTAACATGTTTTATTAAATATAATATTTTTAATAATTTAAAAGTGTGAATATGAAACTGTTGTTGGGGCGTTTCCATGGCAACAGTCTGACTCCAGGACCGAGCTGTTTAAACTGTGTTCAGCAGCGGGAGCTAACAGCTAACGCTAGCTTAGCTCCGGCAGAACACTCTTACAGAGTTCAGTCCTGATGTGGCTGAACAGAGAGGAGGAGCAGCGGGCTGAGGCCTTAGCGTCATCTACAGAAGGTTCATACGCGTGTGTGAGTGTGTGTGTGTGTGTGTGTGTGTGTTTAATGTTCAAACAATAACAGAGAGTCTGGAAATATCGGGAAGCTAATCGCGATTAGCGCGCTAGCATGCTAAGGCGCCATTAACACAACAGTCAGTAGCTCCGTGTTCCCGCGTATAGGTATGTTTGGTGTCGTTAGCTCAAAGCTAACGCTGTTTAAGCCCTCGATGCTAAAGTATAAGAGCCTGTGGTTCATTAAAGTCACCGAGGACACATTTAAACATGATGTTTTTATGAATTAGAGGATGTTTGTCTTCAGTCAGACTAAAGAAATGATTGTAAAACCTTTGTGTTATTTTGTTATTTTCTTTATTCTCATGTCTCCACTCTGCTGTCCCATGGTGCGTATGGTGCGGCCCGCTGTGGTGCTGTTTGACTGAAATCCATATTTCTGTGGTTAAACAAAAGGTTCCTGGTGTTTTAAAGCGCTCGTCACACAGATATTCACTCTGCTTCTCTGTGTTTCTGTGTCGTAGGTGTTGGAAACGAAATGGTTTGTGACGACGGTCCAGTGGAAGAGGACGCCGACCTTAAACGCAGAGACGAGGACAAAACCCTCATCAGGACAAACGGGTCAGTGTGTGTTTCTGTGATGAATGAATGAAACTCAAAGACCTCAAACTGCGATATTTTGTTCGCAAAGCCTGAGACGTTTCGTCGTGACAGAGCCGACAAGGTGAGAACGTTAGCTAAGCAGCTAGCTTTGGCGTGTTTGGAAGTTGCCTGAGTCACTTCCACTTACATTAAATACCGCGTTGATAAAGAGGTGTGTGTGTGTGTGTGTGTGTGTGTGTGTGTGTGTGTGTGTGTGTGTGTGTGTGTGTGTGTGTGTGTGTGTGTGTGTGTGTGTTGATGAATGTGTTCTGAAAACATTTCGATTTTTCGTCGGTGACAGAGCCGACATTCCAGGGATCACAGAGACAAGGTAAGAACGTTAGCTAAGCAGCTAGCTTTGACCTGTTTGGACGTAATGATAATGTTAGCTTAACGCTTCATGACGATGTGAGTTATTAATGCGACGTTAATCTCGTCATATGCACGTACTAGCTTTGATAGCTGCATGTTAAAGCTCACTTATTGGTTTGTCGTGTTGCTGTGTGTGTTAGCTATGATTAGGTAATTGAACCAACGTGATAGTCATGAAGCTAATGTGTACTGTGCGTAACTAGCTAGCTGTGGTCATGTGGTAATACTAGCAACTATGTTCTGCTTGAGCGTGTTAATACCTGCATGTTTACTTTATTTGGGTGTGGGGAGTCATGTACCACTTTTCGGTCTTTATTTACAGAAACTTCCGCCGTTGTACTTTACAACATGTTCGATGTTACACAGCCCAGTCAAATGAGTAAAATTAGCCAACTCTCACTGGTGACTCCGTCCTTCCTGACCCAAGCCCTGAAGCTCATCGCAAATAAGTCATTCTTACGTCAGCTAAACTACCAGTGACATTAATTACCCGTTACATTAACTACCAGTTAGTTTGACTACGGCTACGTTTAAATACTAGTTTTAGATTTAGAGATTTGTCTTCGTTGTTTGTCCGTGAGCTGACCTTCAAGGGAACACAGAGACAAGGTAAGGTACGAAGGTAAGGAAGCTAGCTACTCAGTGAGAACTGTTTTCTTTCTGGGATTGTTTCTGTGTTTGTGTTAGCTGCCGTTTGTGTGTATGTGATGAATGTGTCCAAACTCAAAGATCACGAGCTAAACTCAAACCGTTGCGTTTGCGAAGCGAGATTTCTCTTCGTTATTTGTCCGTGAAAGAGCCGACCTTCGAGGGAACACAGAGACAAGGTAAGGTACAAAGGTAAGTAAGCTAGCTACCCAGTTAGCTTTTACTTGTTTGGCTGTCGTAGTAAGGTTAGCTTGTAGCCAACTCAACATGCAGGTTTTCACCATGTTACATTCATGAGGCAGATGCTTTGGTCCAAAGTGACGTCATTTATGATCAAACCACTGAGATCTTGTTATCATCCAGAACTGGGAGTGTTTCCTTAACAAATAATTCAAAGCATGTTGAGTGCAGCAGTAGAAGAGAAAAATTTTTTGTATGTTATTATAAAAGTGACGCGTTGCTACAGACACAAAGTGTTTCAGGGAAAACAGCATGTTGTGCCTGTGGAGAGCGGCTACATGTGATTAACACACATACTACACAACTGATATCCTTTAATGTGTGTCATGCTCCCCTTACATGTGGTCATTCTCTCTGCCAAAGACACATGAAACTATCACAACATGCTTCCCTCTCAGTCCAACAGCTATCTATCTAGCTACCGTTAGCTTAACTGTTTGTGCCCTAAGCTAAAGTGGATGCGATGTAGAGTGGAAAGGTGGATATTTAGCCTGCAGCTCATGTTCATTTGGTCTCTGTGTTTTTTTCTTAACCAGCAGTTAACTTACCTCTGTTTCTGATACTTTCAGACGGATCTAGTGGTGTTCCTCGGTGGATTCAGTTGCTCTGTTCTTGGAGATTGTTTAGTTGTTCGTAACAAAAATAGTTTCGGACACTGGTTCAGTGCAAGAAGATGCTGACCTTTGACACGGAGACCCTGGAGAAACAGGTCAGTGTGTGTGTATGTGATGAACGAATGTTTCCAAACTCAAAAACCACAAACTGAAACCCGAACCCTGTCGTTGAAGTTGAGATTAATTCGCGTCTATCGCAGGTAGCAGCCAAGGTGGCTAGCTAACCGAAACTAACCCCAGCTGAGCCTACTCTGCTGTTGTGCTAAATGGAAAGTGATGCTAATGCTAATGCTAACAGGGATCTGAATGCTTTTAAAAGAACAGAACTGACCTCTCAGAGGAAGTGTGTAGCCCTTAAAAGAGCCGTTGTGTTGTAGTGAGATCAGGCCGTCAGTGATTTACCCTCTGTAGCCGCACAGGTGCTGCTGGTCTCAGGTAGATCAGACCGGGACACGCCTCACTCTGCACTGGTGGCTTTCATCTTCTTCTTCTGGATTTCCGGCAGACTAGATGCCTAAAGGCACGTCGCTGCCACCCACAGTTCATAGTTATATACATGATATTATATCCACAGGACCAGTCTGGTTTCCCTGTAGGTCTGCAACAATGGCGTCTTCGTTGAGCCCCTGGATGTTGCACTTGATGACTCGCGACTGACTTCACGCGATGTCACTTGAAAGGATCAAATTTTTCAACTTCAAGCAACACACGCGATGAGACGATGGACGCGATGGATGCTTCATCGCTCTTATCGTTCGGAACGCGTCGCCCAAAGCGGCATCGCATGTCATTGCGTCATTTACATTGATTTTGAACGGCAGCTTGACGATTTCGTCGCCTCCATCGCTTTTGGTGTGAATGCACGGTAAGAAGGTAAGAAAGTTAGCTAACCAGTTAGCTTTTACTTGTTTGGATGTTGTAGAAATATTAGCTTGTAGCTAGATCAACCTGCAGGTTTCTTCACCCGCTACATTCAGTGTATTCTCATCAACAGCATCAGTTTGTAGGATTTAATGTGAAATATAATGCATGAAAATGACAGGATAGCTTACGAAATAGACTGAAAGGGGATCATTATGGTTTTGTCTAGGAACCAAAAGGTGACGGTTAAGCGGGGCATACTCTGTACGTTTCTGACCTGAGATTTGAGCTGCACGACTCATTTTGGAGTCGGACTGAATTTAAACCTTGTTCGGCGTCGCTTGCCATGCATCTTTCAGGGGGGAGCGAAGCATCATGGCCAGACCACTCATCAGATATTATTTACACACATTTCAAATGCGGTCGGTATAATCCTCTGACGAATGTGAAGCTAAATTTTGAAGAAATAGCCGATACCTCAAATGATGATGTCAAAGATCATGTGATAACACACCATTTCTGGCTCTTTCCAGCCATGGAGCTTCAGTAGCTCCTCCTAGAGGATTCAACAGATCCCTCTCAGATTTGGTCGACAGAAGCTAAAGTTTACAGACTAAACATGACAAACAGCTACATGATGTATAAGTAATGTGTGCTGTAGCGTCACATAGTGGACATAGGGTGAGGGCCGTTCATTAATGTATTGTTCCTGCATAAAGTCATGCATGAGATCACATTAATTCTTGTACATTCCCGATAGTTCATAGAAATTTGAGCTTCTTTTGTTCTAGGATTCTTTAATTTAACTGGATTTAAACAGCAGTGGGGACAAACCACGGCGACCTGAACATCTGAACCTTTGTTCTGTGTTTCTGAGGGCTGGCCCGCTCCTCTCACACCACATTATCATTATCTCATTATCTGTCATCCGATATCTCTGAGCTCCTGACAGATGCTTTCTTTAGCTCGTTCAATAGCCGCAAAGTGATCCTCGTTATTATAGTTCTCAAATTTAGATGTGATGATATTTGATCCTTGATTATATAACTTCTAGTTGGAATAACTACCTGTGACATTAATTACCAGTTAGTTTATCTACGGCCACATTTTAGTACGAGTTGTTTTAACTGCCAGTTAACTTTTACATCACATTTCATTGGAGTCAGAGTCTGTTTTGAATCAAATCATGAGATTCCCAAAGACTTCCAGCTCTACTCAGTGAGAACGGATTTCATTCTGTTATTGTTGCTGTGTTTCTGTGTGTATGTGATGAATGAATGTTTCTAAACTCAAAAAACCTCCCGCTGAAACTCAAACCCTGTCGTTGCGTTCACAAATCGAGACTTGTCTTCATTGTTTGTCCGTGAAAGAGCTGACCATCGAGGGAACACAGAGACAAGGTAAGATACGAAGGTAAGGCAGCTAGCTACGCAGTGAGAAGTGTTTTCTTTCTGGGATTGTTTTTGTGTTTTTATGACTTGCCGTTTGTGTGTATCTGATGAATGTGTCCAAACTCAAAGATCACGAGCTAAACTCAAAGCGTTGCGTTTGCGAAGCGAGATTTCTCTTTGTTATTTGTCCGTGAAAGAGCCGACCTTCGAGGGAACACAGAGACAAGGTAAGGTACAAAGGTAAGTAAGCTAGCTACCCAGTTAGCTTTTACTTGTTTGGCTTGTCGTGGTAATATTAGCTTGTAGCCAACTCAACCTGCAGGTATTCACCATGTTACATTCATGAGGCAGATGCTTTGGTCCAAAGTGACGTCATTTATGATGTATTTTAAAACCATTCGTGTCTGAGAGGTGACGTGGAAGAAAGGGCGAGTGATGAAAGTCGTGTGTGTCCTGTGGTGTCGGGGGAATTCAGAGAAACAAACAAAGACTTGTAAACATGGTGGATGATATGACACACTCATTACATAACCGGTCGCTAGAGCATCTTTTCCCATGAGGTAATTAGGAAATTTTGACACAGCAGTGAACAGAACACACGCTCCACAATGTGGCTCACATCATTAAATACATGTTAAAATAATATAAAATAACTGTTTATTCAGACTTTGCCCAGATTACTACAAATTGGGTTAACTATGTTACGACTGCCCTTATTTTAAAATGTTTATACCAGGAAGTTGGAGTGAGCAACAAGGATGAAATCCTCTGTTCCAGTAAATGTAGTTTTATATCACACTATAAATACATGTCATGATGATTTAATGAACACTACCACACTATCACTTTCACACTACCACCTGCACTGGTCATGCAAATGCACTCACTTATATTTCATGTATATAATTCAATGGTATATGTTTAGTTTGCTTGTGTTCGTGTTTATATTTATGTCAAATCAAGTCAAATTCCTTGTAATGAAAATTGCCTGGCAATAAACCTGATTCTGATTCTGATGAATCTGAAAACTTTGTAGCCACCAACATGTGTAACATCATCTGAGACGGGGGGTTAGTTTGGACTAGGGACGGGCGTTTTCAGTCATTTCAGTATTCGAATACTCACATTACCTGACGAACAAGTACTCAAGTAAAAAACAAACAAAATAAAAACAGGAGGGAGGTTTTTTTTGTGTCTTTTTCACTTGAGCTGCTCACAGCAACGTCACTTCTGACTAAATAGTTTGTAATATTGAGAGAAAAATCTATAATTTCCATGACACTAACAAATGTCTTTAAAGCAAGTCATTTGCTGCCTTTAATGTCCAGATATAAATTTAAGACAGGTTCCTGTTGATAGCAGTCACCAGCAGACAGAAGCACCTCACACTCTCTCGTGTCCTCATCCTTGAGTGATTATAACTACTCTCATCTACGGCTGAACACTTGGATGGGCTCAGTGTTTCCAGTTATGCATTGTTTCCGTTTTGTGCTTTAAAGGGATTTCAAGAGCGAGCGGAGAGGAGCAACGCAGTCTCTCACAGCTCGTCGCTGAGCCGAGATGAGTGGGTCACTGTTTGCCTCTACGGCCACGACTTAACCTTGTTTTTTGCTGCTGTTAAATTTTGTGGAAGGCAAAGGATTCTGCGAGCAGATTACTTTATCAAGCCTGAGTACGAGCAACAACGGCAACTGGGGATGGGCACAATTACTCAAGTACCTGAGTACTCGTTGTAGACACTGCTATTCTGCTAACGGTTCACTACTCGCACTGTGAAGGCCATAATAGAGTGATGCCCCCTATACATGATAAGCAGTAAAAACGTGAGGTGCTTCTTTTGCCTTTCCGGCATGTTCCAAATCAGCCCTCAATGTTGCCGCTCTGTCATAATATTGACTAATTTCTCCACCTTGTTGCGGTTGTTTGCGGTGACGGTGACTCGTACTCAGGCTCGATAAAAGTAATATGCTAATGGAAGCTCTACAAAAATTAACGGCAGCAAAAGCAGGAGGTGAATTCGTGTCCTCTTGCTCATCCCTGTGAGAGACTGTGTTGCTCCTCTGTGTTCGCTCTTGAAATCACTTTAAAAGCACAAAACGGAACCGATGCATAACTGGAAACACCAAGCCCATCCAATTGTTCAGCTGGTAGATGAGAGTAGTAATAATCGCTTGTCACTTTACAGCTATGAACGAACTAAAGAAAGCATCTGTCAGGAGCTCAGAGATATCGGATGACAGATAATGATATAGGTTCATATGAGCCAACACAAGCTCACACACAATTCACACAACCAGCCGGACAGACTACAACTTCAACAACCAAGAATGTGCAAAACAAAGAAATAACTCGAGCACATGAAATAAGTTTCGACAGCATAAAGCAGGTGTCTCAAACCAATCCAGTAAAGGGCCGCTGTGGCTGCAGGTTTTCATTCCAACCAAGCAAAAACACACCTGAACCAACAAATCCAACTACGTGAAGGTGATTCAGGTGGTTGAATGAGTCGAGTCAGGTGTGTTCTTGTTTGGTTGGAATGAAAACCTGCAGCCACAGCGACTCTTTACTGGATCAGTTTGAGACACCTGGATAAAGGCTTTAGCTTAGCACCAGGCAAAGAAGGTTACTGACCTAACACTAATAACATGGCACTTGTCTAGGGTCATTGACCTTACGGCCTACAGGCTCCGACCACCACCTCAAATAAACAGCGTTCAGACGAGGCAAGGTGGATATAGTGTCTTACCCAAGGACACAAAGATCATGACACAAGGCAGGGCAGGGCCGCCGACCCGTCTCACTGGTCACAGAATCTTGTGGTCTGAACTTAACCGTCCCCTTTTGTTTTTTAAACTTAATGGTAATCGAAGAATTGCCTTTTGTTGTCTGAACTTTACCCGTCATGTAATGGTTCATAGGACGTCGTATTTAATAGGGTATCATGGATATTGTTGTACATATGTTTTTTGTAAGTTACCATGTGAGCCCGTTGCGTGTTTTATTCTATATGTTATATATCATCCTTGGTAAATGATCGCTCTTATTATTTGTATTGTTGTGTCTGAGATGAACGCTAACCTACGCAATTCACGTATTTAATGCGTGTATTTAATATGAACATTTGAATAAAGTATGTTTGAATATTACACCGACTGGTTTTCCAACTTAATCTTTATTGATTCTGTTTGTTGAATAATACGTAATATAACATCATACGTATATTAAGACTGCTAATTTCTTTAGAGTATGTTTCGAGGTAAAGGGGATCAATGAAAACAGCACAAGATATTAAGAGAAAGTAAATCTACCAATATCAAAATTAAAACAACACCGTAGCACAGAGGCAGAGAGATCGAGGGGTTACAACGATGATTGATTCATAACAAAAGGTTAATAAACCTCCATTAAGTGGATAAGTGTTAAAGACGGAGCAGATCACTTCTTCATATGAAGGCTTCAAACATGATGAAGTCATGAAAAATGAATTTATTATGATGAAGCTGTGGCTGGTCAGTGTTTTTTGACCTGTTCTTTTAACTGCAGACATGAATATTAATAATAACTCAAACATTGCGATGATTGAAATACTTGTTACAGACTTAATACTTGTAAGATAGTTGTTACAACTAAAGAATTCTGTAAGAAAGTTTAAGTGTGGCCTTGAGTTTTACCCCTTCTAATACTTGGTGCACCTCAAAGCTAATTTCAGTCAAAAGCAACAGGACTTGGTTATTTGTCCAGTTGCTTTTGACTGAAATTGCTTTGAAAATTACGATGACCTGGACAAATGAGAATATTCACAGGCCAATACTTGGTGCACATTCCAAAGCTAGTGTCAGAAGTAGTAGAAGCAGATGTTGGCAGTAATAATAGTAATAGTAGTCGTAGTAATAGTAGTAGAAGTAATAGTAGCCGTAGTCGTAGTATTAGTGATGGTAAAAAAGGCCTTAGTAGTTCATGATAGACCAGAGGTTTCCAGTCCCGCTCCTGGAGAGCTACTGTCCTGCATATGTTCGGTTTCTCTCTGCTCCAACACACCTGAGTCTAATGCTCTGCTCGTTATTAAGCAGCTGAAGCTTGATAACGAGCAGAGCATTGGACTCAGATGTGTTACAGTAGGGAGAAACCTAAAACATGGACACCTCCTGTATTAGACTAACAGTTAATAAATCTATCCAGACGTAGGATGTGGTAGCATGTGTGGCATCAACAATACTCTCTTGGCTGTGAACCGATCCAGTGAGTGCTGAAGGTCCCTGACCCACGACGCCATCAGGATCACGTCATCTGCAAAAAGCAGAGACGAGATCCTCAGCCCACTGAACTGCAGCCCCTCCCCACCACGACTACTCCTCGATATCCTGTCCATGAAAACCACAAACAGGATTGGTGACAAAGTACATACATGGCGGAGGCCGACCCCTTCCAGGAACGACTCCGAGACTGGACTGCCCTCAGAAGTGACCCCCTCACCCCAGACTCCCGCAGCACCTCCCACAGTATCTCCAGGGACCCGGTCCTATGCCTTCTCCAGATCCACAAAGCACATGTAGACCGGATGGGCACACTCCCAGGCCCCCTCCAGGATCATTGCAAGAGCTGGTCCTGGTCCAGGTCCAGGACTGAATCCACATTGTTCCTCTAACCCTCCATTCCAGCACCTTGGAGTCGACTTTACCAGGGAGGCTGAGTAATGTGATACCCCTGTAACTGGCACACACCCTCTGGTCCCCCTTTTTAAATAGGGGAACCACCACCCCGGTCACAGTGCCAATCCCTTGGCACTGTCCCAGACTTCCACGCAATGTTAAAGAAACGTGTCAGCTAAGGCAGCCTCTCCAATTCCAAAGCTTTCAGCATCTCTGGATGAATCTCATCCATCCCTGGGGCTTTGCCTATATGGAGTTGTTTTCTTCCTCTTCCTTCCTGACTTCTGTCAGAGATGTTTGGCGTGTTGGTCGAATTCAGGGGTTCCTCAAAGTCCCTCCACCGCCCGATTACCTCATCAGCTGAGGTCACCAGAGTCCCGTCCTTACTGTTAACTGCTTATATTATATTAAATTTTATTTTTAGTTATCTTTTATATGGCATTTTATATTACTGCTTTGATGTGTCTGTGTGTAATGCTACTGTTACACTGTAATTTCCCAGCTTGGGATCAAAAAATACTTTATTTTCTATTCTATTTATTGCACATCAACAGACCGTAAGACCGGGTTCTCCGGTTTCCTCCCACAGTCCAAAGACGTGCAGGTGTTGGGTTCATTGATGACTCTAAATCACCCGTAGGTGTGAATGGTTGTCTGTCTCTGTTCGTCTCTATGTGTCCTGTGATAGACTGGCGTCCTGTCCAGGGTGGACCCCGCCTCACGCCCGATGTCGGCTGGGACCAGCTCCCTGCGACTCCGACAGGGACAAGAGGCTGAAGATGAATGAAAAAAACAAAAACAACTCACGTGCCTTTTTCTGCCTTTGTGAATTTACGCCATCTCTCAACTCAACTAAAAATGCAAATAGGCCTTGAATTGGTTTTCTCCATATTAAGTCAAAAACTAGGGATGGGCACAATTACTCGAGTACCTGAGTACTCATTGTTGATGCCCCTATCCATGTCACGGTTTACTGTCAACGCTGCGTGGGCTATAATAGAGTGAAGCCCCCTATACATGATACGTGGGTAATGCCGTTCCATTGTTAGGACGGCCATCGGTCTAAGCTGGGTCTGTCCGACGTTCCTGTCTGTTATAGTGAAGGTTTTTGTTGCCACCGTACTCTACGGGGGAATTGTTGTGTCTCTGTAAATCATAAATAAGTCATAGAGTTTGGTCTTTACCTACTCTGTAGAGTGTCCTGAGATAACTTTTGTTATGATTCGACACTATAAATAAAATTGAATTGAATTGAATAGATTTGCTACACAGCGCTGAGGTGCTGCTGTTGCCTTTTCCGACATGATACCTTTTCTCCACCCTTGTTTAAGTTTTTCTTTATTCATCTCATCACTGCTGTTGAAACTTTTGACAATGTTGGCCGGCCGGTGGCTCAGCGGTTAGAGCAGTCGCCCCGTGTAAAGAGGCTGAAGGTCCTTGAGGCAGGGGTCGCAGGTTTGACTCCGACCTGCAGCCGTTTGCTGCATGTCTCCCCCTCTCTCTCTCACTCACCTCATCTCCAGTCTGTCCTAATTAATTAATTAAGGCTTGAAAAACTGCCAAAACATAATTGAAAAACCTTTTACAATGCTGCTGACACGCACAAAGCAGCAAAAGGAAACATTAAATATGTATAATACGATACAAACTGGTTTCAAATCAGTTTAAATAGTAATAGTGCTGCAATGAAAAATAACTATTTTGCAGTAAAAGCTTAATGTAATACTTCCTGAATTATCAGGAATGCACAAGAAGTAATGGTATCTCATAAATAAGTAAATGCAGGAACAATATATTTATAATTATTGCAACAACTACTATATCACAAGTAAGTATTTAGTCTGTAACAAGTATCGCAATCATCGTGATGTTTGAGTTATTATTAATATTCATGTCTGCAGTTAAAAGAACAGGTCAAAGAACACTGACCAGCCACAGCTTCATCATAATAAATTCATTTTTCATGACTTCATCATGTTTGAAGCATTCATATGAAGAAGTGATCTGCTCCGTCTTCAACACTTATCTGATTAATGGAGGTTTATTAACCTTTTGTTATGAATCAATCGTGGTTGTAACCCCTCGATCTCTGCCTCTGTGCTACTGTGTTGTTTTAATTTTATTTATTGGTAGATTTACTTTCTCTTAATATCTCGTGCTGTTTTCATTGATCCCCTTTACCTCGAAACACACTCTAAAGAAAGGAGCGGTCTTAATATACGTATGATGTTATATTACGTATTATTCAGCAAACAGAATCAATAAAGATTAAGTTGGAAAACCAGTCAGTGTAATATTCAAACATACTTTATTTAAATGTTCATATTAAATACACGCATTACAGTTATCACCACTGCTCACACTACTTTCATCAGGGCATGCATGACTATGGTAACGGAAACCAGTACGAACATGTATGATTGTTGTTATTATTCCAAATGAACAGACTCTTCAGGTGACAGGTTACTTTCCTACACCCTTTTACCAGAAGCAAGACTTTTGCAAATGATGCGGATCTTGGACATTTTCAGCCCGTACAGTAAAGGGTTGAAGAGCGGTTGGCATGTCAGCCAGTACAATGATAAAAAGATGCGCAATATGTTTGGTACACTGCTCATATTAAACCTGCCCTGCACTATTTCAAAGAAAGCCCCACAGGAGAAGTTGAGCAGAGAGGCGAGGTGAGGTGTGCAGGTGCTGAGAGCTTTCTGTCTCGTCTGTTTGGAACCAGAAAAACACACTTTAAGGATCCTCATGTACGAGTAAATAATTAGAATTATGAGACCAACTATAATAGTAAACATGTAAACAATGCCATGGATGTTGTTGACTGTGGTATCAAAGCAGGCCAGTTTAACGATGGAGTAGTTGACACAGTAGACTTTCTGAATTGTGTTTCCACACAGTTGCAAAGGGACACTCAGAGACATCATGACAACAGTTGCAAGTACACTGTATAACCACACGAAGGCAGTGAGGATTGCAACCTTGCTCGATGTCATACGTGTGTGATATTGCAGAGGATAACATATAGCAAGATATCTGTCATAAGACATGACTCCAAAGGTAAACAGTTCTACACTTCCATAAAAATGCAAACAATAAATCTGCAAGAAACAAAAAGATGCAGAAACAATATGAACGTCAGAAAGGACCTGAACCAGGAGGAAAGGAAACAACCCTGTGCTTCCCAACAGCTCATTCACAAACAGGCTGCACAGGAACAGGTACATAGGTTCATGTAAGCTCCTGTTCATACAGATGACCACGATGAGCGCAACATTAGAACAAACAATCAACACATATAACGTCAGAATAATCAGGAAATATAAGTATTTAAACAGCCCCGTGTCAAAGTAGGCACTCAGCGTGAAATATGAAACCTGTGTGGAGTTCTTCATGATCCTTCATTTGGTGCATTGAGCAATGAAAAACATTACACAGTGGCTGAACTAACTGGAACAAACATGTGACATTAAATTAGACATTTTTAAAGATGCAGCTGAAATGTAGGGAAGGTTAAAACATTCATCACACATCAACAGCATTAATGACAACGCAAGTAAATATATTCATCCCTCATGATCAGAACAAGACAGAGGACCCAAACTTTCTATATATTACAGAGAAACAACCTTACAAGACACATGGACCTGCTGCAGTGCTGTAGTCTGATCGACTCCCTCCTAACTGAGCTGAAACTCTGCTTCTGCTCCTTTTAACTATTTCAGTTCATGTTCACAGCAGCAGACTGACGTAATTACCAAAGGACTCACCGACTCTCCATGGTTCTTGCCGTCACGTGAATTGTGTAGGTTAGCGTACATCTCAGACACAACAATACAAATAATAAGATCGATAATTTACCAAGGATGATGTCAGAAACATATGCATAACAATATCTATGATAGCTTACTAAATATCATTGTTTCCCATACATAGACCATCGTGTGGCACTGCGCCACAGAATCAACACAGAGTGCCACGAATTTATTCAGTTTTTATTAAATGCAATATTAAAATGTAAATATTATTCCATTTATTTATCTTTGCATGGCATCATTTTCGATCACAGAGAGAGAGAGAGACGTGCAGCTCACTCCAGCTTGTGTGCGCACAATTTCGCTCTATCTTCTGGTTGATGTAACAATGCATCTTGAGACGGCTTAAAGTTGATTAAAATGTGCGACGATTAAATTGGTTGACAAATTAATAGGATGGCGCTTTCTACTTTGGACCTTGTTTTTTGGCGTTCTCAGTCAGTCTAATGAAAACCAAAGCTTCGTCTACTCAGTGAGGAGTCTTGTGCATATGTCGGAGGCCTTTTCACGGTGGTCCTCCATCTTTGCGATGCAGGAGCCGAACTGCATGGCTCTCTTGGGGAGGACTGCTGATTGGTGGAGGCCCGGCTGCCTCGCGGCCAGTCTCAGAAGGAGTTTCTCCCTGAGGCCTCGCGGAAGGTACAGGTCTGCGTTCTCAGTCAGTCCTGTCAGTCAGGACGTTTTTACGTAGATCCTTTCAGGAATAGCTCAGTTAGGCTACAGAGGCTAGTCTTTGTGTATCATGGACATAGTAGAAAGAGGTGTGTATGTTTGAGCAGGGGAAGAGAGACAGATGATGAACTCAGAGCAGAGAAGAAATTAGTAGGTAAGTTTTAGTGAATGTAGTGTTTCTTATTTCTATACGCTGGTTTGTTTCAGTAAACAGCACCTCTGCTAACAGAATGGTATTCATCATGTGTATGGGAAACATGAATAACCTGAGGTCTCTTGGCTTAAGTAAACACCTCATCCTGAATACGATCATAAGCCTCAAAAACTGGATCATGTAAACACACTCATTTGTGAATGTGCAGAGATCTCAGCTTCTGAAAATATAGATATGCTGATATAACTTGAAAAAACATGTCAATTCCAAACTACAAAAAAAAATACAAATTACGCTGTAAGCATAAGCCCCACTAGTTAGTTGGACCAGTCCCAGCCTGGTCCTGGTCCAGTCCCAGCCCCAGCCTGGTCCTGGTCCTGGCCCTGGTCCTGGTCCTGGTCCTGGTCAGATGCGTACATGAACTGATGAAGCCTCTTGGATGAGAGGTGAAACGTATTCCTGACAAATGACCAAGTCCAGTTGCTTTTTGACTAAAATTTCTTTGGGGATCTCACCCAGTGCCAGCCTACAGTAGCTGAACCCAACAACAGACAACCCTGGCAACCAGCAACGCCCAACGCTATTGGCTGCTGCCATGGAAACACAACGGGACAGGAAGTCATTGTCCAACCCGTCAACATTTTTTAAAATATTAATTCAGACTGAATATATATTTTTATGGAAAAGCAATACTTTTATTCTCATCTCATGTTAAACCGCTTATTCGAGGTCGGGTCCACAGAAATGACCCCCTCACCCCATACTCCCATAATACCTTCTGAGGGACCCGGTCATATGCCTTGCCATAGTGCAGAGCTGGTCCGTTGTTCCGCATCCAGGACAGAATCCCCATTGGTCCTCTTCAATCTGAGGTTCGACTACAGGACGAACCTCCTTTCCAGCACCTTGGAGTCGACTTCACCAGGGAGGCTGAGGAGTGTGATCCCCCTGGAACTGGCTCACACCCTCTGGTCCCCCTTTCTGAACAGGAACCACCACCCCGGTCTGCCACTCCCTCGGCACTGTCCCAGACTTCCACCAGTGTGTCAGTGACGTGTGGACCAGGACCAGGACCAGGACGGCCCCTCCAGACCCAGAGCTTTCAGCATGTGTGGATGCAGCTCATGGATCCTGGGGCTTTGCCTCTGTGGACTTGTTTCCTTCCTCAGTGACTTCTGTCAGAGATGTTGACGATGATCCTCATCAGCCTCCAGCTCTGCCTCTACAAAAGAGGGCGTGTTGGTCGGATTCAGGACTTCCTAAAAGTCCTTCCACCGCCCCATGACCTCATCAGCTGAGGTCACCAGCGTCCTGTCCTTACTGTAAACAGCTTGGACGGTTCCCGTGTCCCCCTCCTAAGGTGTCAAATGGTTTTCCAGAAACACCTTGGTGCCGCCCCAAAGTCCTTCTCCAGGACTTCTCTGAACTCCTCCCACACCCGCTGCTTTGCCTCTGACCCAGCAGAGGCTGCAGCCCTTCAGACCTGTCGGTACCTTAGAACCACCTCCGGAGTCTTCTGTGATAACAGATCCTGAAGGCCTCCTTCAGTTGGACAGCTTCCCTGACCACCGGTGTCCACCACAGTGTTCGGGGGTTACCGACCCTTGAGGCACCTAAGACCTTGAGGCCACAGCTCACCCCTGCAGCTTCAGCAATGGATATTTTGAACATTGCCCTACTCCGATTAAATGCCCCCAACCTCCACAGGGACGCCAGAAAAGCTCCTTCGGTCTGTCCAGAATCTTCCCCCATCCTCTGACCAACTCATCCAACTCGGATTTAGATCAGGGAGGCCGTTCCTCCAAATCACGCCTCTCGGATGTCTCCATCATCGCCCACCTGGGCGTTGAAGTCTCCCAGCAGAACTATGGAGTCCCCTGCTGGAGCCCCATGCAGGACTCCATTCATGGTCTCCAAGAGGGCCGATTACTCTGAACTGCTGTTCGGTGCATCTGCACAAGCAACAGTCAGAGTCCCCCCCCCACCACCCGCAGGCGTAAGGAGGCCACCCTCTGGTCCACCGGGGTGAACTCCAACACCGCGGCGCTCAGCCGGGGGTTTGAGAGTCTCCCCACACCCGCCCGGCGCCTCACACCCTGGGCACCTCCAGAGAAGACCAGGGTCCAACCCCTATCCAGGAGTACAGTTCCAGAGCCGAGACTGTGTGTGGAGGTGAGCCCCACCAGATCTAACTGGTAGTGCTCCACCTCCCGCACAAGCTCCGGATCCTTCCCCCACAGAGAGGAGACGCTCCATGTCCTCAGAGCTTCTGCTGCCCGGGTCTGGTCCGTCAAGGCCCCTAACTTTCACTGCCCCCCTGCAGCAGCGCACCCGACCACCAGCGGTTCCTCCTGTGAGTGGTGGGCCCACAGGATGGAGAGGAAGGAGGTGCCACGTCACTTTTTCGGGCTGTGCCCGGTCGGGCTCCGTGGCAAACCCGGCAACCAGTCGCTCGCCGGCGAGCCCTCCGGGAACCCGGGCTTCCTCCGGGCAGGGTCCCTTTCCTAGTTTTTCCATAGAGTCTTTGTGAGGCGTTCTTAGTCCGGCCCCTCGCCTGAGACCACTCTGCCATGGGAGACCAGGAGCACCAGGGTCCAGACCACAGCCCTCAGGTTCACAGGGACACAAACCTCCAGCACGATAAGGTGATGGTTCCCAGAGAAGAACTTTTTTTCTGTATGCCTCAAAACGCACCGTGGGTGTATTTAAAAAAAAAAAAAGTTTAATACAAAGCTTTTATAAAGATTCTACATATTCAGCCTTTAAGTTAAGATGACAAAAGGTGCCGGTTATGTTTACACAACTGAATTCTGTGACCAGTGATGTTTTGCTAATGCAATGCTAAGCCAAATTCACAATTTATCCTCTCCAAAAGAAAGTCCACCCCGCATGCAGACTTAACTTGATTTAATTACTCACAATTCATTGCAACAAGGACGTAACTTTGTTCTTTTGAATTGTCAACTAAAAAACAAAACTCACTGGTCTTGAATGCGTTAAGTGTTGTACTACAACTTTACTTGAATAATTTCGAGCAGAAATAATATTCAAGGTACAGAAATATGTAGAAGCTCAGAAACATACTACGTGCTGATAGATACTGGCATGTCTGTGATAGGACAATATCATGTGATGATATCGTTGTGGCAACTGAATATTTACAGTCAGTGTGCATTTAAGCATATTCCCACTAACAGTTGGACGCCGGATAGACGTGCAGCTCATGTCTATATTGGGGTCCGTTGGTCCATGACCAATTCTGGACATCCATTGGACGTCCAAACTAGATCCACTATTTGGATGTCCAACCATGACCCAACTTAGACGTCATGTTGCCGTTCATCATTTGACCTTTGAAGCGGGTTCATGTTTTGGACGTCATGTGTCAGGTGCAGGTGCAGGAAATGATCAGTTGTTTGTTGTTGTTATTTTACACTTCCCTGTTTTTCTTTAACTGGTTTATTTTTAATAATCAAGTAACTTATTTATGCATATATTTTTTTTTACATTCATCTGTTTTTTTAAATTGGAAATCCAGTCTGTGGAAAACAATTTCATTTTAGCCTATCCACCTTTTTAAGACAGAACTCTCCGACAGTCAAATACTACCGAGACAGAAAATGCAGGTCGGGGCAACAAGCTAATGTTAGCGCCTCTGCTAGTATCTCTGTGTGGGATCCAGGGGAGTCATTTCAGAGACTTAAACACTTGCGCTTTGAGCGTGAAACTTCACATTCAGAATGTACAGTAAATAATCAAACAAGCTCTTAAAGCTTTTCTGCATCTAACAGTGTTAATTTTGGTTTTAGAGCAGGTTGTATAAAGTATCATCAGCTGGATATTTCACTGGACACAAACAAAGAGGATCAGAGGAGACGGGGACAGTTCAATGATTTATTAACAGATACAAATGATACAAAAGCTCATGGGCACAGGCAGCGTATCCAAACAGGTGAATGGAACAGGGAAAAGTGCAGGGAGACAGGCACCAGGTAAAGAAAAAGACGTGGAGGTCAGACGAAGGTTCTGGGGACTTGGAAACACATGAGCATGAAGGGCTGATTCAAATATCTGCAGGGCTGACGAGGGAAGTGGGAACAGGTGTGTGGATGTGTGACGGGGACAGGAAGGAAGCTCTGAGGGCATCTAGTGGATGGATGGCAGTGACACGGCCTTGGGAAGAGGGAATGTTGCTGCTTTGAAACACAAGTATTCACCGTGAGAATCAAAAATAAACATATCAAAAACAAAAATAGCAATAATAATCACAATGATAATAATAATATTGTTATTCCAAATGAACAAACTCTTGAGGTGGAAGATTAAACAGAGTTATCAGAATCAGAAAGGCTTTATTATCATTGCACACAGCACAATGAAGTTTCAATGTCACCCAAACGGTGGGATTCACAACAAATTAAGACACAAACAAATAAAACGTCTAAATACTACTTTCCTACAACCTTTTACCAAAAGCAAGACTTTTGCAAATTATGCGTATTTTGGTCATTTTCAGTCCGTACAGTAAAGGGTTGAAGAGCGGTTGGCATGTCAGCCAGTACAAAGATAAAAAGATGCGCATTATGTTTGGGACACTGTTCATATTAAACCTGCCCTGCACTATTTCAAAGAAAGCCCCACAGGAGAAGTTGAGCAGAGACAGTAGGTGAGGTGTGCAGGTGCTGAGAGCTTTCTGTCTCGTCTGTTTGGAACCAGAAAAACACACTTTAAGGATCCTCATGTACGAGTAAATAATTAGAATTATGAGAGCAACTATAATAGTAAACATGTAAACAATGCCATAGATGTTGTTGACTGTGGTATCAAAGCAGGCCAGTTTAACGATAGAGTAGTTATCACAGTAGACTTTCTGAATTGTGTTTCCACACAGTTGTAAAGGGACACTCAGAGACATCATGACAACAGTTGCAAGTACACTGTATAACCACACGAAGGCAGTGAGGATTGCAACCTTGCTCAATGTCATAAGTGTGTGATATTGCAGAGGATAACATATAGAAAGATATCTGTCATAAGACATGACTCCAAAGGTAAACATTTCTACACTTCCATAAAAATGCAAACAGTAAATCTGCAGGAAACAAAAAGAAGTCAGAACAGTGTGAACGTCAGAAAGAACCTGAACCAGGAGGAAAGGAAACAACCCTGTGCTTCCAAACAGCTCATTCACAAACAGGCTGCACAGGAACAGGTACATAGGTTCATGTAAGCTCCTGTTCATACAGATGACCACGATGAGCACAACATTAGAACAAACAATCAACATATAGAAAGTCAGAATAATCAGGAAATATAAGTATTTAAACAGCCCTGTGTCAAAGTAGGCACTCAGCGTGAAATATGAAACCTGTGTGGAGTTTTTCATGATCCTTCATTTGGTGCATTGAGCAATGAAAACGTTACACAGTGGCTGAACTAACTGGAACAAACATGTGACATTAAATTAGACATTTTTAAAGATGCAGCTGAAATGTAGGGAAGGTTAAAACATTCATCACACATCAACAGCATTAATGACAACGTAAGTAAATATATTCATCCCTCATGATCAGAACAAGACAGAGGACCCAAACTTTCTATATATTACAGAGAAACAACCTTACAAGACACATGGACCTGCTGCAGTGCTGTAGTCTGATCGACTCCCTCCTAACTGAGCTGAAACTCTGCTTCTGCTCCTTTTAACTATTTCAGTTCATGTTCACAGCAGCAGACTGACGTAATTACCAAAGGACTCACCGACTCTCCATGGTTCTTGCCGTCACGTTAATTGTGTAATTTAGCGTACATCTCTGACACAACAATACAAATACAGTGCCTTTAGAAAGTCATGATAGCCCTTTGAAATAGTCATTTTTTTGTTTTACAGCTTTTTAAGTGATGAATCCCTTTAGAAGAACAACTTTAAACATTCTCAGGTATCAACGATCAACCTCAAGATTAGACGCCAAGTAAATTGGCATCCATCAACTCTGGTTGCTTTGATTTTACCTCAGAATGAAATCAGCTGTTCCTTGAAGTTTGCTTTCCTAGGCCCTTAGGGTAACACAAATAATTCACCTTAGTTGGAAAGATGCTCTCAAAAGAGCTCTGGGATAAAGTTGTCGATAGGCAGTAAGGCGATCAATTAGGAGAAGGATATAAAAGATTTAAAATCTTTAACTCTACATCTGAGTACTGTTCAGAATCAGATTCAGAATCAGAAGTACTTTAATAATCTCACAGGGAAATTATTTAATTTATTCAGACTATTGTCCAGAAGTGGAAGTCCTGTGGCACCTCCCAGACCTGGCCTAGATCGAGCCGTCCCTCCAAACTGGATGACCGAGCCAGGAAAGGCTTGATCCAGGAAGCTTTTTACCCTTCTGGAAAAATGTCACACTGAGTCTCGTTTACAGTATGCCGAAAAACATACTGAAGATTCTGATGCCATCTGGCAAAAGGTTATATGTTCAGATGAGACCAAAATTTAACTTTTTGGGCTGGACCCAAAGTGCTGTGTTGGCTAGAAACCAAACACAGCACATCCTCAAAGCAATTTCAGTCAAAAGCAACTGGACTTGGTTCTTTGTCAGGAAGACATTTCACCTCTCTTCCAAGAGGCTTCATCAGTTCATGTACACATCTGACCAGGACCAGGCTGGGACTGGACCAGGACCAGGACCAGGCTGGGACTGCTCCAACTACCTGGTGTGGAGATCCAGGTATTGCCAACGACCGTCGTTGGAGTGGCAGTGGTTGGTGGAAGTAGGTTTGGACTTCGTTAGTGCTGGTCCTGGTCAGATGCGTACATGAACAGACCGGGTCTGGTCGGTCGAGGCCCCTCACCTTCACTGCCCCCCGTGCAGCAGCGCACCCGACCCCAGCGGTTCCTCCTTGGAGTGGTGGGCCCATAGGATTGTCTTCGATCAACCGTACACCCAAATTCTTAAAGGAAAACCTGCAGCCCTCTGTTGGACACCTGGCAGGTGGAGGTGGTTCACCTTCCAGCATGACAACGACCCAAAACACACCTCCAGAAAAACAACACAGTAGCTAAAGGACAGGAAGGTGAATGTCCCAGAGCGGCCCAGTCACAGCACGGCACTGTATGTCCATGTACGTATTGTCTACGTGTGTCCAAATACAATATTGGACTAACCCCCAAAGCAATTTTAGTCAAAAGCAACTGGACCTGGTTATTTGTCTAGGAAGACGTTTCACCTCTGATCCAAGAGGCTTCATCAGTTCATGTACGCATCTGACCAGGACCAGAACCAGGACCAGGAACAGGACCAGGCTGGGACTGGTCCAAATACCTGGTGTGGAGATCCAGGTCTTTAACCTCTCACAGGCCGATGATGTCACTGGAACCCTTTGTTCTCTGTCGTTAGAGTGGCAGTCGTTGGTGGAAGTAGGTCTGGACTTGGTTAGTGCTGGTCCAGTCCCAGCCTGGTCCTGGTCCAGTGGTTGGAGGAAGTAGGTCTGGACTTGGTTAGTGCTGGTCCAGTCCCGTCCTGGTCCTTGTCCTGGTCCAGTCGTTGGTGGAAGTAGGTCTGGACTTGGTTAGTGCTGGTCCATTCCCAGCCTGGTCCTGGTCCAGTGGTTGGTGGAAGTAGGTCTGGACTTGGTTAGTGCTGGTCCAGTCCCAGCCTGGTCCTGGTGTCTCAGACCTCCTCCTCTGGTTAGCCATGGTCCAGTCCCAGCCTGGTCCTGGTGTCTCAGACCTCCTCCTCTGGTTAGCCATGGTCCAGTCCCAGCCTGGTCCTGGTGTCTCAGACCTCCTCCTCTGGTTAGCCATAGTCCAGTCCCAGCCTGGTCCTGGTGTCTCAGACCTCCTCCTCTGGTTAGCCATGGTCCAGTCCCCGCCTGGTCCTGGTGTCTCAGACCTCCTCCTCTGGTTAGCCATGGTCCAGTCCCCGCCTGGTCCTGGTGTCTCAGACCTCCTCCTCTGGTTAGCCATGGTCCAGTCCCAGCCTGGTCCTGGTCCTGGTATCTCAAACCTCCTCCTCTGGTTAGCCATGGTTTCTCTTCTTTTCCTCCTCTTTCAAACCATCTGTCCTCTCTGTCCAGGATGTGGACATTGCTGTCATCAAAGAAGTGGGCTTTCTCCTTGAGATGTGAGTGGGCAGCAGAGTCCAGGACAAAGAACCAAGTCCAGTTGTTTTTGACTGAAATTGCTTTGAGGATAAAGATGACCTGTACAAATGAGAACATTCACAGGCTCAAACACAGCATACCAACCAAAACACACAATCCCTACAGCGACTCATGGTGGTGGCAAAAGAATTTCCCCTCGGGGGTGATTGATTGATTGATTGATTGATTGATTGATTGATTGATTGATGTTGATGGGACTGGGCGATTGGTCAGGATTAAAGGACCCAAAACACACCTCCATAAAAGCAACACAGTGGCTAAAGGACAGGAAGGTGAATGACCCAGAGCGGCCCAGTCACAGCCCTGAATCCTACAGAACATCTGTGCATGGACCTGAAGACTGCAGTCCATCACTGCTCACCTCAGAATCCGACTGAACTCCAACAGTTCTGCAGGAAGAACGGGGAAATATTCTCCAATCTAGGTCCCAAAGCTGGTGGAGACAGATCCAAACAGACTGATGCTGTGATTAAAAACGAAGGGGCCTCCACGAAGGATTCAATCTGGGGACTCATCACTTTTCCAACCCTGCTTTTCTAGTTGTAAATCAAGCTGGAAAAATAAGTTTTTATCTTTCATCATTTCAGGCTGTAAAAGAAAAAGGTGACTATTTCAAAAGGGCATCGACTTTTTATAGTCACGATATAATAAGATGATAATTTAAATATGAAACCTTTACATGACGGGTTGAGTTTAGAAAAACAAAAGATTCAGTTCAATTCAGTTTTATTTACAGTTCCACATCATAACAGAAGTTATCTCCTGACACTTTACACATAGAGCAGGTAAAGACCACACTCTAGGTCTCATTCATGGTTTACATGGACCCAACACTTCCCCCATGAGCAGCAACAAGTCACAGTATCTTTAATAATAACAATTATTATTATTTATAGTTATTATTTACAGTATTAATCCATCTGCACACAGTGGTGACGAATGGCCACTAAGTTTAAGAACAAAAGATGACCATTAAGTCTATGGAACAAATGGTGAGGGTTAAGTTTAGACGACTAAAGGAGACGGTTAAGTTTAGTCTCTAAAGGAGACGGTTAAGTTTAGTCACTAAAGGAGACGGTTAAGTTTAGTCTCTAAAGGAGACGGTTAAGTTTAGTCACTAAAGGAGACGGTTAAGTTTAGTCTCTAAAGGAGACGGTTAAGTTTAGACACTAAAGGAGACGGTTAAGTTTAGTCGACTAAAGGAGACGGTTAAGTTTAGACACTAAAGGAGACGGTTAAGTTTAGTCTCTAAAGGAGACGGTTAAGTTTAGTCGACTAAAGGAGACGGTTAAGTTTAGACACTAAAGGAGACGGTTAAGTTTAGTCTCTAAAGGAGACGGTTAAGTTTAGTCGACTAAAGGAGACGGTTAAGTTTAGACACTAAAGGAGACGGTTAAGTTTAGTCTCTAAAGGAGATGGTTAAGTTTAGACACTAAAGGAGACGGTTAAGTTTAGACGACTAAAGGAGACGGTTAAGTTTAGTCTCTAAAGGAGACGGTTAAGTTTAGTCTCTAAAGGAGACGGTTAAGTTTAGTCACTAAAGGAGACGGTTAAGTTTAGACCACTAAAGGAGACGGTTAAGTTTAGTCTCTAAAGGAGACGGTTAAGTTTAGTCACTAAAGGTGACGGTTAAGTTTAGACACTAAAGGAGACGGTTAAGTTTAGACAACTAAAGGAGATGGTTAAGTTTAGTCTCTAAAGGAGACGGTTAAGTTTAGTTACTAAAGGAGACGGTTAAGTTTAGACACTAAAGGAGACGGTTAAGTTTAGACACTAAAGGAGACGGTTAAGTTTAGTCACTAAAGGAGACGGTTAAGTTTAGTCACTAAAGGAGACGGTTAAGTTTAGTCACTAAAGGAGACGGTTAAGTTTAGTCGACTAAAGGAGACGGTTAAGTTTATACGACTAAAGGAGACGGTTAAGTTAAGTCTCTAAAGGAGACGGTTAAGTTTAGACACTAAAGGAGACGGTTAAGTTTAGACGACTAAAGGAGACGGTTAAGTTTAGTCACTAAAGGAGACGGTTAAGTTTAGTCTCTAAAGGAGACGGTTAAGTTTAGTCTCTAAAGGAGACGGTTAAGTTTAGTCACTAAAGGAGACGGTTAAGTTTAGTCTCTAAAGGAGACGGTTAAGTTTAGTTACTAAAGGAGACGGTTAAGTTTAGACACTAAAGGAGACGGTTAAGTTTAGACACTAAAGGAGACGGTTAAGTTTAGTCACTAAAGGAGACGGTTAAGTTTAGTCACTAAAGGAGACGGTTAAGTTTAGTCACTAAAGGAGACCGTTAAGTTTAGACACTAAAGGAGACGGTTAAGTTTAGTCTCTAAAGGAGACGGTTAAGTTTAGACACTAAAGGAGACGGTTAAGTTTAGACGACTAAAGGAGACGGTTAAGTTTAGTCACTAAAGGAGACGGTTAAGTTTAGTCTCTAAAGGAGACGGTTAAGTTTAGACTCTAAAGGAGACGGTTAAGTTTAGACACTAAAGGAGACGGTTAAGTTTAGTCTCTAAAGGAGACGGTTAAGTTTAGTCACTAAAGGAGACGGTTAAGTTTAGTCGACTAAAGGAGACGGTTAAGTTTAGACACTAAAGGAGACGGTTAAGTTTAGTCACTAAAGGAGACGGTTAAGTTTAGTCTCTAAAGGAGACGGTTAAGTTTAGACTCTAAAGGAGACGGTTAAGTTTAGTCACTAAAGGAGACGGTTAAGTTTAGTCTCTAAAGGAGACGGTTAAGTTTAGACTCTAAAGGAGACGGTTAAGTTTAGACACTAAAGGAGACGGTTAAGTTTAGTCTCTAAAGGAGACGGTTAAGTTTATTCACTAAAGGAGACGGTTAAGTTTAGTCGACTAAAGGAGACGGTTAAGTTTAGACACTAAAGGAGACGGTTAAGTTTAGTCTCTAAAGGAGACGGTTAAGTTTAGACTCTAAAGGAGACGGTTAAGTTTAGTCACTAAAGGAGACGGTTAAGTTTAGTCTCTAAAGGAGACGGTTAAGTTTAGACACTAAAGGAGACGGTTAAGTTTAGTCGACTAAAGGAGACGGTTAAGTTTAGACACTAAAGGAGACGGTTAAGTTTAGTCACTAAAGGAGACGGTTAAGTTTAGTCACTAAAGGAGACGGTTAAGTTTAGACACTAAAGGAGACGGTTAAGTTTAGTCACTAAAGGAGACGGTTAAGTTTGGTCCCCCTGCAGTGACTCCAGTCCTCACAGTTCTGCTGCTGGACCACAGGCGTGTGTGTGATGGGGGGCAGGACCAGGTGGTGGTCTGACCCCCCAAGGGGGGGGGGGGGCCGTGGAGCTGCACACAGGAGGAAGAGAGAGAGACGTTGAAGTCACCGGTGACGACGACGAACGATCCGGGGTGTATCGTCTGGCGTTGATGACGTCACACGCTGCGACCGCCAAGTTTAGACAAGTCTTGTTTTGTTAAATATGTAAATTAGGTTTCATGTGATGCTGACTCTTGGTGAAATTAGGAGAAACCTACGGACATGAACAGCAGAAGCTCAGTCAGATAAATGAGGTTTCTGTCGTGCGTCACGTGTTCATGTGATTCTCACGGTGAATACTTGTGTTTCAAAGCAGCAACGTTCCCTCTTCCCAAGGCCGTGTCACTGCCATCTTCCATCCATCCACTAGATGCCCTCAGAGCTTCCTTCCTGACCCCGTCACACATCCACACACCTGTTCCCACTTCCCTCGTCAGCCCTGCAGATACTTGAATCAGCCCTTCATGCTCATGTGTTTCCAAGTCCCCAGAACCTTCGTCTGACCTCCACAGCAAAAGGTGATGGTTGAGAATCAAACCAGCACTTTTTTAAAAACACACTATAAGGAAAACATTAATTTGACTTCACTCTGTCCGTAGGTTTCTCTTTTCTCTCTCACCAAAAGTTCACATTTGCATATTTCAACACAACATTTCATATGTAAACAATAGTTTTAATGTCAGTTATCAGCCGGGGAAGTTTCATGATGACATCTGTGAATTACATTTTACAATAAACATGTTTTAAAGTTTTAAATCTTACAGACACCAAACTGCCATTTTCATCTGTGTGGAAGGAAAGATAAAGACATACAAACAAATGCACCTGTAGACTTTCACCATAAAAGTCATTAATGGGAAATCTTCACAAACAATTTGAAACACTAAAATGAGAAAGATTAAAATGTTGAACCCATTGATTCAAATCAACCGTTTAATCCATAAAATCTGAGTCCTGCAGTCACAGGTTTCCACATTATAGTGTTGCAGTAGAAACAGTTGGAAACCTAATTTAATGAATGCATTTCTTTAGCTGAACATGATAAATCGTCAGTTGTCAGATAACATTTTTACCCCAAAGAGCAGATTTCTACACACAATGCGTATTTTGGACATTTGCAGCCCGTACAGTAAAGGGTTGAAGAGCGGTTGGCACATCAGCCAGTACAAAGATAGAATAATGCGTATTGTGTTTGGGACGCTGCTCATATTAAACCTGCTCTGCACTATTTCAAAGAAAGCCCCACAGGAGAAGTTGAGCAGAGACAGTAGGTGAGGTGTGCAGGTGCTGAGAGCTTTCTGTCGCGTCTGTTTGGAGCCAGAAAAACACACTTTAAGGATCTTCATGTACGAGTAAGTTATCAGAATTATGAGACCAAACATTACTGTAAAGAGGTTAATAAGTCCTAAGACGTTATTGACTGTGGTGTCAGAACACGCCAGTTTGACAACGTAGTAGTTGTCACAGTACACTTTGTTGATAATATTCCCACACAGCTGTAAAGGGGCAGTCATACCATAAACCATCATAGTATTAATAAGAAAAGAGTAAATCCATATCGGAGTGATGAGTACTGCAACCTTATTAGACGTCATAAGAGTGTTATATTGCAGAGGACGACATATAGCAAGGTACCGGTCATAAGACATGACTGCTAAGTTTAAAAACTCCACAGCTCCGTAAGAATGCAAACATAAAATCTGCAGGAAACAAAAAGAAGCAGAAACAATATGAACGTCAGAAAGGACCTGAATCAGGAGGAACGGAAACAACCCTGTGCTTCCAAACAGTTCATTCACAAACAGGCTGCACAGGAACAGGTACATAGGTTCATGTAAGCTCCTGTTCATACAGATGACCACGATCAGCAGAACATTAGAACAAACAATCAACACATATAACGTCAGAATAATCAGGAAGTACAAGGATTTAAAATGCCCGCTGTGAAAGTAGGCACCGAGTGTGAAATATGAAACCTGTGTGGAGTTTTTCATCCTCCTGTGTTTGAATCTGAACACAGTTCAGAGGATGAACACGTCACAGGAACATTTCCTCGCAGGTCTGGGACAGTTGAAATGCATGATTGTGACACAAAGCATCAATTATGTTTGAGCAGATTGTGAATGGAAAGAAATGGCACAGGTACATCACACTTCCACCACCTTTTTCAAAGTCAGTGTAACACGCTGGGTGATGTGCTTCTGACCCGCTCACCTGCTGCAGTCACCGACTCCCTCCCAGCTGAGCTCAGACACCGATCGTCTTCCTTTAAATCTCTTCCAGAGAGAGCGAGAGGCGTCAACGGACGCAACAAATGACACCCTGATTTTTTTTTAGGATCATCCTGAAAAGCATTTCTAAGACAATATGATACATACAAAACTACAGAAACAACTAGTACCCCATGATTTTCATGCCCTCCTTGCCCCTCGCCTTGACCTTGGTTTAAAACTGACCTTTGTTGGATGGCCCGCACACCTGTATAAACTGTGCCTATAGTGAGTTACAATACCCTTTTGAAATAGTCACTTTGTTGTTTTACAGCCTGAAATAATACATAAAAAAATATATTGGGAGAAACGGTGGTGTGGTGTTTAGCACTGTTGCATCACAACGAGAGGGTTCCTGGTTTGAATCCCGTCTGTGTGGAGTTTGCATGTTGTCCCCGTGTCTGCGTGGGTTTTCTCCGGGTTCTCCGGTTTCCTCCCACAGTCCAAAGACGTGCAGGTGTTGGGTTCATTGATGACTCTAAATCACCCGTAGGTGTGAATGGTTGTCTGTCTCTGTTCGTCTCTATGTGTCCTGTGATAGACTGGCGTCCTGTCCAGGGTGGACCCCGCCTCACGCCCGATGTCAGCTGGGATCGGCTTTAGGCCCCCACGACCCCGAAAGGGACAAGAGGCTGAAGATGAATGAATGAAGAATAGCAAGGTTGGAAAAGTGATGAGTCCCCAGATTGAATCCTTCGTGGAGGCCCCTTCGTTTTTAATCACAGCATCAGTCTGTTTGGATCTGTCTCCACCAGCTTTGGGACCTAGATTGGAGAATATTTCCCCGTTCTTCCTGCAGAACTGTTCGGGTTCACTCAGGTTCTGAGGTGAGCAGTGATGGACTGCAGTCTTCAGGTCCATGCACAGATGTTCTGTGGGATTCAGGACACGGCTGTGACTGGGCCGCTCTGGGTCATTCACCTTCCTGTCCTTTAGCCACTGTGATGTTTTACAGTGTTGTGTTTTGGGTCGTTGTCATGCTGGAAGGTGAACCACCTCCACCTGCCAAGTGTCCAACAGAGGGCTGCAGGTTTTCCTCAAGAATTTGGATGAACAGTTGATCCAAGAGAAAACCGTCTTGTCAATTCTGGAAACACCATCACACGAATGACCGCAGTCAAGGTCCAGATGATGGAGTTAGCATGCTAATGATGCTAATCCTTAAAGCTATCCTCTAGAGAGAAGGGAGGGCCAGAGGCTAGCTGAACCACCTGCCCATTTTCAAGTGTCCAACAGAGGGCTGCAGGTTTTCTTCAAGAGTTTTGGTGACGTGCCTGGAACACCTCCCTAGGGAGGCGCCCAGGGTTCATCCTTACCAGATGATCCTCTCCAGCACTTGTTGCCGGATTGCTTACCTGGTATCGACCCGACTTGCCTCTGACCTTCGCCTCAACTTCAACCTCGACCTTGCCTAAACCCTGGTAAATCCACCAGCCTTCTGTCTTTGCCCACGAGTATTGCCTGCCTGTTTTCTGCTCCTCGTCTGCCTGTGGCTGGTTGGGGCCATTGCCTGTTTCTGCTCTCCCCTGGTTTTACCTGCTGAATGAAGACTGTTTTAAAAAGGTAGACCTGGATCATCTGTGCTGCAATTGGGTTCCCTCCACACCCGTTACAGCCGGAGGTGTGAGTTGAAGGTCTCTGGGACAGGGGCCTCCTCCAGACGGTCCCAGTTCACCCGCACTACTGGTTTGGGTTTACCCGGTCTGTCCAGAACCTTCCCCATCCTCTGACCCACTCATCCCCAGATGGTGATCAGCTGACAGCTCTGCCCCTCTCTTCACCCGAGTGTCCAAAACATCCGGCCTCAGATCAGATGAGACCATCACAAACTGGATCCTGGACCTTTGGCCCAGGGTGCTCTGGAACCAGGTCCACTTCTGAGCCTCCTTCTGTTCCAACATGGTGTTTGTTAAAGAGGATCCAGGACCAGCACACAAGTCTAACACCAGACGCTGGGGTTTAGATCAGGGAGGCCGTTCCTCCCAATCAGCCTCTCCAGGTGTCTCCATCGTTGCCCACGTGGGCGTTGAAGTCTCCCAGCAGGACTCTGGAGTCCCCTACTGGAGCCCCATGCAGGACTCCATTCAGGGTCTCCAAGAAGGCCCCAGACTCTGAACTGCTGTTCGCTGCATCTGCACCAACAACAGTCAGAGTCCCCCCCCCACCACCCGCAGGCGTAAGGAGGCCACCCTCTGGTCCACCGGGGTCAACTCCAACACCGCGGCGCTCAGCCGGGGGTTTGAGAGTCTCCCCACACCCGCCCGGCCCCTCACACCCTGGGCCCCTCCAGAGAAGACCAGGATCCAACCCCTATCCAGGAGCACGGGTCCAGCACGGGTCCAGATCCAGACTGTGTGTGTGTGGAGGTGAGCCCCCCCAGATCTAACTGGGAGCTCCACCTCCCTCACAAGCTCCGGCTCCTTCCCCCACAGAGAGGAGACGCTCCACGTCCCCAGAGCCTCTGCTGCCCGGGTCTGGACCCTCCAGGCCCCTCACCCTCACTGCCCCCCGTGCAGCAGCGCCCCGACCCCAGCAGTTCCTGCTGGTAGTGGTGGGCCCACAGGGTTGTCTTTGATCAACTGTTCATCAAAATTCTTGAGGAAAACCTGCAGCCCTCTGTTGGACACTTGGCAGGTGGAGGTGGTTCACCTTCCAGCATGACAACAACCCAAAACACACCACTATAAAAACAACACAGTGGCTAAAGGACAGGAAGGTGAATGTCCCAGAGCGGCCCAGTCACAGCCCTGAATCCCACAGAACATCTGTGCATGGACCTGAAGACTGCAGTCCATCACCGCTCACCTCAGAACCTGACTGAACCCGAACAGTTCTGCAGGAAGAACGGGGAAATATAAAAGAAGGGGCCTCCACAAAGGATTCAATCTGGGGACTCATCACTTTTCCAACCTTGCTATTCTTCATTCATTCGTCTTCAGGCTCTTGTCCCTTTCGGGGTCGCGGGGGCCTAGAGCCGATCCCAGCTGACATCGGGCGAGAGGCGGGGTCCACCCTGGACAGGACGCCAGTCTATCACAGGACACATAGAGACGAACAGAGACAGACAACCATTCACACCTACGGGTGATTTAGAGTCATCAATGAACCCAACACCTGCACGTCTTTGGACTGTGGGAGGAAACCGGAGAACCCGGAGAAAACCCACGCAGACACGGGGACAACATGCAAACTCCACACAGAAGGGCCCCAGCAGGGATTCAAACCAGGAACCCTCTCGTTGTGATGCAACAGTGCTAAACACCACACCACCGTTTCTCCCAATATATTTTTTTATGTATTATTTCAGGCTGTAAAACAACAAAGTGACTATTTCAAAAGGGTATTGTAACTCACTATAGGCACAGTTTATACAGGTGTGCGGGCCATCCAACAAAGGTCAGTTTTAAACCAAGGTCAAGGCGAGGGGCAAGGAGGGCATGAAAATCATGGGGTACTAGTTGTTTCTGTAGTTTTGTATGTATCATATTGTCTTAGAAATGCTTTTCAGGATGATCCTAAAAAAAAATCAGGGTGTCATTTGTTGCGTCCGTTGACGCCTCTCGCTCTCTCTGGAAGAGATTTAAAGGAAGACGATCGGTGTCTGAGCTCAGCTGGGAGGGAGTCGTGACTGCAGCAGGTGAGCGGGTCAGAAGCACATCACCCAGCGTGTTACACTGACTTTGAAAAAGGTGGTGGAAGTGTGATGTACCTGTGCCATTTCTTTCCATTCACAATCTGCTCAAACATAATTGATGCTTTGTGTCACAATCATGCATTTCAACTGTCCCAGACCTGCGAGGAAATGTTCCTGTGACGTGTTCATCCTCTGAACTGTGTTCAGATTCAAACACAGGAGGATGAAAAACTCCACACAGGTTTCATATTTCACACTCGGTGCCTACTTTCACAGCGGGCATTTTAAATCCTTGTACTTCCTGATTATTCTGACGTTATATGTGTTGATTGTTTGTTCTAATGTTCTGCTGATCGTGGTCATCTGTATGAACAGGAGCTTACATGAACCTATGTACCTGTTCCTGTGCAGCCTGTTTGTGAATGAACTGTTTGGAAGCACAGGGTTGTTTCCTTTCCTCCTGGTTCAGGTCCTCTCTGACGTTCATATTGCTTCTGCTTCTTTTTGTTTCCTGCAGATTTTCTGTTTGCATTCTTACGGAGGTGTGGAGTTTTTTAACTTAGCCGTCATGTCTTATGACCGATACCTTGCTATATGTCGTCCTCTGCAATATAACACTCTTATGACGTCTAATAAGGTTGCAGTGTTTATTGCCCTTATATGGACTTACTCTTTTCTTATTAATACTCTGATAGTTTTTGGTATGACTGCCCCTTTACAGCTGTGTGGGAATATTATCAACAAAGTGTACTGTGATAACTACTACATTGTCAAACTGGCGTGTTCTGACACCACAGTCAATAACGTCTTTGGACTTACTCACATGTTTACAGTAATCTTTGGTCTCATAATTCTGATAACTTACTCGTACATGAGGATCCTTAAAGTGTGTTTCTCTGGCTCCAAACAGACGAGACAGAAAGCTCTCAGCACCTGCACACCTCACCTACTGTCTCTGCTCAACTTCTCCTGTGGGGCTTTCTTTGAAATAGTGCAGAGCAGGTTTAATATGAACAGTGTCCCAAACACAATACGCATTATTCTATCTTTGTACTGGCTGATGTGCCAACCGCTCTTCAACCCTTTACTGTACGGGCTGAAAATGTCCAAAATACGCATTGTGTGTAGAAATCTGCTCTTTGGGGTAAAAATGTTATCTGACAACTGACGATTTATCATGTTCAGCTAAAGAAATGCATTCATTAAATTAGGTTTCCAACTGTTTCTAGTGCAACACTATAATGTGGAAACCTGTGACTGCAGGAGTCAGATTTTATGAATTAAACGGTTGATTTGAATCAATGGGTTCAACATTTTAATCTTTCTCATTTTAGTGTTTCAAATTGTTTACGAAGATTTCCTTTTAACCCTCCTGACCTTTAAATTGTACTAACGATGTTTCTCCTTGGGGTTAATTTGACTCCAGCAATTTAAACATCCAGAAAATGATCATAATCAAAGTTGTTGCTCAAGTTTCTGTCTCGATGTGTATTTGTTGACAGCCTAAATTAAACACAGCATACATTGAATTGAAGGATATTCGTGTGTGTTTTATTATTATACATTATATCATAAGTATATTATTAGTAAGTGCAATTTTGTGTTATTTATAATATTTGGAATTAAAGCACTTTCCATTATCAAGGACAGTAGCGTGTATTTCTGAATATTTTTACTGTAAAATAGATAAAATAATAATGATTATTTCGTCCAAATGATCAAACCTGACCCAAAGGAACACCGACGCGACTAATGTGTGTACACGACATGACAAAATATAATCATATCCATTTTAGGTTTTCCCAGTTTTCCCAGTTAAATTAGGAAAAGTCTTTAAATATAAAGCAAAAAACTAATTATGTTAACATGTAGTTAGAGATGTTAAACATTGAATGGGTTTAACGGACCCTAAGGAGAACAGGAGGGTAAATGACCTTTATGGTGAAAGTCTACAGGTGCATTTATTAGTGCGCCTTCATCTTTCCTTCCTTCCTCTTTACCTTTTGCATGAATTACATATGAACATGCAAACAATAACAAAGAAAGATGAAAAAATAACTTAAATGCTGATTCTTTCATATGTTATTTCTCTGTTATATTCATTTATACTTGTTCTTTAAGAGACGTGTTCTTTTTTATGTCTCTGCGATGACAGAAAACACCGTCAACAGCAGTAAAAACTTAATTTACTCCTGTTTTTGTGAATAAATGTAAAAACAGGGCTTTAAAGAAACAAACCTGGAGAACACAGATGAAAATGGCAGTTTGGTGTCTGTGAGATTTAAAACCTTAAAACATGTTTATTGTAAAATGTAATTCACAGATGTCGTCATGAAACTTCCCCGGCTGATAACTGACATTAAAACTATTGTTTACATATGAAATGTTGTGTTGAAATATGCAAATGTTAACTTTTGGTGAGAGAGAAAAGAGAAACCTACGGACAGAGTGAAGTCAAATTAATGTTTTCCTTATTGTGTGTTTTTAAAAAAGTGCTGGTTTGATTCTCAACCATCACCTTTTGCTGTGGAGGTCAGACGAAGGTTCTGGGGACTTGGAAACACATGAGCATGAAGGGCTGATTCAAATATCTGCAGGGCTGACGAGGGAAGTGGGAACAGGTGTGTGGATGTGTGACGGGGTCAGGAAGGAAGCTCTGAGGGCATCTAGTGGATGGATGGAAGATGGCAGTGACACGGCCTTGGGAAGAGGGAACGTTGCTGCTTTGAAACACAAGTATTCACCGTGAGAATCACATGAACACGTGACGCACGACAGAGACCTCATTTATCTGACTGAGCTTCTGCTGTTCATGTCCGTAGGTTTCTCCTAAATTCACCAAGAGTCAGCATCACATGAAACCTAATTTGCATATTTAACAAAACAAGACTTGTCTAAACTTGGTGGTCACAGCGTGTGACGTCATCAACGCTGTGACCGCGGCGCTACAGACGAAACACCCCGGAGCGTTCGTTGTCGTCGGCGCTGACTTCAACGTCTCTCTCTCTTCCACTCTCCCAACGTTTCACCAGTTTGTCAAATGCACAACAAGAGACGATAGAACCACAGATCTGCTGTGTGCAGCTCCACGGCCCTCCCTCCTCTGGGGGGTCAGACCACCACCTGGTCCTGCCCCCCATCACACACACGCCTGTGGTCGAGCAGCAGAACTGTGAGGACTGGAGTCACTGCAGGGGGACCAAACTTAATGGTCTCCTTTAGTGTCTAAACTTAACCGTCTCCTTTAGTGACTAAACTTAACCGTCTCCTTTAGAGACTAAACTTAACCGTCACCTTTAGAGACTAAACTTAACCGTCTCCTTTAGTGACTAAACTTAACCGTCTCCTTTAGTATCTAAACTTAACCGTCTCCTTTAGTGACTAAACTTAACCGTCTCCTTTAGTGACTAAACTTAACCGTCTCCTTTAGAGACTTAACTTAACCGTCTCCTTTAGTGACTAAACTTAACCCTCACCATTTGTTCCATGGACTTAATGGTCATCTTTTGTTCTTAAACTTAGTGGCCATTCGTCACCACTGTGTGCGGATGGATTAATACTGTAAATAATAACTATAAATAATAATAATTGTTATTATTAAAGATACTGTGACTTGTTGCTGCTCATGGGGGAAGTGTTGGGTCCATGTAAACTATGAATGAGACCTAGAGTGGTCTTTACCTGCTCTATGTGTAAAGTGTCAGGAGACGTTTGTTATGATGTGGAACTGTAAATAAAACTGAATTGAACTGAATCTTTTGTTTTTCTAAACTCAACCCGTCAAACAGGTTTAATGATGCTGGGAAATCTGTTTAACATGAGGAAATAGCCTCTATTAGGCTAACGTTAGCTAGCTACAAAGTTGTGAGGAAACAGACTGTATCAGGCTAACGTTAGCTAGCTACGCAGTTGTGAGGAAACAGCCTGTATGAGGCTAACGTAAGCCAGCTACGCAGTTGTGAGGAAACAGACTTTATTAAGCTAACGTTAGCTAGCTATAGAGTTGTGAGGGAACAGCCTGTATCAGGCTAACGTTAGCTAGCTACGAAGTTGTGGGGGAACAGACTGTATCAGGCTAACGTTAGCTAGCTACAGAGTTGTGAGGGAACAGACTTTATTAAGCTAACGTTAGCTAGCTATAGAGTTGTGAGGGAACAGACTGTATCAGGCTCACGTTAGCCAGCTACGCAGTTGTGAGGAAACAGACTGTATTAAGCTAACGTTAGCTAGCTACGCAGTTGTGAGGGAACAGACTGTATCAGGCTCACGTTAGCTAGCTACAGAGTTGTGAGGGAACAGACTGTATCAGGCTAACGTTAGCTAGCTTCGAAGTTGTGAGGAAACAGACTCTATTAGGCTAACGTTAGCTAACGTCAGCCCTCACAGACAGCAGTTAAAAAACAAAAACAGACAAGTAATTCAAGTCATTGTGTCCAAAGTCAAATCTTTTATCAGTGACTTGAGTCACTTCAAGTCCACATCTCTGGTGAATTCTTATTATTATCACTTTAGAAGATGTGATTTTAAATCATGGTAACTCGAAATCTGACTTCACGACACAAATCTATTTACAGATAATGAATCAATAATCCATAAAGTCAATATAATATCTATGTATCTGTTAGACTCTGTACCATTTGTTTGCATTTACAAACATAAGGTATAATGATAATCATGACCTTTGTGACGGCGAGGAGGTGACTGAGGTTGTGGGCGTTACTGACACGAAACAGGTTAAAAGAAGCAGATGCAGAGTTTGAGCTGAAGTAGGAAGGCGTCGGTGTGAGAGACAGCGGAGCCGCTGCTGAACGTAAGGATCCTCTCAGTGCTGCGTGCACTCGATCATGATTGTATCCAGGCTGAGTCCTGACAGTGTGATCCACGCTGCGGCTGCTCTTATTCCCACACAAATGCAAATGAGTGTTTAATGTTTTACAGAATAATAATGTAACGCTCAGTGGGCTTCGTCGGTCCCATGAACAGTGTTATAACGGCTTCAGGAGGGGAGAGGAGACCATGTTCAACTCCACACAGGTTTCATATTTCACCCTCGGTGCCTACCTTCACACCGGGCTGCTTAAATACTTATACTTCATTGTGATTGTGTGTTTATATATGTTGATTGTTGGTTCTAATGTTCTGCTGATCGTGGTCATCTGTATGAACAGGAGCTTACATGAACCTATGTACCTGTTCCTGTGCAGCCTGTTTGTGAACGAGCTGTTTGGAAGCACAGGGTTGTTTCCGTTCCTCCTGGTTCAGGTCCTTTCTGACGTTCACGATGTTTCTGCTTCCTTTTGTTTCCTGCAAAACTTCTTTTTGTACACGTACGGAGGTGTGGAGTTCTTAAACCTCGCCGTCATGTCTTATGACCGATACCTTGCCATCTGTTGTCCTCTGCAGTATAACACGCGGATGTCATTCAACAGAATCTCCATGCTTATTGCTGTAACGTGGTTTTGCCCTTTCCTGCTGTGTCTGGTGATGACGTCCTTATCCTCCTCTTTGCAGCTGTGTGGGAACATCATTAACAAAGTTTACTGTGACAACTACTCTATAGTCAAACTGGCGTGCTCTGACACGACAGTCAACAACATCTACGGACTCATCGTTACCGCATCCTCCGTCCTCTGTCCTCTAATTCTGATCTTTTTCACGTACATGAAAATCCTCAAAGTGTGTTTTTCAGGCCCCAAACGGACGAGACAGAAAGCTCTCAGCACCTGCACGCCTCACCTCGCCTCTCTGCTCAACTTCTCCTGTGGAGGTTTCTTTGAGATATTACAGAGCAGGTTTAATATGAGCAGTGTTCCCAACATATTGAGAATTTTCCTATCGTTGTACTGGCTGACGTGCCAGCCTGTGTTCAACCCTCTGCTGTACGGACTGAACATGTCGAAAATACGCATCATATGTAAACGTTTTGTCTTTGCTTGAACACAAACTGCTTCATTGTTCCCCTGAAAATGTGTTTATGGGTGTTTAAGGTCTGAAGTGTGACACTGAGATCCAACTGCTGTGGATTCACAGGCTGATTAAACATAGTCTCTTAATCTCTAACCCTCTGATTAGATCTTGTATCTTTCCATCACAATTTCAAATGAATGCAGATTTTCTTCTGTTTTCAAAATGCATTTCCACGTAAATGTGAGAGAACGTCATAAAACACATGTTTTTACTGAGAGCTGTTTTGATGAGCTGCAGATAAATCAACAACAGAAGCTTCAGAGAACACATTTGATAAAGATATCCTCTATAAAATGTGTATTAATCTTATATATTTTATTTGTTTACTCGATTTAAAAACACACTAAACTGCAGCACGAGGGGTAAAAACCCAGAGGGCTGATTTTAATCCTTCACCGTGAAACAATTCACAAAGTTTTCCAGATTTCAAAATGCAGAAAATAATAAAAGTGATGATGAATTTATGAATATGTTAAAATATGTTTTGCAGCAACGACGATAAGAAAGAACAATGATACATTTAAAACCTTAAGTGTGCATTACGTAAGGAAGTGTGTGTGTGTGTGTGTGTGTGTGTGTGTGTGTGTGTGTGTGTGTGTGTGTGTGTGTGTGTGTGTGTTTGTTTTGTCTTATCCTTTAAAACGTTTTCAGTTCAGTTTGAATCGTTCTGTGGGAACTTTTCCTGAAATGATGAAAGCTTTAATTTGGGCCTAAACTCAGTTTTGAGTCTCTCTGAGATCAGTGAATGATCAGTGAATCCTCCGTAACCATGGAAATATGCAGACAGCGGCAGCGATGTGTGTAAACAACAAGATCATTATTAATGAATTGAATAGTTTGAAGTGGAAACCCTTCAAACTTTGAAACCCTGACCCTCCACAGTAGAGGCAGATAAAGACAAACACAGTGTGTTAAAAAGAAAGGAGCCACTTTTTTAGTTTGTGTCTTGTGCGAGTCTTATTTTGACCAGAGGGGGTCAGTGCCTTTCTGTGTCCGCATCACCTGCATCAGGGGGGTCAAAGTGATCCAGTGCAGAGTCGCTGTGGCTGCAGGTTTTCATTCCAACCAAGCAAAAACACTCCTGACTCGACTTATTCAACCACCTGAATCACCTTCACACGGTTGGATTTGTTGGTTCAGGTGTGTTTTTGTTTGGTTGGAATGAAAACCTGCAGCCACAGCGACTCTGTACTGGATCACTTTGACCCCCCTGCTCTAGAGTCATATGTATATGAGCAGGTGACCGCACAACTATTGATGCAGTGAGTGAAAGGTGATCTTTTGTGAATAAATGTTGAATTTTCACGTATGTCAATTTGTTTAAATCTTATATTTAAAGCAAAGACACTCGATCTAAAACACTCAGACCACAGCAACGTCAGTCAAGCATTTATTGGCCTTTATCTTCCTTTGTCCAAACTTTCCTTTCCTAAACTCGGGTCATCCTCGGATTCTGCTCCTTCATTTTAGTAAAACACACCTGATCCAACAAATTCAACTGTGTGAAGGTGATTCAGGTGATTGCAGGAGTCGAGTCAGGTGTGTTCTTGTTTGGTTGGAATGAAAACCTGCAGCCACAGCGGAGCTTTACTGGATCAGTTTGAGACGCCTGGATAAAGATCTATAGATAGATAACTTTATTTATCCCTGAGGGGAAATGAGGTCGTCGTAGCAGCGTTACAAAACAATCAGAAATACTCAAAATAAGATAAAATACAAAATATGAACAACAATAAAATAGAATAAAATAAAATAAAAGTACAGTATCGCAGATAAAACACTATATTAAAATGTGCAGTGTGGATTTTAATGTGCAAGAGAGACAAAGGTGCATGTCAGTGATGGGTCACTTTGAGTAGTGTGAGTTTATTCCCTGAGCGTCGCTCAGCGTTGTTGTGCAGCGTCGTAGAGTCTGACGGCAGCAGGTAGGAACTGTTTCCTGTGGCGTTCTTTAAGCAGCAGGTAGGAACTGTTTCCTGTGGCGTTCTTTAAGCAGCGGGGTTGGATGATGAGTCTGCTGCTGAAGCTGCTCTGAAGCTTGTCCAGGGTTTCATGGAGGGGATGAGAGACATCGTCCCTGATCACCAGCAGTTTTGCATCCTGTGCTCCACAACCTCCTCCAGGGTGACGAGCTTAGAGCCGACAACAGACCGACAGATAAAGGCTTTAGCTTAGCACCAGGCAAAGAAAGTTACTGACCTAACAATAATAACATGGCACTTGTCCAGGGTCACAGACCTTACGGCCTACAGGCTCCGACCACCACCTCAAACATACAGCATTCAGACGAGGCAAGGTGGATGAAGTGTCCTACCCAAGGACACAACGATCGTGACGCAGGGCAGGGCAGGGCCGCCGACCTGCATCGTTAAACGGGAACATCAGCACAAAGGGCCCAACGTTGCACAACTGCGCGTTCTCTTTGCTTTTTTCCTCTGAACTTGAGAAAAGTTCTTCTTCTTCATGTTTTTAAATAGTTCCCACATGAAATAAGACACAAAACACATTTAATCTGACTGCAAAACCTTATTTATCAAACTCATTTATGTATTTTTAAGGTTTTTGATTCGTACGATTCATAAGTCAGAGTTTGGTCGTTACCTGCTCTGTAACGTGTCCTGAGATCACTGCTGTTAGGATTCGACACTGCAAATAAAACTGAATTGAATTTAAAATGACTTCAGAACATTATTATTGTAACTTTAGATTAAGATAAAAGACACTTTCTGAAAAGGTTAAAGATGAAACATTAAGGTTTGTTTGGTTCAAGTTCAAAGATTATTTTATTAATTCAAGATTCAACATGTTTGTTGTCACATGTTCAGTTGAGACGGACGTCACACGGCACAGTGAGATTCTTACTTTGCACAAAGAAAGTAGAAAATGAAATAAAAATATAGATTTAACTGAACAAACTAAACTCATTAACACATCACATCACAGCCTTCATATGAATATTCCAGTCATTTAATGTTTGTCCTCTAAAATCAAGTTCTGTGAATCAAAAGAGTCGATTCAGGAAACTTTAAACTTTATATTCTGTTAAAGTCTGACATTAAAATCTCTCCTTCAGCCTCAAACACTGAGAAGAACAAACGATTGATTCCTAACATAACAAATATTCATTTAAATATTCATTCATTCATCTTCAGCCTCTTGTCCCTGTCGGGGTCGTGGGGGGGCTGGAGCCGATCCCAGCTGACATCGGGCGTGAGGCGGGGTCCACCCTGGACAGGACGCCAGTCTATCACAGGACACATAGAGACGAACAGAGACAGACAACCATTCACACCTACGGGTGATTTAGAGTCATCAATGAACCCAACACCTGCACGTCTTTGGACTGTGGGAGGAAACCGGAGAACCCGGAGAAAACCCACGCAGACACGGGGACAACATGCAAACTCCACACAGAAGGGTCCCAGCAGGGATTCAAACCAGGAACCCTCTCGCTGTGAGGCGACAGTGCTAACCACCACACCACCGTGCTGCCCTGATTTAAATATGAGATTTAAATATTCATGTAAAGGCTGTGATGTGTAATTAATAAATCATAAATACGTCAGAGTGTCTGGACTCGCTTATGTAAATTATCTTGAGATAAATGTTGTTATGATTTGGCACTTTGAATAAAATTCAACTGATCAACACACCCAGGACCAAACTTCAGTCCTTCACAATAAAAGGCCATGCTTTAAGAGCTCCAAAATAAATCGTAAAATCTTCTTAATTTCCCTTTTTAATGCAAACCAGCACCTGAGCCGCTCTAACGTTCTGACTGCTTTCTCTCATCAAAGTCCCTTTAGGGCGCACTCCCACTGTGCCTCCGTGCCGTGCCCCAGCACGTGTCACGGCTAAAGTCTGGTTCCTTTGACCAGTGTGAGTGCAACCGTACCACGTCTAGGAGCGGCACGCTTGCCGTCCACGGCCCGTTTGGGAGAGGTGGGCTTTAGTAAAGCACGTTTGCACGTGTACGAGCACGAGCGTGCGCACGTGTACGAGCACGAGGCCTACGGCGGCTCTGAGGTCATTTCCTGTGCGCCTGTTGGGACGTAGAAAAAAGAAGGAGGGACCATGCGCGGACATTTCAAACAATGGCGGTGAAAGGTTCACGTTGGTGTGATGCGGAGGTGGAGTGTTTACTGCAGATTTGGTCGATGAAAAGATTCAAAAACAGTCGACAAGACGCACAAAAACTCTGAGGTCTACGGAAAGATCTGGAAACAAAGCCACGCATCGCCATGACGTCATCAATGCGTGTGACGTGTTACGGCGTGATGACGTATAGGCAGCAAGAAGCATTCCCTTTGCTGATGATGTCACTGTGCGTCTGTGGGCGTCTCCCCTCTTTAAGAAACGAGGAGCAGACGTTTGAGCTCAGTCAGGACGACTCTCTGTGTGACTGCAGCAGCTGAGTGTCAGGACTCACAGTGTCGGAGAGTTTGAGGAATGTCTCAGTGTTTCCTCCTGAGCCGACGCTTTAACAGCTCAACCAAACGTCCCCGAGTGTAACGGTCGTTCCCTGAGTCAGGAGGACGATGGTGAATGTGACGCAGGTCTCATTTTTCACACTTGGCGCCTACTTTGACACTGGGGTGTTTAAATACTTAAACTTTATTGTGATTATGTCCTTATATGCTTTTATAGTTGGTGCTAATGTTGTGCTGATCGTGGTCATCTGTATGAACAGGAGCTTACATGAACCTATGTACCTGTTCCTGTGCAGCCTGTTTGTGAATGAGCTGTTTGGAAGCACAGGGTTGTTTCCTTTCCTCCTGGTTCAGATCCTTTCTGACATTCACACTGTTTCTACCTCCTTTTGTTTCCTGCAGGTTTACTGTGTGTACACTTATGTGTGTGTGGAGTTTTTCACCCTCGCCGTCATGTCTTATGACCGATACCTCGCCATCTGTCGTCCTCTACATTATAACACACGTATGACAAGTCAGAACGTGGCCACGCTCATCGCTGTAACGTGGCTAATCCCTTGTCTCTGCATCGTTGTTCTGATATCACTGAGTGCTCCTTTGCAGCTGTGTGGGAACATCATTAACAAAGTGTACTGTGGAAACTACTCCATCGTGAAACTGGCGTGCTCCGACACGACTGTCAATAACATCTACGGCCTCATTTACAGCGTGATCTCAATCATCGTTCCTCTGCTTTTGATCCTTTACACGTACGTTAAGATCCTTAAAGTGTGTTTCTCTGGCTCCAAACAGACGAGGCAGAAAGCTGTGAGCACCTGCACGCCTCACCTCGCCTCTCTGCTCAACTTCTCCTTCGGGGTTTGTTTCCAGGTGTTGCAGAGCAGGTTTGACACGAGCGGCGTTCCCAACATGCTGAACATTCTCCTCTCGTTGTACTTCCTAACGTGCCAGCCGCTGTTCACCCCGTTACTCTACGGCCTGAAGATGTCCAGAGTACGCAGCGTGTGTAAACACCTGCTGTGTGGCGCTGAGTAGGTCGTCCGAGAGATCCGTCAGTTTTAAAAGAAAGAAAATATACTTTTAAAGGCTTCGGCTTCAGAAGAAAGTCATATCAACTCTTTAATGTTCGTCACATCACAACTATTAACAGTCAAACGTCCTGAGAGGGTGATCTTTGATCCTGTCTGCATGATGTGATGTGATGAATGCATGAATCAGGGAAGTCAAAGTCAAACACATCAGAGTAAAACAGATCTGCTCCGAGCCGAGGGCCGGACGGGTTTGTTGTGGGAATTTTGTATATTTGTGATTCATAATCATAGTTTTGTCCGGTCAGACACAGTTCAGTGTCTCCTCTGTTGAACCTTCTTAATGGATAATGCAAATAACTGACTCATGATGATGTAACGGCACATTTGTGCATCTGTACCCTGTGTTAGAGACCTTGGCCTGTGTGAACCCTGTGTTAGAGACGTTGTGATGAGAGAGGTTCAGAGTGTGCAGAGTTGTAACGTCTGAGGCAGTTTCTGTTTGATCTAAAGACGTCACCCAACTCAGCTCGTCCTGTCCCTCTCCCTAAAAGACTGCGAGATTTGGCAAATCGTCATTTCCTACTAGACTCTAACTCATGGGTGTCAAAGTCAAGGCCCGCGGGCCGGATCTGGCCCCCGGGAGCCGGGGAGGGAGGGAGGGTGGAGGATGAGCACAGGGTGTTTCAAGCACATGTTCACAAAGCTGTGTGTCTTTATCTTGATATTAAGGAACATGTTCTTTATTTTTCACTGTTTGCCTGTTGAAAATGTTTCCTCTAAATAACTAAAGTCATAAGAAAATCTTACTTTATTCATTTAATGAACAGGACAAGTTTGTTTTTGTCTGTTGAAAAATGTTTTCACCTGAAATTACTGCTGGAGCCATTCAAAAATATGTGATTATTCAATATTCTGGTCCTGGTCCTGGATCCTAAATCTGTGCTGGGCCTCATTCAGTCCCATGCATGTGGCGGTGGTCCTGGTCCTGGTCCTGGATCCTAAATCTGTCCTGGGCCTCATTCAGTCCCATGCGTGTGGCTCAGAGTCCAGTTCAGTAAACAGTCTCTGGGTCCGTCTCTGTCCTCTCACGTAGCAGCACTGTTGTTGTTATGTGACGCCGCGGGGTCAGAGGTCGGAGGTGGGGCCATGACGCCGCGGGGTCAGAGGTCGGAGGTGGGGCCATGAGGCCGCGGGGTCAGAGGTCGGAGGTGTGTCTTTATCTTGATATTAAGGAACATATTCTTTATTTTTCACTGTTTGCCTGTTGAAAATGTTTCCTCTAAATAACTAAAGTCATAAGAAAATCTTGCTTTATTCATTTAATGTACAGGACAAGTTTGTTTTTGTCTGTTGAAAAGTGTTTTCACCTGAAGTCACTGCTGGAGCCATTCAAAAATATGTGATTATTCATTTAATTATGTAATAAAATACGGTTCACTGTGTCAGATCTTGGTTCAATAGGTTAAATGCATCATTTTAATATGTTTTAATAAACATTGAACCCGTCCGGCCCTCGGCTCGTAGCTTGTAGCTTGTAGCTTGTTTTTTTGGCCTCTGATGTGTTTGACCTTGACATCCCTGCTCTAACTCGTGAGGACGCGGGATGAACGTGTTTCTGTCTGCAGAGGAAAAATGCTTTGTCAAAATAAACCACGGAGGAAAAACTGATCCTGTTCGTTGATCTTTATCGAAGAATCTATTTCCACAACAGGTTCAAAGTTTATTAAAACATTAAAATGATGCATTTAACCTGTTGAACCAAGAACAAACACAGTGAACCGTATTTTATTTAATAATAAATGAATAATCACAGATTTTAACGGCTCTGTCAGTAACTTTCCAACAGGCAAACAGACAAAAACAAACTTGTGCTGGACATTAAATGAATAAAGCAATATTTTCTCATGACTTTAGTGATTTAGAGGAAACATTTTCAACAAACAATTAAAAAAAATAAAACGTGTTCCTTAATATGAAGATAAAGAGTTTTTATGAACAGTCTTTAATATTAATAATGTTTGTTTCATAAACATCAGAGCAACATTAAACCTTTAACCTTTATTTATAACTAAATATTTTATTAATATTCATAATTGTGAGATTCTCCAAAACAAACTTTGAGTGAATAAATGTTTGAAAGGTGATTTTTGCAGCTTCAGCTTCAGAACACGAGTCGTTCTGAACTCAGACGCAGGGACGTCAAAGTCAAACACGTCAGAGTAAAACAAGTCTGCTCCGAGCCGAGGGCCGGACGGGTTCAATGTTAAAACTTATTAAAATGATGCATTTAACCTGTTGAACCAAGAACAAACACAGTGAACCGTATTTTATTTAATCATTAAATGAATAATCCAAATATTTTTGTATCTGTCAGTGATTTTTCATCAGGCAAACAGACAAAAACAAACTTGTGCTGTACATTAAATGAATAAAGCAAGATTTTCTTATGACTTTAGTTATTTAGAGGAAACTTTTTCAACAGGCAAACAGTGAAAAATAAAGAATATGTTCCTTAGGGCGCCCTCCCACTGTGCCTCTGTCCCGTGCCCCAGCACGTGTCACGGCTAAAGTCTGGTTCCTTTGACCAGTGTGAGTGCAACCGTACCACGTCTAGGAGCGGCACGCTTGCCGTCCACGGCTCGTTTGGGAGAGGTGGGCTTTAGTAAAGCACGTTTGCACGTGTACGAGCACGAGCGTGCGCACGTGTACGAGCACGAGGCCTACGGCGGTTCTGAGGTCATTTCCTGTGCGCCTGTTGGGACGTAGAAAAAAGAAGGAGGGACCATGCGCGGACATTTCAAACAATGGCGGTGAAAGGTTCACGTTGGTGTGATGCGGAGGTGGAGTGTTTACTGCAGATTTGGTCGATGAAAAGATTCAAAAACAGTCGACAAGACGCACAAAAACTCCGAGGTCTACGGAAAGATCTGGAAACAAAGCCACGCATCGCCATGACGTCATCAATGCGTGTGACGTGTTACGGCGTGATGACGTATAGGCAGCAAGAAGCATTCTCCGAGGCCCAGGTAGTGTGAGTACAAACGGGCCTGGAGGGGGGGACAAGGACCCTAAAGCACGGGGCACGGGACGGAGGCACAGTGGGAGGGCGCTCTAACCTGTGACAGAGGCACAGTGGGAGGGCGCCCTGATAAAGGGACACACTTGAGGTGTTTTTTAAGGGAACGGCCACGATTAGAAACACACTTGAAAGAAGAATAGTCTAGAGCACATGTCTCACCTTCACGCGGTTGGATTTGTTGGATCAGGTGAGTTTTTGATTGGTTGGAATGAAAACTTGCAGCCACAGCGACTCTTTACTGGATCACTTTGACCCCCTGCTCTAGAGTCATATGTATGAGAGCAGGTGACCGCACAACTATTGGTGCAGTGAGTGAAAAGTGATCTTTTGTGAATTAATGTTGAATTTTCACATTTGTTTAAATCTTATATTTAAAGCAAAGACGCTCGATCTAAAACACTCAGACCACAGCAACGTCAGTCAAGCATTTATTGGCCTTTATCTTCCTTTGTCCAAACTTCATTTCCTAAACTCGGGTCATCCTCAGATTCTGCTCCTTCATTTGAGTATTTCGACTTGATGCGACTGTTGAATGCGCTGCAACAGTCAAGTCAGTTTTATTTAAATGAAAACTGTGGCACGTAGTTTGTGATGTGTTGTGTTTCAGTATTAATGCCTGTGTCACTGGTTTGTTCTGTGTGAAGCACTTTGAGCTTTTTAAATAAATCATACATCAGCAGATAATCTCAGAAACTGTAAACGGGTCCAAGTGTTTGCATCTTAGTGCCCTGACGTCTGTTTGCACACGTGTACTTCATCTGTTTGCACCTACGGTGAATCCTTGTTTTCAAATAGCTCATTATAAAAACGGTATCCACTCCGTCCGGCTCCGGTATAAATAATTTATTAGTGAGATTTAAAAAGGCAACACTTTGACCGTTAAGATCGTTTCCTCAGGCAAACGTGAGAGAAAAGACAAATTTTGGGACCCCCTCGGGCGGCAGCAGCTCAGTCCATAGGTGACTTGGCTGGGAACCATAGGGTCGCTGGTTCAAGTCCCTGTGTGGACCATGTATGGAGCGTGGACTGGTGGCTGGAGAGGTGCCAGTTCATCTCCTGGGCACTGCAGAGGTGCTGTTGAGCAAAGCACCGAACCCCCAACTACTCGGGGCACCAGTCACTGGCAGCCCCCTCGCTCTGACATCTCTCCTTAATGTGTGCGTGTGCGTGTGTGTGTGTGTGTGTGTGTGTGTGTGTGTGTAACATGATTAATAATAAGAGTGAAAAAAATAAATTTCCCCGTGCGGGATAAATAAAGTAATTCTACTTCTTCTTCTAAATCAGCGTCACTGCCAGAGGTCACCACATGATGGCGATCACGATTAAGTATTAACATGGTCGTCTCTTAAACACCCTAACACCACATCAGTAGACCGATCCAACGAAGAATTACTTTATCAATCCCGCAAGGGGAAATTCAACTTTTTCACTTTGTTATTATACAGGTTACACACACACACACACACACACACACACACACACACACACACACACACACACAGAGGCACAACCAGGAACTATACACATGCAATTAATGGAGAGGTGTCAGAGCGAGGGACCTCGGCAGTGCCCAGGAGATGAACTGGCACCTCTCCCCCCACCGGTCCACGCTCCGAGGGTGACCCTCCGGTGCCCAGCCAAGTCACCTATGGACTGAGCTACCGCCGCCCGAGGGGTCCCCAAATTTAATCAAATTTAACAAGGATGGGGGACATCTAACTGTCACCCATAAAGATCCTCTTTTAATTTTACTTATATGTGGTTTAATTTATGTTCCCTGTGGTTTAATATCACAGGACACATAGAGACAGACAACCATTCACACCTACGGGTGATTTAGAGTCAGCAATGAACCGAACACCTGCACGTCTTTGGACTGCTGACCTCCAGCAGAAGCACCTTCAGCCACAGACTCATTCTCCCCCGGTGTAACACTGAACGCCGGAGGAAGTCTTTTCTTAAGGCCGTCAAACTTTATAATTCATCTACAGTCAGGTGAGGACCAGTGGAGACACTGAGTCCTGAGAAAATGTCACTTTAGATCATAACTTTACTGAAACATAGTTCAGGAGGAAATGCTGCAACAGTGTTATCCCTTATTTAGTTTGTTCTTATTTCATTTCAACATGCTGCTAAACTGCACGCTGCGTATTGTTGTATATTGTATGAACCTGCATTTAACCACAGTGTCTGTTGCACTCTGTCACATTAGTTCATTGTTTGATTTATGTTTTTATGCTTATTGTTACTCTGATCCTTTCATCTTTGTATTGAAACTGTTGCACAATAATTTCCCTCCGGATGAATAAAGCTTCTTGAATCTTGAATCTTGAATCTTGAACATGCAAACTCCACACAGCCGGGATCAGAGCCGGAGGAAATGACTTCTGTATGAAGTAAATACAGAGAAAGCTTTTCTTTACTGTTTATGAGAGAGTTCTGTTCTGTCTGAACATTTGGACCAATTATATCCTGATTATTTGGCAACAATTCTTATTAACAGGTTTGTGTGATTTTACACAAAGTTATGAATGAAATCTGACCAGAATTGGAAAAAAGGTCAAAGGTTTTGGGACCCGTCTTCCCTTGTACTAACATCTGGACACTTTCCTCTCTGCTGTTCTCCGTATCTAACTCTGTGACTGGACTCTAACCTGTACTAACACACTAACATCCTGACACTTATTCTTCTTTACACCTTATTCTTGTTGATAGGTTAAAATGTGTTTGTATAGTTGCACTGACGTTATTTGCTGCTCTGTGTGCCCTGAATTGCCCCCCGCCCGGATCCTTCTCCCTACGCGGAGACGAGAGGTCAAACGCGCCCCCTTTGAATATGTGGACACGCTGGAAAAGAAGCATTCAACCATCAAACTAAAATAGCTTTTGGAGACGTCTCTTTCATTGTTTAGACCTTTGGTTCCCTGCAGTTAAGCGTTGTTTGTCTCTCACTGGATTTAAAATACTTCGTTATATTTGAAGAAAAGAACGTTTAACTTTGTCCCGTTTTACACACAACAGTAAAAGCAGGCGTCATTATTGTAAACAAGCTTTATTGGTTCATTCTCTGTCAGTTAACCTGATCAACGCCTCCCCAGAGTGCATCAACATGTTTTTACACACGGTGAAGATCTTGGACATCTTCAGTCCGTACATCACGGGGTTAAAGAGCGGCTGGCACGTCAGGAAGTACAACGCCAAAAAGATCTGCAACAAGACGGGAACACTGCTCATATCAAACCTGGCCTGTAGCAGCTCAAAGATGATCCCGAAGGAGAAGTTGAGCAGGGAGGCGAGGTGAGGCGTGCAGGTGCTCACGGCTTTCTGCCTCGTCTGTTTGGAGCCAGAGAAACACACCTGCAGGATCTTCATGTACGTGAAACAGATCAGACACACGGGACACAAGACTGTGAGGAAAGAGGCAATGAGTCCGTAGATGTTAAAAACTGTTATGTCAGAGCACGCCAGTTTCACTATAGCATAGTTAATACAGTAAATTTTATCAATCATGTTCCCACACAGCTGCAAAGAGGAGGATAAGGACGTCGTGCAGACAACTAGAAGAAAAGGATACAACCACGTTACAGCAATAAGTGTGGCAATCTTGTTAGACGTCATGAATGTGTTATACTGCAGAGGACGACAGATAGCAAGGTACCGGTCATAGGACATGACGGCGAGGTTAAAAATCTCTACACACACATAAGTATACAAACAGTAAATCTGTATGAAACAAAAGGGAGTAGAAACATCGTGAACGTCAGAAAGGACCTGAATCAGGAGGAACGGAAACAACCCTGTGCTTCCATACAGTTGATTCACAAACAGGCTGCACAGGAACAGGTACATAGGTTCATGTAAGCTCCTGTTCATACAGATGACCATGATCAGCAGAACATTAGAACCAACAATCAACACATACAAACACATGATAATCAGAAAATACAGGTATCTAATCAGCCCAGTGTCAAAGTAGGCACCGAGTGTGAAATATGAGACCTGTGTGGAGTTGATCATCATCGTTCCTTTGGTTCAAAATACACAGAAACAAAGTGAGTTTAACACGAACGCCACAACATGTATCACAGAGTGCAGCTGAAGCATCATCACAGACAGCACTCAGCCTACCTCCACTCCCCCCTGACTCAACCTGGACTCTTCTTCTTCCTTTTATACGTTTGGAGTCAAAGACCTCCTCCATCACACGAACCAGTCCCCCATTAAAAACACAGTTATCTGTGTTTTTTAGATTTTAGTGATGTTCACTAATGAGTATTTTCTTTTTGGTCTCATATGCTGATTATTTTTCCCAGATTCATTGTTTGGTTTGTAATAAAAAACACAATCATAGTGAAAAATGTTGACAAAATTACCCAAAGACCTTCACAATGTTTGTTCACTTGGTTTGGCTTAGGGCGCCCTCCCACTGTGCCTCTGTCACATGTTAGGGCACCCTCCCACTGTTCCTCCGTCCCGTGCCCCGTGCTTTAGGGTCCTTGTCCCCCCCTCCAGGCCCGTTTGTACTCACACTACCTGGGCCTCGGAGAATGCTTCTTGCTGCCTATACGTCATCACGCCGTAACACGTCACACGCATTGATGATGTCATGGCGATGCGTGGCTTTGTTTCCAAATCTGACCCCCAAAGAGAGAGCTGAGTCCGGATCCTGGGCAGTGAGTCGGAGTGGTTCCCGGTGGGGGTCGGCCTCCTCCAGGGGGGCACTTTGTCACCAATCCTGTTTGTGGTTTTCATGGACAGGATATGGAGGCGTAGTCGTGGTGGGGAGGGGCTGCAGTTGGGTGGGCTGAGGATCTGGTCTCTGACGTGGTCCTGATGGCGTCGTGGGTCAGGGACCTTCAGCACTCACTGGATCGGTTCACAGCCGAGTGTGAAACGGCCGGGATGAGGATCAGCACCTCTGGATCTGAGGCCGTGGCTCTCAGCAGGAAACCGCTGGATTGTTCCTCCGGGTCTGGAACGAGTCCTGACCCCAAGTGAAGGACTTCAAGGACCTCGGGATCTGGTTCACGAGTGAGGGGACGATGGAGCAGCGGGGGCGGAGCTGCAGTCGCTCTACCGCTCAGTCCTGGTTCCTACCCTCACCTGTGGTCCTGAAAGCTGGGTCAGGACCCAAAGAACCAGGTCCAGGTCAGGACCCAAAGAACCAGGTCCAGGTCAGGACCCAAAGAACCAGGTCCAGGTCAGGACCCAAAGAACCAGGTCCAGGTCAGGACCCAAAGAACCAGGTCCAGGTCAGGACCCAAAGAACCAGGTCCAGGTCAGGACCCAAAGAACCAGGTCCAGGTCAGGACCCAAAGAACCAGGTCCAGGTCAGGACCCAAAGAACCAGGTCCAGGTCAGGACCCACAGAACCAGGTCCAGGTCCAAGCGTGTGAAGTGTGTTTCCTCAGGAGGGGGTCTGGAGTCTCCCTTAGAGAGAGGGTGAGAAGTTCAGCATCCGTGAGGAACTCGGAGTAGAGCCGCTGCTCCTTTGCGTTGAAAGGAGCCAGTTGAGGTGGTTCAGGATCATCTGGTAAGGATGAACCCTGGGCGCCTCCCTAGGGAGGTGTTCCAGGCACGTCCAGCTGGGAGGAGGCCTCGGGGAAGACCCAGGACCAGGTGGAGAGATTAGATCTCCACACTGGCCTGGGAACGCCTCAGGATCCCCCAGTTAGAGCTGGTTAATGAGGCCCGGGAAAGGGAAGTTTGGGGTCCCTGCTGGAGCTGCTGAGATGAGATGAGAAAAACATTATCGAGCTTGTTTGCAGCTCGAAGACTCTTGTAAACAGTTTTACTGGTGTCTCTTCTACACTGGTCTTTAGGGAAAATGCTTTTTGTGTCAGTTTCCCGACTTCTGCAACATTTGAAGTGAAGACTTCATAAAAAGCAAGTTGAATAAAAAGTATGAAGGAAAGTCTGAGTATGGAACCATTTCATCAAAGTGTCGTCTTTGTCCAGTGCATTAAGAGGGAACGCTGCTCGTCTATGACTGCAAAAAACAGGGACATCGACAATGGACAGACACATAAAGCAGGCTCTCAGTGTCAGAAAGGCCGATACTCAGCCTGCAATGTCCTCATCTGTTACTTTACCAAGTTTACCCATGAAGGCGACGCAAACCCTCACAGAGAAATGTGTTGAGCTTTGCTGCAGGGACATTTTATGTCTTAAGGGGCCGGGTTTCCAGGCTATTGCTCGAGAATTGATCATGTTGGCGCTTCATATGGTTGTGGGTCAGCCCAGTCCCTCCTGCCTCACCATAGCAACTTTCCAAGGCTTACCTAGAAAAGGCAGATGAGAGAAGGGAAATTCTGACACAGACGCTCAAAGGTGCTCTGAAGAATGGAGACGCAGGGTCGAGCGCGGATATGTGGACGGATCACTACTGAAAGATTAGCTTCATCGCTATAACGTGCTATTCTGTCTACGGCGAGTATCAATTAGTTTCCAAAACTCTGCAATGTTTCCTGTCGAGGAAGCAAAACCGGGGAAGAACCTCAGGCGCCAGTTAGGGCGCCCTCCCACTGTGCGTCCGTCCCGTTCCCCGTGCTTTAGGCTCCTTGTCCCCCCCTCCAGGCCCGTTTGTACTCACACTACCTGGGCCTCGGAGAATGCTTCTTGCTGCCTATACGTCATCACGCCGTAACACGTCACACGCATTGATGACGTCATGGCGATGCGTGGCTTTGTTTCCAGATCTTTCCGTAGACCTCGGAGTTTTTGTGCGTCTTGTCGACTGTTTTTGAATCTTTTCATCGACCAAATCTGCAGTAAACACTCCACCTCCGCATCACACCAACGTGAACCTTTCACCGCCATTGTTTGAAATGTCCGCGCATGGTCCCTCCTTCTTTTTTCTACGTCCCAACAGGCGCACAGGAAATGACCTCAGAACCGCCGTAGGCCTCGTGCTCGTACACGTGCGCACGCTCGTGCTCGTACACGTGCAAACGTGCTTTACTAAAGCCCACCTCTCCCAAACGGGCCGTGGACGGCAAGCGTGCCGCTCCTAGACGTGGTACGGTTGCACTCACACTGGTCAAAGGAACCAGACTTTACCTGTAAAACGTGCTGGGGCACGGTACGGAGGCACAGTGTGAGTGCGCCTGCTGGTGAATAAATCTGGCCTAGACCCTTTTGCTCCCTCAGCCGAATAGTGTGGGTGACCGATCAGAGCAGTGACGATGAAGCGGCCGTGTACATTTCACAGAAACGTACCACGGATGACGACAGGGAGCTACTGAAATGGTGGAAAGTCAATGGATTGGTACCCGACACTAGCCAGGCTGGCGAGATCCGTCCGATAGAGCGCAGAAGGACCGCTCTGACACCAGCAACTGTGGACGCACTCTGGTTCTTGCCTGACCACATGTAGAACCATGTACGTAGGCTCTTGCTTTGTGATTAATACGCTATAATGGTGACACTCATGTATAGCAGGCAGAATATGGCCTTGACCTAATCCACCCCCACAATTCATCTACAGGCTCAGGCAGGAGCCCCATCACCCGGGACGTCTTCATTTAGTCTCATCCAACGTTAGCTTGTTTGGCATTGGAGTGTTATCGTAGCCTAGCCTGCATCATCAGCATATTCCCCTGGGCCCTGGTCCCTCGATGTGACTCCCCGTTCTTGCAACAGCGTTTGTAAATTATCTAAATATCATTTGTTGTGATCAAATTGTTCTATTATATTAATTTTGTTTACTTCTATAAGACTTGGCCATCAAAGTTCATTCTTTCATGGCACAGGGACATGACGCAGCTTTTTTCACTTCATTTTGTGATATCTTTAAGAATATTATATTATATTACTGTGGCCTCGTCGTACTCGTCCAACACTGGTTCATCATCGTTCACGTTTCTTCGTTCAGATCTTTTTGTGATTGAATCCGTTCTGTAGAAACCAACGGCTCAGTGACTGAGTGCTTCGTCCTTGAAATAACAGATACACCGGCCCATTCACTTTAAACAGTGTCGGGTTGAAATCCTGCTTGGGCTCATAATCACTGTCAGTGTCTCGGGCCGGGCTCGGACAGAACACGCACGGGCTCAGACAGAACTGGACTCCTGCAGGTCGGGCTGGAAGAACTGAATTAAGGATATCAAAAAGTAAAATCCAGCCTGGCTACTAAATGTTCACACTGCTTGCCAAATGTACTTATGGGGGCGGATGTGGGTCAGCGGCAGAGTGGGTCGACCTCCATTCGAGAGATTGGCGGTTTGATCCTCAGCTTCTGGCATGTCAAAGTGTCCTTGGGCGAGACACTGAACCCCGAATGGCTCCCTGTGCTGCGCATGGGTGTGTGAATGTGTGTGAATGGTTAGATCAGATGGTCTGGAGATGTTCACTGCATCAGTGTGAACGTGACAAGTGTGAAAGCGCCGTGAGTCGTCAGAAGACCAGAAAGGTGCTTTATAAGTACAAGTTCATTTACCATTTACCGTATTTTCCGCATTATAAGGCGCCAAGAACAGACGCTACAGTGGAGGCTGGGGTCACGTTAAGAACCGCCTCTAAAGTCATTGATGCTAAGGGCGTGATCACACTGTCCTTTTGGCCGCGGCCAAAACCGGTTTTTAAGCTAAAGTCTAGTACCTTTAAGCCATGTGAGTGCACCCGCTCCGCGCTCAACTGCGGCCAGTGGACCGTCCACGGCCCGCTGGAAAGAGGTGGGCTTTAGCGGAGCCGTTTGCACATGTACGAGCACGAGCGTGTGCACGTGTACGAGCACACGCTCTACGGCAGTAGCGTTATGTCCGCCTGTTCGGACATGTAAATAGAAGGAGGGACCATGCGCAACAATGGCGGTGAAAGGTTCACGTTGGTGTGATGCGGAGGTGGAGTGTTTACTGCAGATTTGGTCGATGAAAAGATTCAAAAACAGTCGACAAGACGCACAAAAACTCCGAGGTCTACGGAAAGATCTGGAAACAAAGCCACACACACGCGATCAATGCGTGTGACGTGTTACGGCGTGATGGCGTATAGGCAGCAAGAAGCATTGGCCGAGGCCCAGGTAGTGTGAGTACAAACGGGGCTGGGGCACGGGGGGGACAAGGACCCTAAAGCACGGGTCGTGGTCCGTACGGACTCTTCTACTTGCTGCTCTCTGTTCAACAACCCACTGTTGGAGTTTGTCCTCCAGCTGCAGCCGTCTCGCTCTGTTCCCTCTGAACTCTGTTTAGTCTTCTTTACTCGGCGCAGGTCGTCTTGTTGCTTCCTCCACTTCGGCACCATTGATTGGTTCATGTTAAACTCTCTGGCTGCTGCTCTATTCCCGTGTTCTCCTGCGTGACTAATGGCCTTGAGTGTAAACTCTGCGTCGTAAGCGTGTCTCTTAACAGGAGCCATTTTGGGCTCTTTACACAAACACACACATGGAAATGAAACGGCACGCTTCACACAGTCGTATATCTCAACATGCACCGCGCGTTACTTCTTCTACGGGGAAAATAGAGTCTGCGGCTGCTCACCGTAGTTGGAGACCTGCTGTGGCTCAATATTGGTCCATATATAAGGAGCACTGAGACATGTGGAGGTTTTTAGGTGCTCCTATAGTGCGGAACATACGGTAAACTCATAAAGTGCCTTTCTAGACGACCAACGACTCACGATGCGTTTACACTTTTGACCTGATCCCCCGTTGAAACGTGTTGTTTCCTCTGTAATAAGAGTCTCATGTTCAGACTTTCTTTGGCTGTTTGTCGTCCACGTCCTCCGTCAGAGCGCGGTCTGAGGGGAGGACGTGATCCGGCCTCTGAGGACCCTCCTGAGGTCTGTTGTGTTCATGGTCAACAGCTCCGGCTGTAACTCTCAGCTTCATTAGTGGAGCGTGTGTCTGCTGTGAAGACGCCTCAGGGACAAACATGTTGACAGCTCAACGTCCCTCTGACCTCAGGGACGTGACTCGCTCCTCTAACGTCCTCGACAACAACAACAAGCTTTATTATTATTATTTATTATTATTATTTATTATTGTTCATCACTTCAGATCTTTTCACTTTAATAAGAAACTTAAAAATATTCACAACAAGAAGAAAACAAAGAAAATCGTCCAATAAACAACAGAAGTGTGAAAATACACAGTTTTAATACGATACAGAGAGAAAAGGAAGAACAGGACCATTAAACATGTTAAACTTAACGGTCTCCTTTAGAGACTAAACTTAACCGTCTCCTTTAGAGACTAAACTTAACCGTCTCCTTTAGTGACTAAACTTAACCGTCTCCTTTAGTGACTAAACTTAACCGTCTCCTTTAGTGACTAAACTTAACCGTCTCCTTTAGTGTCTAAACTTAACCGTCTCCTTTAGAGACTAAACTTAACCGTCTCCTTTAGTGTCTAAACTTAACCGTCTCCTTTAGAGTCTAAACTTAACCGTCTCCTTTAGAGACTAAACTTAACCGTCTCCTTTAGTGTCTAAACTTAACCGTCTCCTTTAGAGACTAAACTTAACCGTCTCCTTTAGAGACTAAACTTAACCGTCTCCTTTAGTGACTAAACTTAACCGTCTCCTTTAGTGACTAAACTTAACCGTCTCCTTTAGAGACTAAACTTAACCGTCTCCTTTAGAGACTAAACTTAACCGTCTCCTTTAGTGACTAAACTTAACCGTCTCCTTTAGAGACTAAACTTAACCGTCTCCTTTAGAGACTAAACTTAACCGTCTCCTTTAGTGACTAAACTTAACCGTCTCCTTTAGTGACTAAACTTAACCGTCTCCTTTAGTCGTCTAAACTTAACCGTCTCCTTTAGAGACTAAACTTAACCGTCTCCTTTAGTGACTACACTTAACCGTCTCCTTTAGAGACTAAACTTAACCGTCTCCTTTAGAGACTAAACTTAACCGTCTCCTTTAGAGACTAAACTTAACCGTCTCCTTTAGTCGTCTAAACTTAACCGTCTCCTTTAGTGTCTAAACTTAACCGTCTCCTTTAGTGTCTAAACTTAACCGTCTCCTTTAGTGTCTAAACTTAACCGTCTCCTTTAGTGTCTAAACTTAACCGTCTCCTTTAGTGACTAAACTTAACCGTCTCCTTTAGTGTCTAAACTTAACCGTCTCCTTTAGAGACTAAACTTAACCGTCTCCTTTAGTGTCTAAACTTAACCGTCTCCTTTAGAGACTAAACTTAACCGTCTCCTTTAGTGTCTAAACTTAACCGTCTCCTTTAGTGACTAAACTTAACCGTCTCCTTTAGTGACTAAACTTAACCGTCTCCTTTAGAGACTAAACTTAACCGTCTCCTTTAGTGACTAAACTTAACCGTCTCCTTTAGAGACTAAACTTAACCGTCTCCTTTAGTGTCTAAACTTAACCGTCTCCTTTAGTGACTAAACTTAACCGTCTCCTTTAGTGACTAAACTTAACCGTCTCCTTTAGAGACTAAACTTAACCGTCTCCTTTAGTGTCTAAACTTAACCGTCTCCTTTAGTGACTAAACTTAACCGTCTCCTTTAGTGACTAAACTTAACCGTCTCCTTTAGAGACTAAACTTAACCGTCTCCTTTAGTGACTAAACTTAACCGTCTCCTTTAGAGACTAAACTTAACCGTCTTCTTTAGAGACTAAACTTAACCGTCTCCTTTAGTGACTGAACTTAACCGTCTCCTTTAGTGACTAAACTTAACCGTCTCCTTTAGTGACTAAACTTAACCGTCTCCTTTAGTGTCTAAACTTAACCGTCTCCTTTAGTGACTAAACTTAACCGTCTCCTTTAGTGACTAAACTTAACCGTCTCCTTTAGTGACTAAACTTAACCGTCTCCTTTAGTGACTAAACTTAACCGTCTCCTTTAGTGACTAAACTTAACCGTCTCCTTTAGTGACTAAACTAAACCGTCTCCTTTAGTGACTAAACTTAACCGTCTCCTTTAGAGACTAAACTTAACCGTCTCCTTTAGTGACTAAACTTAACCGTCTCCTTTAGTGACTAAACTAAACCGTCTCCTTTAGTGACTAAACTTAACCGTCTCCTTTAGTGACTAAACTTAACCGTCTCCTTTAGTGACTAAACTAAACCGTCTCCTTTAGTGACTAAACTTAACCGTCACCTTTAGAGACTAAACTTAACCGTCTCCTTTAGCGACTAAACTTAACCGTCTCCTTTAGTCGTTTAAACTTAACCGTCTCCTTTAGTCGTCTAAACTTAACCGTCTCCTTTAGTGACTAAACTTAACCGTCTCCTTTAGTGTCTAAACTTAACCGTCTCCTTTAGTGTCTAAACTTAACCGTCTCCTTTAGCGACTAAACTAAACCGTCTCCTTTAGTCGTTTAAACTTAACCGTCTCCTTTAGTCGTTTAAACTTAACCGTCTCCTTTAGTGACTAAACTTAACCGTCTCCTTTAGTGTCTAAACTTAACCGTCTCCTTTAGTGTCTAAACTTAACCGTCTCCTTTAGCGTCTAAACTTAACCGTCTCCTTTAGAGACTAAACTTAACCGTCTCCTTTAGTGTCTAAACTTAACCGTCTCCTTTAGTGTCTAAACTTAACCGTCTCCTTTAGAGACTAAACTTAACCGTCTCCTTTAGAGACTAAACTTAACCGTCTCCTTTAGAGACTAAACTTAACCGTCTCCTTTAGAGACTAAACTTAACCGTCTCCTTTAGTGACTAAACTTAACCGTCACCTTTAGTGTCTAAACTTAACCGTCTCCTTTAGTGACTAAACTTAACCGTCTCCTTTAGAGTCTAAACTTAACCGTCTCCTTTAGAGACTAAACTTAACCGTCTCCTTTAGTGACTAAACTTAACCGTCTCCTTTAGTGTCTAAACTTAACCGTCTCCTTTAGAGACTAAACTTAACCGTCTCCTTTAGAGACTAAACTTAACCGTCTCCTTTAGTGTCTAAACTTAACCGTCTCCTTTAGAGACTAAACTTAACCGTCTCCTTTAGAGACTAAACTTAACCGTCTCCTTTAGTGACTAAACTTAACCGTCTCCTTTAGTGTCTAAACTTAACCGTCTCCTTTAGTGACTAAACTAAACCGTCTCCTTTAGAGACTAAACTTAACCGTCACCTTTAGAGACTAAACTTAACCGTCTCCTTTAGAGACTAAACTTAACCGTCTCCTTTAGTGACTAAACTTAACCGTCTCCTTTAGTGTCTAAACTTAACCGTCTCCTTTAGAGACTAAACTTAACCGTCTCCTTTAGAGACTAAACTTAACCGTCTCCTTTAGTGTCTAAACTTAACCGTCTCCTTTAGAGACTAAACTTAACCGTCTCCTTTAGTGTCTAAACTTAACCGTCTCCTTTAGTGTCTAAACTTAACCGTCTCCTTTAGTGACTAAACTAAACCGTCTCCTTTAGAGACTAAACTTAACCGTCTCCTTTAGAGACTAAACTTAACCGTCTCCTTTAGAGACTAAACTTAACCGTCTCCTTTAGTGACTAAACTTAACCGTCTCCTTTAGTGTCTAAACTTAACCGTCTCCTTTAGTGACTAAACTAAACCGTCTCCTTTAGTGTCTAAACTTAACCGTCTCCTTTAGTGACTAAACTTAACCGTCTCCTTTAGTGTCTAAACTTAACCGTCTCCTTTAGTGTCTAAACTTAACCGTCTCCTTTAGAGACTAAACTTAACCGTCTCCTTTAGAGACTAAACTTAACCGTCTCCTTTAGTGTCTAAACTTAACCGTCTCCTTTAGTGTCTAAACTTAACCGTCTCCTTTAGTGACTAAACTAAACCGTCTCCTTTAGAGACTAAACTTAACCGTCTCCTTTAGAGACTAAACTTAACCGTCTCCTTTAGAGACTAAACTTAACCGTCTCCTTTAGTGACTAAACTTAACCGTCTCCTTTAGTGTCTAAACTTAACCGTCTCCTTTAGTGACTAAACTAAACCGTCTCCTTTAGTGTCTAAACTTAACCGTCTCCTTTAGTGACTAAACTTAACCGTCTCCTTTAGTGTCTAAACTTAACCGTCTCCTTTAGTGTCTAAACTTAACCGTCTCCTTTAGAGACTAAACTTAACCGTCTCCTTTAGAGACTAAACTTAACCGTCTCCTTTAGTGTCTAAACTTAACCGTCTCCTTTAGTGACTAAACTTAACCGTCTCCTTTAGTGTCTAAACTTAACCGTCTCCTTTAGTGTCTAAACTTAACCGTCTCCTTTAGTGACTAAACTAAACCGTCTCCTTTAGAGACTAAACTTAACCGTCTCCTTTAGAGACTAAACTTAACCGTCTCCTTTAGTGACTAAACTTAACCGTCTCCTTTAGTGTCTAAACTTAACCGTCTCCTTTAGTGACTAAACTAAACCGTCTCCTTTAGTGTCTAAACTTAACCGTCTCCTTTAGTGACTAAACTTAACCGTCTCCTTTAGAGACTAAACTTAACCGTCTCCTTTAGAGACTAAACTTAACCGTCTCCTTTAGTGACTAAACTAAACCGTCTCCTTTAGTGACTAAACTTAACCGTCTCCTTTAGAGACTAAACTTAACCGTCTCCTTTAGTGACTAAACTTAACCGTCTCCTTTAGTGACTAAACTTAACCGTCTCCTTTAGTGACTAAACTTAACCGTCTCCTTTAGTGTCTAAACTTAACCGTCTCCTTTAGTGACTAAACTTAACCGTCTCCTTTAGTGACTAAACTTAACCGTCTCCTTTAGTGACTAAACTTAACCGTCTCCTTTAGTGACTAAACTTAACCGTCTCCTTTAGTGACTAAACTTAACCGTCTCCTTTAGAGACTAAACTTAACCGTCTCCTTTAGTGACTAAACTTAACCGTCACCTTTAGAGACTAAACTTAACCGTCTCCTTTAGCGACTAAACTTAACCGTCTCCTTTAGTCGTTTAAACTTAACCGTCTCCTTTAGTCGTCTAAACTTAACCGTCTCCTTTAGTGACTAAACTTAACCGTCTCCTTTAGTGACTAAACTAAACCGTCTCCTTTAGTGACTAAACTTAACCGTCACCTTTAGAGACTAAACTTAACCGTCTCCTTTAGTGACTAAACTTAACCGTCTCCTTTAGTGACTAAACTTAACCGTCTCCTTTAGTGACTAAACTTAACCGTCTCCTTTAGTGTCTAAACTTAACCGTCTCCTTTAGTGTCTAAACTTAACCGTCTCCTTTAGAGACTAAACTTAACCGTCTCCTTTAATGACTAAACTTAACCGTCTCCTTTAGTGACTAAACTTAACCGTCTCCTTTAGAGACTAAACTTAACCGTCTCCTTTAATGACTAAACTTAACCGTCTCCTTTAGTCGTTTAAACTTAACCGTCTCCTTTAGTGACTAAACTTAACCGTCTCCTTTAGTGTCTAAACTTAACCGTCTCCTTTAGTGTCTAAACTTAACCGTCTCCTTTAGAGACTAAACTTAACCGTCTCCTTTAGAGACTAAACTTAACCGTCTCCTTTAGAGACTAAACTTAACCGTCTCCTTTAGTGACTAAACTTAACCGTCACCTTTAGTGTCTAAACTTAACCGTCTCCTTTAGTGACTAAACTTAACCGTCACCTTTAGAGTCTAAACTTAACCGTCTCCTTTAGAGACTAAACTTAACCGTCTCCTTTAGTGACTAAACTTAACCGTCTCCTTTAGTGTCTAAACTTAACCGTCTCCTTTAGAGACTAAACTTAACCGTCTCCTTTAGTGACTAAACTTAACCGTCTCCTTTAGTGACTAAACTTAACCGTCTCCTTTAGAGACTAAACTTAACCGTCTCCTTTAGAGACTAAACTTAACCGTCTCCTTTAGAGTCTAAACTTAACCGTCTCCTTTAGAGTCTAAACTTAACCGTCTCCTTTAGAGACTAAACTTAACCGTCTCCTTTAGTGACTAAACTTAACCGTCTCCTTTAGTGTCTAAACTTAACCGTCTCCTTTAGAGACTAAACTTAACCGTCTCCTTTAGTGACTAAACTTAACCGTCTCCTTTAGAGACTAAACTTAACCGTCTCCTTTAGAGACTAAACTTAACCGTCTCCTTTAGTGTCTAAACTTAACCGTCTCCTTTAGAGTCTAAACTTAACCGTCTCCTTTAGAGACTAAACTTAACCGTCTCCTTTAGTGACTAAACTTAACCGTCACCTTTAGAGTCTAAACTTAACCGTCTCCTTTAGAGACTAAACTTAACCGTCTCCTTTAGAGACTAAACTTAACCGTCTCCTTTAGTGACTAAACTTAACCGTCTCCTTTAGTGACTAAACTTAACCGTCTCCTTTAGTGTCTAAACTTAACCGTCTCCTTTAGAGACTAAACTTAACCGTCTCCTTTAGAGACTAACCTTAACCGTCACTTAACGGTCTCCTTTAGAGACTAAACTTAACGGTCTCCTTTAGTGACTAAACTTAACCGTCTCCTTTAGTGACTAAACTTAACCGTCTCCTTTAGTGTCTAAACTTAACCGTCTCCTTTAGAGACTAAACTTAATGGTCTCCTTTAGTGACTAAACTTAACCGTCTCCTTTAGAGACTAAACTTAACCGTCTCCTTAAGTGACTAAACTTAACCGTCTCCTTTAGAGACTAAACTTAACCGTCTCCTTTAGAGACTAAACTTAACCGTCACCTTTAGAGACTAAACTTAACCGTCACCTTTAGTGACTAAACTTAACCATCTCCTTTAGAGACTAAACTTAACCGTCACCTTTAGAGACTAAACTTAACCGTCTCCTTTAGAGACTAAACTTAACCGTCTCCTTTAGAGACTAAACTTAACCGTCTCCTTTAGTGACTAAACTTAATGGTCTCCTTTAGTGACTAAACTTAACCGTCTCCTTTAGAGACTAAACTTAACCATCTCCTTTAGTGACTAAACTTAACCGTCTCCTTTAGAGACTAAACTTAACCATCTCCTTTAGTGACTAAACTTAACCGTCTCCTTTAGTGACTAAACTTAACCGTCTCCTTTAGTGACTAAACTTAACCGTCTCCTTTAGAGACTAAACTTAACCGTCACCTTTAGAGACTAAACTTAACCGTCACCTTTAGAGACTAAACTTAACCGTCACCTTTAGAGACTAAACTTAACCGTCTCCTTTAGTGACTAAACTTAACCGTCTCCTTTAGTCTCCTAAACTTAACCGTCTCCTTTAGTCTCCTAAACTTAACCGTCTCCTTTAGTGACTAAACTTAACCGTCTCCTTTAGTGTCTAAACTTAACCGTCTCCTTTAGAGACTAAACTTAACCGTCTCCTTTAGAGACTAAACTTAACCGTCTCCTTTAGAGACTAAACTTAACCGTCTCCTTTAGAGACTAAACTTAACCGTCTCCTTTAGTGACTAAACTTAACCATCTCCTTTAGTGTCTAAACTTAACCGTCTCCTTTAGTGACTAAACTTAACCGTCACCTTTAGAGACTAAACTTAACCGTCTCCTTTAGTGACTAAACTTAACCGTCTCCTTTAGAGACTAAACTTAACCGTCTCCTTTAGTGTCTAAACTTAACCGTCTCCTTTAGAGACTAAACTTAACCGTCTCCTTTAGAGACTAAACTTAACCGTCTCCTTTAGTGACTAAACTTAACCGTCTCCTTTAGAGACTAAACTTAACCGTCACCTTTAGTGTCTAAACTTAACCGTCTCCTTTAGTGTCTAAACTTAACCGTCTCCTTTAGAGACTAAACTTAACCGTCTCCTTTAGTGTCTAAACTTAACCGTCTCCTTTAGAGACTAAACTTAACCGTCTCCTTTAGAGACTAAACTTAACCGTCACCTTTAGTGTCTAAACTTAACCGTCTCCTTTAGTGACTAAACTTAACCGTCTCCTTTAGAGTCTAAACTTAACCGTCTCCTTTAGAGACTAAACTTAACCGTCACCTTTAGTGTCTAAACTTAACCGTCACCTTTAGTGTCTAAACTTAACCGTCTCCTTTAGAGACTAAACTTAACCGTCTCCTTTAGTGACTAAACTTAACCGTCACCTTTAGTGTCTAAACTTAACCGTCTCCTTTAGTGACTAAACTTAACCGTCTCCTTTAGTGACTAAACTTAACCGTCTCCTTTAGTGTCTAAACTTAACCGTCTCCTTTAGAGACTAAACTTAACCGTCTCCTTTAGAGACTAACCTTAACCGTCACTTAACGGTCTCCTTTAGAGACTAAACTTAACGGTCTCCTTTAGTGACTAAACTTAACCGTCTCCTTTAGTGACTAAACTTAACCGTCTCCTTTAGTGTCTAAACTTAACCGTCTCCTTTAGAGACTAAACTTAACCGTCTCCTTTAGAGACTAACCTTAACCGTCACTTAACGGTCTCCTTTAGAGACTAAACTTAACTTTGAGGTTCTCAGATAAACAATAAATAAATATAAATAATAACTGTTAATGTTTTTGAGACCTGAGTGAGGGGGCGTGGCCTGAGAACACGTGGACTGGGGGGCGTGGCCTGGTCACCCGTTGGTTGAGGGGGCGTGGCCTGGTCACCTGTGGGCTGAGGGGGCGTGGCCGGGTCACCTGTGGGCTGAGGGGGCGTGGCCGGGTCACCTGTGGGCTGAGGGGGCGTGGCCTGGTCACCTGTGGGCTGAGGGGGCGTGGCCTGGTCACCTGTGGGCGGCGGTTCCAGTGGATAAGAGCAGCTGCTCCCGTGTTCGTCTGCAGGTGCAGGTTCCTGCTCCGACACCTGCGTGACATCAGCGTCAGCGCTGCGTCTGATTGGTTCATGAAGCCTGACCAAGTGTTTGTGTGGCGTGTTTGATGCTGAGGCTGCAGGTTTCTCACCTGTGAGCGTCACGTGTGTGCGTCACGTGTGTGTGTCACGTTTGAGCGTGTGCTGCGTCTAAATCGCCGTCGTGTTCTTCTTCAGGTGTTTTTGAGTTTTGTGGAAACGCTTTAAATCGTTTCCTCGTCTCGACACAAAAACGGTTTCAGTCGCTTAAAAACGTCGTTTTTAACAAAAACACAGGAAGTGAAAACATCATTTTAATATTTATGTGTCTGTAGAAACATTCAGCTGAGCCCAGTGTTCTGTGTGTGTGTGTGTGTGTGTGTGTGTGTGTGTGTGTGTGTGTGTGTGTGTGTGTGTGTGTGAGCTTTAGTTGAAACAGTTGAATTTCTTTATGAATTAATTCCAAACAAAATCATTTTAGACTCTTTAATCCGACGCTTTTGTCATTATTCATGACTCATCATTTACCATATTATATTATTTTATTACTCATGATTTATGATCGTTCATGATTCAGCGTTTATGACTGAACACTGATCGTTGACGTGGCAGAGTCCCTCTCCTCGTCTCCTCGTCTCCTCGTCTGTTCACTGATCGTTCATGATTCATCGTTTATGATTTATGATCGTGTGTCGTGTGTGTATATGTGTGTGTTTATGACTGATCGTTGACGTTGCAGAGTTTCCTCCTGGTCTCAGGTTCAGTTCCTCCTCGTCTCCTCGTCTCCTCGTCTCCTCGTCTCCTCGTCTCCTCGTCTCCTCGTCTCTGTTCACTGGTCGTTGATGAGTCATGGTTGATCTTGCAGAGTCCGTCTCCTCATCCTTAATGATTTCTCATGTTTCACTCATCGTTCATTTATTTATGATATATGATTAATGACTGATCGTTGATGTTGCAGATTTTCCTCGTGTCACAAACATCAGATTCTTTGTTTAATGTGTTTATGAAAAACAACAGAAACAGAAACAACAACAGCGACAGCGACAGTGAGACGAATTTAACGTGTAAAGAAGAAGAACAGTATAATAATCATATTAATAATAATAATAATATTAATAATAATAATCATATTAATAATAATAATAATATTAATAATAATAATCATATTAATAATAATAATAATATTAATAATAATAATCATATTAATAATAATAATAATAATAACTCCGCATTTGTAAACTTCTGTTTCATAATTCACACTTTTTTATTTCTTTCTCTGTGACGAAGAAATGAACTGAGTCTGATTCATGAGTTTATAATTTAATAAGATTATAATGTTATATTATTATCATTTAATAACAATGAGATCATTTTATAATATAACCGTTTAATAATAATATATAATTTAATAACAATAAGATCAGTTCATAATTTAACTGTTTAATAATAATATATCATTTAGTAACATGATCAAAAGCTGTTTAACGTCTTTAACGTGTGTTTGATGCAGTGACTGAGTCTGATTCATGAGTTTATCATATAATAAGATTATAATGTTATAATATATAATTTAATGTATTCATTATATAAGTGTTTAATCATACAACAGGATCATTTTATAATATAACTGTTTAATAACAGATCAAAAGCTCTTTAACGTCTGTTTGATGCAAAGAACTGAGTCTGATTCATAATATTCACATTTAATAATGAAATCTGATGATTTAAAAACATAATTTCATCATTTTATAATAAAAACAGCATCATAACATAAAATTAGATCATTTAAAAACATAAAAATAATCATTTTATAATAAAAACAGCATCATAACATAAAATTAGATCATTTAAAAACATAAAAATAATCATTTTATAATAAAAACAGCATCATAACATAAAATCTGATCATTTAATAACATAAAAATAATCATTTTATAATAAAAACAGAATCATTTAATAACAGATAAAATGATCTTTGACGTTTGTTTGATGCAGTGACGGAAATTATTGAATTATTATTGTTAATATTTCATATTTCTTTATTCTGTGACTCGTGTTTTTATTTAATGGAAACGTTTTCACATCAGAACTTTGACTCATAATTATAAAAATATATATATTAATATAATTACAACAACAACAACAACAACAACAATAACAACATCATCATCAGGAGCCTGAAGGACGATCGTGACTCTTGTCGTCATTTATTAATAAAATCGCAGTAAATTCATATTTATTAGTATCAAAGTTTGGCGCTCGCTCTGATGGAGAACGGGTCGGCGCTGGTTCTGGTGCTCCAGGGTCTGAACGACTCGGCATCGAACCGCCACCTGTTCTTCGCCCTGGCGCTGACGTCGTACGTGGTCACGGTGCTGGTGAACGTGACGCTCATCGTGACCGTGTGCGTGGAGAAGACGCTGCACGAGCCCATCTACGTCCTGCTGTGCAACCTGTGCCTCAACGGCATCTGCGGCGCCTCCAGCTTCTACCCCAAGCTGCTCCACGACCTGCTGGCCGACGCCCACGTGGTCACGTACGGCGGCTGCCTGACGCAGATCCTGGTCGTCTACTGTTACGCCTTCTGCGAGTTCACCAGCCTGACCGTCATGGCGTACGACCGCTACCTGGCCATCTGCGAGCCGCTGCGCTACCGCACGGTGATGACGCTGCGGAGGGTGGCGCAGCTGCTCCTGCTCACCTGGGGCTTCTCGCTGCTGGAGAGCGCCGTCGGGGTCACGCTGACCGCCAGCCTGCCGCTGTGCCACCGTCACATCAAGAAGATCTTCTGCACCAACTGGGCGGTGGTGAAGCTGTCGTGCGCCGACACGACGCTCAACAACATCTACGGCTTCGTGCTCACGTTCTCGCACCTGTCGCAGACGGCGCTCATCCTGGTGTCCTACACGCACCTGGTCCGGGCCTCGCTCCGGCTGCGCTCGGACCGCAGGAAGTTCGTGCAGACGTGCGTGCCGCACCTCGCCACGCTGCTCATCTTCACCGGCTCCCTGTTGTTCGACGCCATGTACGCGCGGTACGGCGGCGGCGGCGTGCTGCAGGCGCTGCAGAACGTGATGGCCGCCGAGTTCCTGGTGGTGCCGCCGCTCATCAACCCCATCATCTACGGCATGAACCTGCACCAGATCCGCTCCAGCATCCTCCGCAAGCTCACCGGCAGAGACGCCCAGAACCAGAACCTGAACTAGACCTGGAACCAGAACCAGAGCTAGACCTGGAACCAGAGCCAGAACTAGAACTAGAACTAGAACCAGAGCCAGAACTAGACCTGGAACCAGAGCCAGAACTAGACCTGGAACCAGAACATGAGCCAGAACCAGAACCAGAACTAGAACTAGATCTGGAACCAGAACCAGAACCAGAGCCAGAACTAGACTCAGAGCCAGAACTAGACCTGGAACCAGAACCGGAACTAGAACAAGAGCCAGAACCTGAATCAGAACTAGAACCAGAACCAGAGCCAGAACTAGACTTAGAACCAGAACTGGAACCAGAGCCAGAACTAGAGCCAGAACTAGACCTGGAACCAGAACTGGAACCTGGCCCAGAACCAGAACCAGAACCAGGACCAGGACCAGGTCACGTGAAACAAAATCATCTCACATTTATAAAAATAATATTCAGTTATAAATAAATAAAGTTTGAATGTTGCTCTGATGTTTGTTTGTGTTTATTAAACAAACATCATCTTTATTAATATTAATTATTATTAATATTTTTATTAATTAACAATATTTTTAACCCTCTGAGTTCAGAACGACTCGTGTTCGGAAGCTCAAATAAAAATAATTAAAAAAGCTTTAAATATGAAACATAAACAAATGTTTAAAAAATGAACAAATACATTAAAATGGTTTCAAATAAAAACAAATACATAAATGAAGCTTATTAATAATATTATATTATGTATTTATATATTATTAAAGTTTATTAAAACACGTTTCATCACTTTCTTAATGTAAATAATGTTTATTTAAATATTATTTGTGGAACATTTAAGTGAATATTTTGTTTTATTTGTTTTTATTTCAGTGCAAAAAATTAATTTATAAAAATGAAATAAACGTCTAAAAACATTTTAATTTCTCACAAACTTTAATTTAACGTCTCTTTGTTTTATACCAATAAATATTTATTATTAATATATATTTATAATAATTCATAAATAATAAACATGTATAATAGTAATTATATATGTATTATAATAAATATAATTATTAATATTGTTAAACATTTGCATTTACCTTAATGATGGTTTTCATATCTGAGGTTTTATTTATTTAATATTTATTTTATTTATTAATATTTATTTATTTTATTAATATTTATTTATTTTATTAATATTTATTTATTTTATTAATATTTATTTTATTTATTAATATTTATTTATTTTATTAATATTTATTTATTTTATTAATATTTATTTTATTTATTAATATTTATTTATTTTATTTAATATTTATTAAAATGATTTTGATTGAAACTTGTTTTCCGTGTTTTTTCTTCTTCGTCTGATTTTTATTAAAAACCTTTAAAAGTTAAAAAGAGAAAAAACAAACAAACAGTTTTAATGTGATTCTTTATTTCACACTTTAAAGAAACATAAATAGATTTTTTCTCTTCAACAACAAACAAACAAACGATCGATCGCTTCGTTTTTAATAAATAAATTATTATTTTTCTTTTTATGGATCAAAAAAAATAAACTTTCACTCAATGAAACGTTCGCTTCAGCGTTTCTGTTTTTAACGTTTTAACGTTTCAAACATCAAAACCTCCTCCAGGGTCTTTGTCTTTGATCCTCAGTAACCATGGAGACAGAGATGCTAACAGCAGGACGTGGCTAACAGTGGTTAGCTCGGGGCAGCACGGTGAAGGCATTCAAAGGTCTTTTTTAACCACTAATGCTGCTGAAAATAACAGCAAACCTCTGCAGCAGCAGGAGAAGAGTCCCTACACACACACACACACACACACACACACACACACACACACACACACACACACACACACACACACACACACACACACACACACACACACACACACACACACACACACACACAACAAAGCGTCATCAGCGTAGAGAGTGAAGCCAGAGTTTATTAAAGAGTGTTTTAAAGACTTACCTACTGGCCCCTGCACCAGCTCCTCTCATAGTAAAGTCCATTACAGTGGAAGGAGCCCATTGGTGCTTTGTTGTGTGTGTAGGGACTCTTCTCATGTGTGTGTGTGTGTGTGTGTGTGTGTGTGTGTGTGTGTGTGTGTGTGTGTGTGTGTGTGTGTGTGTGTGTGTGTGTAGGGACTCTTCTCATGCTGCTGCAGAGGTTTGCTGTTATTTTCAGCAGCATTAGTGGTTAAAAAAGACCTTTGAATGCCTTCACCGTGCTGCCCCGAGCTAACCACTGTTAGCCACGTCCGGCTGTTAGCATCTCTCCTGATTTCTACCTTAATAAAAACTGTCTCCATGATTATTTGATTCTCAGGGCGCCCTCCCACTGTGCCTCAGCACGTGTCACGGCTAAAGTCTGGTTCCTTTGACCAGTGTGAGTGCAACCGTACCACGTCTAGGAGCGGCACGCTTGCCGTCCACGGCCCGTTTTGGAGAGGTGGGCTTTAGTAAAGCACATTTGCACGTGTACGAGCACGAGCGTGCGCACGTGTACGAGCACGAGGCCTACGGCGGTTCTGAGGTCATTTCCTGTGCGCCTGTTGGGACGTAGAAAAAAAGGAGGGACCATGCGCGGACATGTTTTTAACGTGTTCTGCTTCTTTGTGTTCTGGGTTTCGGTTTCGTTGGCGTCTGATTTCAGGTTCAGTTCAGACGATGAAACAGGAAACTCTAAAGTGGCGTTCTCTCTCTTTTTGTTCTGCGTGTAGACGAGCGACTGTGAGGGGGGCAGGGGGGGCTTTTTTAGTCGCCGTCTACACGAAAGAAACTTGTGATCGAATATTTTGGCGTTTTCAGCTGCAGCGTTGTCGTGGAAACAGGGAGCGGAGTTGTTTTGTGTCTTGTTGTGGTCACATTACGTCACTGGTGTTCAGCATGTGAGGCCCCTGACCCTCCCTGACCCTCGGGGCCCCTGACCCTCGGGGCCCCTGACCCTCCCTGACCCTCGGGGCCCCTGACCCTCGTGCCCCTGACCCTGGTCTTCCCTCCGTGGATCTTTGAAAGCAAACATTTGGTTTTTCAAACTGTTCAAATCAAATTCTGTTTCTATGGAAACACATGAATCAGCACTTCCTGTTTCCTGTTTCCTGAGGACCAATCAAAACAAAGGATCGCTCTTTGGTTTACCCACAATGCTCTCTGCTGGATGAAGGACTACCACAGTTCACACCTGCAACTACACGTTTATAATGGATGGAAAGCAGCTGCCACCACAGGAAGTGATGTCATGTCAACAGGAAACAGCTGTGAGCTGATGGGGGGGTGGCGGGGGGGGGCTAGATGCAGCGGCGAGTCAGGTTGTTCCTCTCCGGCTCCAGGAACTCGTCCAGCAGGGCGCCGGTGACCTTCCTCAGCTCCTCCTCCAGACGGGACGCGTCGCTGCAACACAGAGACAGGTGGTGATGTCACTGAAGCCCCGCCCACGCCGCTGTGATGTCAGGAAATGACCTCATCATGAGAGACGACACGCCGGCGCACAGACCTGTTCCCCGGGGCGGCGCAGTACTCCGCGTAGCATTTGATTTTGGGTTCGGTGCCGCTGGTGCGCAGCGTCGCCACGACGCCGTTCTGCAGAGTGAAGGTGATCATGTGACTGCTCCTCGTCACAGGAAGTACCTGACAGGAAACACAGAGGAGGTCGTTCACGCAGCAGTTTGACTCAAACATCTTTGACTTGTCACACGGCGCGGACGCCACAAGGCCGTCACAAGGACGCCACGAGGACACAGATCCCACCATGTCCCGCCTTCTCTGCCTCTGATTGGCCGAGCATGAATCCCAGGACCAATCAGAGGCAGCGTGGCGGGCCAGCGTGCACGTCTGCCGTTAGATACCACAGAAGAAGACCGTACCAGACCGGATCAAAACAAAAGTTTTACGGCTTCTCTGACAGACGGGTCCTCGTGGTGCCTCGTTGTGGCGACGCTCTTCGACCGATCCACGGATTCTTACCGATGTGCGGTCGGGCCGGCTGCTGTCGTATCCCGTGGTGACGTCTCTGATGTGGACGATCCGGACGCCGCCGCACGTCTTCGGGTACGAAGCTTCGCCGTGGAAGTTTCTGATCCGGCTGAAGATCTTCTGGACGGTGGGGGCGTCGTGACAGATGACGTACGAGGTTTTGGACACGTGGCGTCCGTAGCTGCAGACAGGAAGTGACGAGAACGACAATGAGAGACGCAGAGAAACACGTTCACACATCAAACATCAAACCAACCTCAGGGTCAATAATACATTAATATGGTTAAAGAGAAACTTCACTGCTGAAGCAGTTGGGTTGCCAGGTTCAGCAGCAGCGTGAGTGGTGAGGCGTGAGGCGTGTGGTGTGTGGCGTGATGCGTGTGGCGTGATGCGTGTGGCGTGAGGCGTGTGGCGTGAGTGGTGAGGCGTGTGGCGTGAGTGGTGAGGCGTGTGGCGTGAGTGGTGTGGCGTGAGGCGTGTGGCGTGAATGGTGTGGCGTGTGGCGTGAGTGGTGTGGCGTGAGGCGTGTGGCGTGAGTGGTGAGGCGTGAGTGGTGAGGCGTGTGGCGTGAGTGGTGTGGCGTGTGGCGTGAGTGGTGAGGCGTGTGGCGTGAGTGGTGAGGTACGTACGTCTGGTGGATGCGGAGCAGCTGCTGGTTCAGACTCAGGCTCCTGTTGTGGAGGAAAGACGCCATTTCAGCCACGACCACGGCCGCGCTCACGCCGTCTTTCTCTGGGACCATAGAGCCGCACAGGAACCCTGCAGACACACATGTCCACTTAAAGCTGCATCCTCTCTAATGTCCACTTAAAGCTGCATTCTCTCTAATGTCCAGCAGGAGGAGACTCCACTTAAAGCTGCATTCTCTCTAATGTCCAGCAGGAGGAGACTCCACTTAAAGCTGCATTCTCTCTAATGTCCAGCAGGAGGAGACTCCACTTAAAGCTGCATTCTCTCTAATGTCCAGCAGGAGGAGACTCCACTTAAAGCTGCATTCTCTCTAATGTCCAGCAGGAGGAGACTCCACTTAAAGCTGCATTCTCTCTAATGTCCAGCAGGAGGAGACTCCACTTAAAGCTGCATTCTCTCTAATGTCCAGCAGGGGGAGACTCCACTTAAAGCTGCATTCTCTCTAATGTCCAGCAGGAGGAGACTCCACTTAAAGCTGCATTCTCTCTAATGTCCACTTAAAGCTGCATTCTCTCTAATGTCCAGCAGGAGGAGCCTCCACTTAAAGCTGCATTCTCTCTAATGTCCAGCAGGAGGAGACTCCACTTAAAGCTGCATTCTCTCTAATGTCCAGCAGGAGGAGACTCCACTTAAAGCTGCATTCTCTCTAATGTCCACTTAAAGCTGCATTCTCTCTAATGTCCAGCAGGAGGAGACTCCACTTAAAGCTGCATTCTCTCTAATGTCCAGCAGGAGGAGACTCCACTTAAAGCTGCATTCTCTCTAATGTCCAGCAGGAGGAGACTCCACTTAAAGCTGCATTCTCTCTAATGTCCAGCAGGAGGAGACTCCACTTAAAGCTGCATTCTCTCTAATGTCCAGCAGGAGGAGACTCCACTTAAAGCTGCATTCTCTCTAATGTCCAGCAGGAGGAGACTCCACTTAAAGCTGCATTCTCTCTAATGTCCAGCAGGGGGAGACTCCACTTAAAGCTGCATTCTCTCTAATGTCCAGCAGGAGGAGACTCCACTTAAAGCTGCATTCTCTCTAATGTCCACTTAAAGCTGCATTCTCTCTAATGTCCAGCAGGAGGAGCCTCCACTTAAAGCTGCATTCTCTCTAATGTCCAGCAGGAGGAGACTCCACTTAAAGCTGCATTCTCTCTAATGTCCAGCAGGAGGAGACTCCACTTAAAGCTGCATTCTCTCTAATGTCCACTTAAAGCTGCATTCTCTCTAATGTCCAGCAGGAGGAGACTCCACTTAAAGCTGCATTCTCTCTAATGTCCAGCAGGAGGAGACTCCACTTAAAGCTGCATTCTCTCTAATGTCCAGCAGGAGGAGACTCCACTTAAAGCTGCATTCTCTCTAATGTCCAGCAGGAGGAGACTCCACTTAAAGCTGCATTCTCTCTAATGTCCAGCAGGGGGAGACTCCACTTAAAGCTGCATAATCTCTAATGTCCAGCAGGAGGAGACTCCACTTAAAGCTGCATTCTCTCTAATGTCCAGCAGGAGGAGACTCCACTTAAAGCTGCATTCTCTCTAATGTCCAGCAGGGGGAGACTCCACTTAAAGCTGCATTCTCTCTAATGTCCACTTAAAGCTGCATTCTCTCTAATGTCCAGCAGGAGGAGACTCCACTTAAAGCTGCATTCTCTCTAATGTCCAGCAGGAGGAGACTCCACTTAAAGCTGCATTCTCTCTAATGTCCAGCAGGAGGAGACTCCACTTAAAGCTGCATTCTCTCTAATGTCCAGCAGGAGGAGACTCCACTTAAAGCTGTATTCTCTCTAATGTCCAGCAGGAGGAGACTCCACTTAAAGCTGCATTCTCTCTAATGTCCAGCAGGAGGAGACTCCACTTAAAGCTGCATTCTCTCTAATGTCCAGCAGGAGGAGACTCCACTTAAAGCTGCATTCTCTCTAATGTCCACTTAAAGCTGCATTCTCTCTAATGTCCAGCAGGAGGAGACTCCACTTAAAGCTGCATTCTCTCTAATGTCCAGCAGGAGGAGACTCCACTTAAAGCTGCATTCTCTCTAATGTCCAGCAGGGGGAGACTCCACTTAAAGCTGCATTCTCTTTAATGTCCAGCAGGAGGAGACTCCACTTAAAGCTGCATTCTCTCTAATGTCCAGCAGGGGGAGACTCCACTTAAAGCTGCATTCTCTCTAATGTCCAGCAGGAGGAGACTCCACTTAAAGCTGCATTCTCTCTAATGTCCAGCAGGAGGAGACTCCACTTAAAGCTGCATTCTCTCTAATGTCCAGCAGGAGGAGACTCCACTTAAAGCTGCATTCTCTCTAATGTCCACTTAAAGCTGTATTCTCTCTAATGTCCAGCAGGGGGAGACTCTGGCTGAGAGTCCAAACCTATATTTAAATAAATTCAGTAATAAATGAGTTTTTTTTACCGATCGACTCCTCGAAGGAGAAGATGACGCTGTTTCCTGTTTTGGAGAGTTCGTGTATTCTGTTCCCGATCCACTTAAAGCCAGGAAGCGTTTCCTGTTGGACACAGAGACACAGGAGTCCGTCAGCCGTCACTTCATCACACAAACACCAGCAGGAACACTTAAAGCCTCTGACCTCGAAGTGGAAGCCCTCGACGCGGGCGAAGGCCTGCAGGATCTTGGAGGACACCGTGGTGGCCAGCATGTAAACCTTCTGAGCGTCTGCAGGATCCGGATGAGCCTCCTTCCAGTTAAAGAACATCCACCAGCCCAGCAGAGCCGCCAGCTCGTTCCCCGTGAACACCTTCCAGCCGCACCTGTAACAGCGGCAGGTACAGGTAAACCACACCTGTGGAGCTCTGACGGCCTCTGCACTGATGTGCCTTTGAGCAATCGTCGCAGTTACCCGTCAGACTTCTCTGCCACAGCGAGTCGGTCGGCGTCAGGATCCGTTGCCAGGACAATCTGAGCGTTTTCCCGCTCCGCCAGAAGAAGAGAAAGCTCCTGAACAAGAAAACGACCGGTTATTAAATCAGAAATAATTAAACACTGAATAGAAGAACTGGAATCTGTGACCCACCAGGACCGACTCTCCCTCCTCGGGGTTGGGGCAGCGGACGGAGGAGAAGTTGGGGTCGGGGTCTTTCTGCTCCGGGACGGGGATCGGCGGAGCGAAGCCGAAGACCTGGAAGGCCTGCTGGACAAATGCGTGTCCGACACCGTGGAACGCCGAGTGGACGAACTTCAGCGGACAGCTTCTGTTCAGATCTCTGAGACACATCAGACAACCGGTGTAAACACACTCCTCTGTCCAGAACAAGACGCAGTCGTGGATTCAAACTAGACGAAGTGAAAACCCCCAAAGGAACTAGCTAACAACGCGTTCAACAACCACATCACAAGTGCTGGAAGTGCTGACTTCCTGAGCTAAGAACAGATCAGGCTTAGAACAGATCAGGAAAGAGTACTTCCCTTCACTGCCCTGTAGACCCCGTAGAGCTGCGGAGGTCTGGGGACTAGCTGCAATAGTCTGGGGACTAGCTCCAGAGGTCGGGGACTAGCTCTAGAGTGTTGGGGACTAGCTTCAGTGGTTGGGGACTAGCTCCAGAGGTCGGGGACTAGCTCCAGAACGTTGGGGACTAGCTCTAGAGTGTTGGGGACTAGCTCCAGAGGTCGGGGACTAGCTCCAGAACGTTGGGGACTAGCTCCAGAGTGTTGGGGACTAGCTTCAGTGGTTGGGGACTAGCTCCAGAGGTTACAGACTAGCTCTAGAGTGTTGGGGACTAGCTCCAGAGGTCGGGGACTAGCTCCAGAACGTTGGGGACTAGCTCTAGAGGGTTGGGGACTAGCTCCAGAGTGTTGGGGACTAGCTTCAGTGGTTGGGGACTAGCTCCAGAGGTTACAGACTAGCTCTAGAGTGTTGGGGACTAGCTCCAGAGGTCGGGGACTAGCTCCAGAACGTTGGGGACTAGCTCTAGAGGGTTGGGGACTAGCTCTAGAGGTCTAGTCTAGCTCTAGTCCCAGACCCCTAGCTCTAGAGGTCGGGGACTAGCTCCAGAGTGTTGGGGACTAGCTCCAGAGGTCGGGGACTAGCTCCAGAGTGTTGGGGACTAGCTCCAGAGGTCGGGGACTAGCTCCAGAGGTCAGGGACTAGCTCCAGAGTGTTGGGGACTAGCTCCAGAGGTCGGGGACTAGCTCCAGAGGTCAGGGACTAGCTCTAGAGTGTTGGGGACTAGCTCCAGAGGTCAGGGACTAGCTCCAGAGTGTTGGGGACTAGCTCCAGAGGTTGGGGACTAGCTCCAGAGTGTTGGGGACTAGCTCCAGAGGTTACGGACTAGCTCCAGAGTGTTGGGGACTAGCTCCAGAGTGCTTGGTCCTGCTCGTACCTGTGGAAGCAGAGGGAGGTGAGCTCGTCCATGTAGCAGCTGTTGATCTGGGTCAGGGGGTCTGTCCTCAGGGAGCAGCTGTCCACCAGGTCCTCCTCCCAGCAGGAGGCGCTCCAGGGCTCCAGCTGCTTCTCGATGCTCTGTAAGATCTCTTTGTCGTGAGGCGAGGAGATCTGAGCTCCGTTAGACCAGTACACCTGCAGAGGGGGGTACAGTTTCAGACCTGATGCCTCTCAGCGCTGTTTCCTGTTTCCTGTTTCCTGTTTCCTGACCTTGTACCCGTTGTCTTCTTTAGGGTTGTGTGAGGCGGTGATCATCACTCCGGCTGCAGCACCGAGCTTCTTCACAGCGTACGGCTGGAAACAAACGCACACGTGTGATCATGAGCTGTGGACACAGGACCACTGACAGCGTGTGATGTGATGTTCCTCACCACGTACGGCGTGGGGACGAACGTGGAGAAGAGATGAACAGGGACGTCTTTGCTGAGCATCACAGCCGCAGTCAACTTGGCCAACCTCAAACACACAAATAACAATATTAACTTTCACAGCTGTTGAACCGTAAACACGTGTCACCACACCTCTCGTGTCCACACAGGTCTGTAACCATGGACGACGCCTCATTAGCATATTCAAATACAGCAGGTCAGATCAAAGAGTTACAGTGTGTGTGTGTGTGTGTGTGTGTTCGTGTGTGTGTGCGTGTGTGTGTGTGTGTGTCTCTCTGTCTGTGTGTGTGTGTGTGTGTTCGTGTGTGTGTGCGTGTGTGTGTGTGTGTGTCTGTCTGTCTGTGTGTGTGTGTGTGCGTGTGTGTGTGTGTGTGCGTGTGTGTATGCGTGTGTGTGTGTGTGTGTGTGTGTGTGTGTGTGTGTGTGTGTGTGTCACCTCTGACTGCTGCAGCCGCTCTCCTCCTGACCTCTGGTGTCAAAACCGACGACCACTCCTCTGCTGCTCAGGTCTGCACAACAGCTGCACAGGTACGACCACAAGCCCTGCACACACACACACACACACACACACACACACACACACACACACATGCAGACACACACACACAGTCACACACACACACACACACAGAGACACAGAGACACACACACACAGAGACACAGAGACACACACACACACACGCACACACACAGAGACACAGAGACACACACACACACACATGCAGACACATACACACACACACACAGATACACACAGACACGCACACACATACACACACACACACACACAGATACACACGCACACACACACACGCACACAAACACACACGCACACACACACACACACACACACACTGTTGTTAGCCTAATATCAGTTTATTGTAATCTTGTTGTTAGCTTGATTTGTTGACCGGCTGTGTGCTCTGGTTCTGGTCTGGTTCTGGTCTGGTCTGACCTGTGTGCTCTGGTTCTGGTCTGGTTCTGACCCGGTCTCACCTGTGTGCTCTGGTTCTGGTCTGGTCTGACCTGTGTGCTCTGGTTCTGGTCTGGTTCTGGTCTGGTCTGACCTGTGTGCTCTGGTTCTGGTCTGGTTCTGACCCGGTCTCACCTGTGTGCTCTGGTTCTGGTCTGGTCTGACCTGTGTGCTCTGGTTCTGGTCTGGTCTGACCTGTGTGCTCTGGTTCTGGTCTGGTTCTGACCCGGTCTCACCTGTGTGCTCTGGTTCTGGTCTGGTCTGACCTGTGTGCTCTGGTTCTGGTCTGGTTCTGACCCGATCTCACCTGTGTGCTCTGGTTCTGGTCTGGTCTGACCTGTGTGCTCTGGTTCTGGTCTGGTTCTGACCCGGTCTCACCTGTGTGGTCTGGTTCTGGTCTGGTCTGACCTGTGTGCTCTGGTTCTGGTCTGGTTCTGACCCGATCTCACCTGTGTGCTCTGGTTCTGGTCTGGTTCTGACCCGGTCTCACCTGTGTGGTCTGGATGACGGTGAGGTCGTTGATCCGGTTGAACCCGGCTCCCATCGGCGCCCTGAGTCCTGCGGTGCCGAAGCTCGTCCTGCTGCAGAGTCTGGCCCTCAGGTCGTCATGACGACCCGCCGCCACCAGAGACTCCACCTGAGCCCGGGTCTGCGGGTTCTGCACCACAGAAGAAGACAAGGCCCTTTATCACCATGGCAACAGGAAACCACCGTCTCCACTTCCTGTTTTTATTTTAACAGAACATGAAACTGAACATGATGAGTGTGTGTGTGTGTGTGTGTGTGTGTGTGTGTGTGTGTGTGTGTGTGTGTGTGTGTGTGTGTATCTGTGTGTGTCTCTGTGTGTGTGACTGTGTGTGACTGTGTGTGTCTGTGTGTGTGTGTGTGTGTGTGTGTGACTGTGTGTGTCTGTGTGTGTGTGTGTGTGTGTGTATCTGTGTGTGTCTCTGTGTGTGTGTGTGTGTGACTGTGTGTGACTGTGTGTGTGTGTCTCTCTGTGTGCGTGTGTGTGTGTGTGTGTGTGTGACTGTGTGTGTCTGTGTGTGTGTGACTGTGTGTGTGTGTGTGTCTGTCTGTGTGTGTGTGTGACTGTGTGTGTGTGTGTGTGTGTGAGTGTGTAGTTTTTAAAGGTCATGAATGTTTCTGACCCCCGATGTAAATGTCAACAGCCCGGAAAAGACACACACACACACACACTCACACACTCACACACTCTCACACACACACAGTCACACACTCTCACACACTCACACACACATACACACTCACACACACACAGTCTCACACACACAGAACACACAGCTGTGTAATTTAAATATTTATTATAAAACATGAATTCAATATCTAAATGAACATCATGTGCAGCATCAGCCTGTTGTTAGCTTGATATCGGCCCGTTGTTAGCTTGTTGTTAGCTTGTTGTTAGCTTGATATCGGCCCGTTGTTAGCTTGATATTAGCTTGATATCGGCCCGTTGTTAGCTTGATATTAGCTTGGTGTTAGCTTGATATTAGCTTGTTGTTAGCTGTATAGTCCACCCTCTGTTTATGCTAAGTTACCTAACGAACTGCTAAGAAAAGTAACGTGAAGAAGCTTTAGCACGTGAACATTATCGTGAGATTCTCATCGGCAATGAAGACTTCAACTCCCATGATTCCCTGCGTGCTCCAATCAGGAAGCTGGGTCAGCGTCAGTTCTCTGAGTGTCCACTGGGGGCAGGTTCCATGCTAAACAGCCGTTTACACAGCATCAGATCAGGTCTCCATGGCAACACTGAGGTTAAAGTTTATGAATAAACCTTTAGTTTCTCGCAGGTTTACGTCAGAGAAAATAACAGCCTGTCACCCGGAAACACCAGACAGAGGGACGTACGCATGCCCCTCCCCCCTAGCGTCACATACATGCCCTTTTATGGTCAAAACGTTTGGGGTTCATCATCACTGTTGTCGACGCTCAGAACTCCCGTTTAAAATCCGCCAGTTTTAGGTTTTCCTTCATAAACTCAACATTAACCAGAGTATGGATCCGGCTGTGACGCGTTTCCTGGAGCAGCTGGTTCATGAGAATTATTCGTTTCACAGGTTCGATCCCCAGCAGCTGATCTGTTTAAATAAAGGTTATTTTTTAAAGAGCTGCCGCGGGTGTTTGCTGCACGCGTTCACCGCAGCGGGGCGGCCCTGGGCTCGGTACAGCGGCGCACTCAGGGTCGGTGTAAGGACAGAAAACTGCTGTTTTACTGAAAAATGTGTGAGCCGATGGAACCACACCATCAGGAGTATCCATTAAATATAATATGTTTTACTTTATTATTATTTATATTTGCCAGAAAGCAGAGTTTCCTTAAAATCACGGTTCTCTAAAGGGAGTCTGGAGGCGTCCCCTGCCCGCAGCCAGGGCGCGCACAGCCGCACACACTTCACTGCCCACCGGCTTCACTTCGCCCTGACAGCCGGGACAGACACCCACCTGGTCCCAGGTCATCCACCGGTGCACCGCCTCGTCCAGCTGCGGGTCGCCGGTACTCTGGCACCGCGAGTTGGCGTTCAGGTCCCGGTTCAGGTCCCGGTCCAGGTCCCGGTTGAGTCCGTTATCGTCGCCCATGCTGACGCGCAGCTGCGGGGACACCACAGGAGCAGCTAACATGCTAACATGCTAACAGGCTAACAGGCAGCTTCACCCTTTAAATATGTAAATGAATAAAAATATGAATATAAATAAATACGCGTCTGCTCCGACAGGAATAACTCACGGTCACCCACACAACCCCAGGAGGCACATCCGGTGGGTTTACAAAATAAAAGTCCAGTTTTATCCTTTAATTTTTTATTTACAGATGAATTAAAGTATAAAACACATAAAAACAGATCATTATGAATGAGATACAAGTTTATTAAACAGCAGCTTTAAGTGGACATTAGAGAGAATGCAGCTTTAAGTGGACATTAGAGAGAATGCAGCTTTAAGTGGAGTCTCCTCCTGCTGGACATTAGAGAGAATGCAGCTTTAAGTGGAGTCTCCTCCTGCTGGACATTAGAGAGAATGCAGCTTTAAGTGGAGTCTCCTCCTGCTGGACATTAGAGAGAATGCAGCTTTAAGTGGAGTCTCCTCCTGCTGGACATTAGAGAGAATGCAGCTTTAAGTGGAGTCTCCTCCTGCTGGACATTAGAGAGAATGCAGCTTTAAGTGGAGTCTCCTCCTGCTGGACATTAGAGAGAACGCAGCTTTAAGTGGACATTAGAGAGAATGCAGCTTAACTGAACATTAGAGAGAATGCAGCTTTAAGTGGACATTAGAGAGAACACAGCTTTAAGTGAAAGTACCTCCTTTATTTTGACTGAACTTTAAATGAACAAACATTTAAATCTGATTTTTGAAGCAACAAAAATAAAATCTGTGAACTTTGGTTTTAACAGGAAACGGCGTTTGAACACTTCCTGGATAAAAAGTCCGTTGCTACGGCGACGACCCTCCAGCGTCCGCCTCAGGCCGCCCGTCCACCAGCGTGCAGTGGAAGCGCTCCCTGAAGGCGTCCAGCAGATGGGGCACGGCCTCGTCCACGCCCACGTCCCTCTGCAGCTCGCCGCTCAGCGAGGTCACGCCTTTACCCTCCACGCCGCACGGCACGATGTGTCCGAACCACGACATGTCGGTGTTACAGTTCAGAGCCAGGCCGTGAGACGTGACGTAGCGCCCGCAGTGGATCCCTGCGAGACACGGAGAGGGAGCGGGCTCATGAGACCACAGGTGCACACGACCACACGCACGACCACACGACCACGCGCTCACATGACCACACGACCACACGCTCACATGACCACACGACCACACGCTCACACGACCACACGCACGACCACGGGTTCACACGTTCATGGCGCCCAGAAAGACTTTTCATTGACCAAAGCCCTGTTAGGCGAGATTAGCTTAAAGCTGCAGTCCTGCAGATGGAGTTGACTCTCACGCCCCTCCCCCTCTCCCATCGAGTGCTCGTCTGTGCACGTGCACCAGATTCCTGTGAACGCGCCCGTGTCTTCTCTCATCATACACAGCAGAGCACACGCTACATGGAGCTAGGCTGCTAACTCACTCACAGATAGCTGCTAACATTTAGCGTATGCTAGCTCGGGGCGTGTGCCTGTGGTACTGTAACATGATTGGGGGGGGCGGGGGGGGGTCTGAGGCGCGTGGTCGTACCGATGGCGCAGATCTTGTTGTCTCGGACCCAGACTCCCGTGTGAGGAGACGTCGACGCTTGGATCCCAAACCTGCTGCAGACGGAGACGATGGTCTGCTCCAGCTCACTGACGTACCAACGCACGCTCTGAGGAACACAGGACACAGCTTTAAGTGGACATCAGAGAGAAGGCAGCTTTAAGTGGACATCAGAGAGAAGGCAGCTTTAAGTGGACATCAGAGAGACGGCAGCTTTAAGTGGACATCAGAGAGGATGCAGCTTTAAGTGGAGTCTCCTCCTGCTGGACATTAGAGAGAATGCAGCTTTAAGTGGAGTCTCCTCCTGCTGGACATTAGAGAGAATGCAGCTTTAAGTGGAGTCTCCTCCTGCTGGACATTAGAGAGAATGCAGCTTTAAGTGGAGTCTCCTCCTGCTGGACATTAGAGAGAATGCAGCTTTAAGTGAACATTAGAGCGAGTGCAGCTTTAAGTGAACATTAGAGAGAATGCAGCTTTAAGTGGACATTAGAGAGAATGCAGCTTTAAGTGGAGTCTCCTCCTGCTGGACATTAGAGAGAATGCAGCTTTAAGTGGACATTAGAGAGAATGCAGCTTTAAGTGGACATTAGAGAGAATGCAGCTTTAAGTGGACATTAGAGAGAGTTCAGCTTTAAGTGAACATTAGAGAGAATGCAGCTTTAAGTGGACATTAGAGAGAGTTCAGCTTTAAGTGAACATTAGAGAGAATGCAGCTTTAAGTGGAGTCTCCTCCTGCTGGACATTAGAGAGAGTGCAGCTTTAAGTGGACATTAGAGAGAATGCAGCTTTAAGTGGACATTAGAGAGAATGCAGCTTTAAGTGGAGTCTCCTCCTGCTGGACATTAGAGAATGCAGCTTTAAGTGGACATTAGAGAGTGCAGCTTTAAGTGGACATTAGAGAGAGTGCAGCTTTAAGTGGACATTAGAGAGAATGCAGCTTTAAGTGGACATTAGAGAGAATGCAGCTTTAAGTGGACATTAGAGAGAGTTCAGCTTTAAGTGAACATTAGAGAGAATGCAGCTTTAAGTGGACATTAGAGAGAGTTCAGCTTTAAGTGAACATTAGAGAGAATGCAGCTTTAAGTGGAGTCTCCTCCTGCTGGACATTAGAGAGAGTGCAGCTTTAAGTGGACATTAGAGAGAATGCAGCTTTAAGTGGACATTAGAGAGAATGCAGCTTTAAGTGGACATTAGAGAGAATGCAGCTTTAAGTGGAGTCTCCTCCTGCTGGACATTAGAGAGAATGCAGCTTTAAGTGGACATTAGAGAGTGCAGCTTTAAGTGGACATTAGAGAGAGTGCAGCTTTAAGTGGACATTAGAGAGTGCAGCTTTAAGTGGACATTAGAGAGTGCAGCTTTAAGTGGACATTAGAGAGAGTGCAGCTTTAAGTGGACATTAGAGAGAATGCAGCTTTAAGTGGACATTAGAGAGAATGCAGCTTTAAGTGTACATTAGAGAGAGTGCAGCTTTAAGTGTACATTAGTTAGAGTGCAGCTTTAAGTGAACATTAGTTAGAGTGCAGCTTTAAGTGTGTATTAAGCTGAAACGTGACCCGGTCCAGACCTTCTTGAAGCTGCCCAGGTGGAGGAGCGGGTAGCAGACCAGCTGCCCCGGCCCGTGGAAGGTGATGAGTCCCCCCCGGTTGGTGCGGTGGACCTCGGCCCCCAGCAGGCGGAGGCGGTCCAGCAGCGGGGCCGGGTACGGGCTGTGGCGGATCCCGGTGGTGTAGACCGGCGGGTGCTCACACAGCAGCAGGGCGTGTGCCGCCGGACCGGACCGGTGCCGGTTCACGTAGACTTGCTGCAGCCGCAGAGCCTCCTGGTAGGAGACCAGGCCCAGGCGGACCACCTCCACCACCGGCCTGCTGCCCTGCATCCAGGACCGGACCCGACCAGGACACCAGGACCAGACCCAGACCAGGTCACCAGGAGCAGAACCAGACCAGGACACCAGGACTGGAACCAGACCAGGACACCAGGACCGAAGCCAGACCAGGACACCAGGAGCAGAACCAGACCAGGACACCAGGAGCAGAACCAGACCAGGACACCAGGACCAGAACCAGACCAGGACACCAGGAGCAGAACCAGACCAGGACACCAGGACCGAAGCCAGACCAGGACACCAGGACCGGAACCAGACCAGGACACCAGGAGCAGAACCAGACCAGGACACCAGGAGCAGAACCAGACCAGGACACCAGGACCGAAGCCAGACCAGGACACCAGGAGCAGAACCAGACCAGGACACCAGGAGCAGAACCAGACCAGGACACCAGGACCAGAACCAGACCAGGACACCAGGAGCAGAACCAGACCAGGACACCAGGACTGGAACCAGACTAGCACACCAGGAGCAGAACCAGACTAGGACACCAGGACTGGACCCGGACCAGGACTAGACCCAGACCAGGACACCCGGACACCAGGACTGGAACCAGACCAGGACACCAGGACCGGAACCAGACCAGGACACCAGGAGCGGAACCAGAGCAGGACTGGACCCGGACCCGGACTGGGACTAGACCAGGACCCGTATATAAACAGTATGATCAGAGTCTGACCTCTCAGCTCTCTCTGCTCCTCTCTCCGTGCGCCGCCATTGTTGTTGTTCTTCTTCCTCGACGGTGACGTTGTGCATTTCCGGTTTGTGCTTTTCACAATAAAACCACATCACATTCACTAGAAATGTGTATTAACGATCTGAGTTTCAACATTTAATGTTAAAACAAACTTTTATTGTTTGAAGTCATTCAAACATGTTATTTAGTGTAGATTTGCATCATTTTGTGTCATTTTTTAGTCATTTCCGGTCGTTTTAGTTCTAGTTTAAAAAACAGTAAAACTGTTTTAAAAACAATAAAAACAATAAAAATAAAAGTGTTAAAAGACAGTAAATCAAACTCAAAGTAAAAACAATAAACGGGAGTAAAGTGAAACGCAGCCAATAAATAAAAAGGTTTATTTTTTTAAATCATTAAAAAAACAAACGCGTTTTATTTTGAAGGCGACATTTTCAGGCTCGAGCTCGGCGGCCTGCACGGGCACGCGCGCCGGCCCCGGGAGGGCGGGGTTTGTTGTGAGGGAGAAGACTCAGCAGGGAAGATGGCGACCGCGGGGTCCGCCGAGAGGCCGGGCCGACGGGCCAGCGCCGCCGCCGCCGCCGGGAGGCACCGGGCCGGGGCCGGAGCAGGACCCGGGGCCGGAGCAGGGGCAGGAGCCGGAGCCGGAGCCGGACCCGGGGCCGGAGCCGGAGCCGGAGCCGGGTCCATCCCCCCAGACAACGAGGCGAAGAAGAAGGGCTCTGCGTGCGCGGAGGGGCAGCCCGGCGGCGGCAGCCCGCCCTGCGGACACCCGGCCTGCGGAGCGGAGCGGCTCCGGAGGAGGAGTGACCCCGAGAGGAGCAGCAGCAGGCCGGGCAGGAGGGACTGCGACAGCCGCAGAGGTGAGTGTGTTCGCCGGGGAAGCTCCGGCTCCGCAGCCCGCTGCCGCAGCTCCGCAGCCCGCTGCCGCAGCTCCGCAGCCCGGGTCCAGGGGCCGTTAGTGTCCCTGTTGTTCCAGAGCAGAGGTTTTTACCTGCTGTTTGTTCACAGACGTGATTAAAAACACGGATATTAATATTAAATATAAATAATAAAGTTAATAATAAAAGATGAAATAGTTAATGATCGTTATTATTGAGTTGAGGGTGAAAGAGCTGAGAGAGACTTGTCCGGACACGTTCAGCTGCTGCTGCTCCAACACTGTTCATGTTAATACTGTTATTAATGTAATATAATATTATTATTGTTATTATTGTTATTATTATTACAGTGTTATTATTAATGTGGTTATGTTCAGCTGGAGCGCGACTAAGTATTAGTATTAATAATATTATTATTGTTATTATAAATGCTTCATTATTATTAATACTTTTATTATTAACGTCATATTATTATTAATAATTGTATTATTGATGTTTTATTTTTGTGAATAATAAAACAGCTGGAGCAGCGGGTGGACCACAACTGTTATTACTATTATTATTATTGTTGTATTATTTTTAATTATGTTGTTAATTATGTTGTTAATGTCACTTAAGTATTTATTATTATTATAAATATTATTTACACATGTTATTATTATTAATGTGTCTCAGTTGAGTTTAACTTGACTTCATCTGTTTTATCATTATTATATTTATTGTTATATTATTATTAATATCATTATTGACCTTATTCATGTTATTAATGAGTTTATTTAAATAAAGCTGCTGAACGGAGGAAAAATCAAACATCTGCAAAAATATAAAAACAATAAATGTGGAAAAATAATAAATAGTTTAAATTAATGTGAAGAAAATAATAAATGAGAATTAAAAGCATTTTTATTTAGTTTCACTTTTTATTTTTTTACTTTTATTTATTTTGACAATTTTATTATTTATGATTTTATGTATTTTAATTAAATTTCCACATCTATTACAATTATTTACTTATTGAACCTTTTTATTCTTTAACACCCTGAGCGTCAGTGCGGCCGTTGAATCTGTGGCAGGAGGATGTTTGTTGTTATTTAAACATTATTAATATTGTTAAAGTTATTAAAAAGATATTTAATCACTTCCTGTTTCTCAGAGTTCTTCGTTTTTCCGGCTCTCGTCTCAAAAACCTGCGACCTTTGGAGCGGACCAGGGAGACACAGGGTGAGTGCTGCTTCCTCCCACGCTCAGCGAACGCACCGCGCTCCACACCAGCTCCAGACCCCCCAACCACGCTCCAGACCCCCCAACCACGCTCCAGACCCCCCAACCACGCTCCAGACCCCCCAACCACGCTCCAGACCAGCTCCAGACCCCCCAACCACGCTCCAGACCAGCTCCAGACCCCCCAACCACGCTCCAGACCCCCCAACCACGCTCCACACTAGCTCCAGACCCCCAACTACGCTCCAGACCCCCCAACTACGCTCCAGACCCCCCAACCACGCTCCAGACCAGCTCCAGACCCCCCAACCACGCTCCAGACCAGCTCCAGACCCCCCAACCACGCTCCAGACCAGCTCCAGACCCCCCAACCACGCTCCAGACCCCCCAACCACGCTCCAGACCCCCCAACCACGCTCCAGACCAGCTCCAGACCCCCCAACCACGCTCCAGACCAGCTCCAGACCCCCCAACCACGCTCCAGACCCCCCAACCACGCTCCACACTAGCTCCAGACCCCCAACTACGCTCCAGACCCCCCAACTACGCTCCAGACCCCCCAACCACGCTCCAGACCAGCTCCAGACCCCCCAACCACGCTCCAGACCAGCTCCAGACCCCCCAACCACGCTCCAGACCAGCTCCAGACCCCCAACCACGCTCCAGACCAGCTCCAGACCAGCTCCAGACCAGCTCCAGACCCCCCAACCCAAGGCCAGACCCCCCAACCACGCTCCAGACCCCCCAACTACGCTTAAGACCCCCCAACTACGCTCCAGACTACGCTCCAGACCCCCCAACTACGCTTAAGACCCCCCAACTACGCTCCAGACTACGCTCCAGACCCCCCAACTACGCTCCAGACCCCCTAACCACGCTCCAGACCCCCTAACCACGCTCCAGACCCCCCAACTACACTTAAGACCCCCCAACTACGCTCCAGACTACGCTCCAGACCCCCCAACTACGCTTAAGACCCCCCAACTACGCTCCAGACTACGCTCCAGACCCCCCAACTACGCTCCAGACCCCCCCAACCACGCTCCAGACCCCCTAACCACGCTCCAGACCCCCCAACTACGCTTAAGACCCCCCAACTACGCTCCAGACCCCCCAACTACGCTTAAGACCCCCCAACTACGCTCCAGACTACGCTCCAGACCCCCCAACTACGCTCCAGACCCCCTAACCACGCTCCAGACCCCCTAACCACGCTCCAGACCCCCCAACTACACTTAAGACCCCCCAACTACGCTCCAGACTACGCTCCAGACCCCCCAACTACGCTTAAGACCCCCCAACTACGCTCCAGACTACGCTCCAGACCCCCCAACTACGCTCCAGACCCCCCCAACCACGCTCCAGACCCCCTAACCACGCTCCAGACCCCCCAACTACGCTTAAGACCCCCCAACTACGCTCCAGACCCCCCAACTACGCTTAAGACCCCCCAACTACGCTCCAGACTACGCTCCAGACCCCCCAACTACGCTCCAGACTACGCTCCAGACCCCCCCAACCACGCTCCAGACCCCCCACCTACGCTCCAGACCCCCCACCTGATTAAACCCGTCTGTCTCTCTGCAGGGCGTCCTGTCGGACTCGGAGAACGAGGAGCCGGTCAGCCGGAGGGTCAGGACGGTGTCGGCGTTCGTCAGGAGGACCAGGACCTTCACAGGGTGAGTCCTGGTCTCAGGGGACGGGACCAGACCATCGTGAACCCACTCTGACTGCATCTCTTCTTCTTCTTCTTCTTCTTCTTCTGCTTCTTCTTCAGTGGTGCTCAGAGGAGTCAGAGCTGCACCGACCCGGTGGAGGACCGAGGGGGGAAGCTGAAGGTCTGGGCCCAGCCGGCGCTCATGGACCGGGTACGTCTGGGGTCCTGGGGAACAAACGTTAAATTATTAATTATCACCTCTGATTAACGATGGTTCTGAACCTAAACCCTGTCCCTGTCCCCGTGGTCCGTCAGGGGGGCATCGGTCACAGCTTCACCGCGGGGATCCTCCTCTCCTCGGAGAACAGTCGCTCGGCCTCCGCTCCCATCACCGCCCCCGACCGGAGGCTCACGTGGCGAGCGGTGGTCTCGTCGGCGTCGACTCCTCTGGGCCTCCCTCCGCCGCGGCCCGAGCGCTCCATCAGCCCGGAGAGCAACGACAGCATCTCCGAGGAGCTCAACCACTTCAAGCCCATCGTCTGCTCGCCGTGCACGCCGCCCAAACGCCTGCCCGACGGCCGCCTGATGGAGCCCGCCATCGTCAAGTCCACGCCCAGGAACCTGACCCGCGGCCTGCAGAAGGCCACCAGCTACGAGGCGAGTCCCGCCGTCCTGCAGAAGTGGAGGCAGATCGAGCTCGACCGCCAGAGCCTCAAGGTGAACTCCAAGGCCACGCTGACGAGCCCGGTCAACGAGCTCCACGGCAAGACCGGCGGCGGGGGGGAGGACGCGAAGACCCGTCGGTCCCCGGCGGGGCGGGACGGAGACGGGGTGACGGCCGTCAACAAGAGGAGGCTGCTGTTCGACCCCCCGACCGGAGACACGGACGCCTTCCAGAAACAGTCTGTAAAGATCCGGGTCCCTGCGATTCGCTACAGCAGCGAGACTTTCAGAGCGAGTTCGGACTTCGAGCCGCCCGTCGGCACCCCCGAATCCTGCAGCGGCGGCGGCGCACTGTTTAGCCGTAAACAGTCGTTCTCACCGTACACGAAGAACTCTGGTTTCCAGTCCTGTAAGTTGGTGCCAAAGGACTCGCAGAGTCCCAGGAAGGAGTGCGACAGTAGCCTCCGCAACCAGTCTACCTCAAGGAGGGGCAAGAAACGGGAGCAGAAGACCAAACACCTGGACTCGGAGCGGGACTCGGACCTGAAGAGGAGCCGGTCGGTCGGCCAGGACGCCTTCGACGAGCGCTACGTGCGTCAGATCCAGCAGGAGCGCCAGGACCGAGCCATCGCCCTGAAGCTGCAGAGACAGTTCGACCTCGAGAACCAGAGCGTCAACCGCCGCAGGAGCCCCGGGGACAAGTACTTCCTGCGGTCCTGGATGTCCAATCAGAACCGCAGGAGGCGTGGCCTGAGGAGATCCCGACGAATCAGCAAGAAGCACTAGAGGGGAGGCGGTCTGGGACTCGTTTATGCAAAGTGACGAAAGGTTTGAATGTTTTTTACACGACTGAGGACGTTTCCTCCGATCATCGCTCGTTTTGATCTTTTCACCAGCAAATCACCAAAACCAGACTGTTAGTGACACACGAGGGGGGTCTGAGGCTTCAGGGGTCTGAGGCTTCAGGGGTCTCTGGGGTCTGAGGCTTCAGGGGTCTGAGGCTTCAGGGGTCTCTGGGGTCTGAGGCTTCAGGGGTCTCTGGGGTCTGAGGCTTCAGGGGTCTGAGGCTTCAGGGGTCTCTGGGGTCTGAGGCTTCAGGGGTCTCTGGGGTCTGAGGCTTCAGGGGTCTGAGGCTTCAGGGGTCTCTGGGGTCTGAGGCTTCAGGGGTCTCTGGGGTCTGAGGCTTCGGGGGTCTCTGGGGTCTGAGGCTTCAGGGGTCTCTGAGGTCTGAGGCTTCAGGGGTCTCTGGGGTCTGAGGCTTCAGGGGTCTCTGGGGTCTGAGGCTTCAGGGGTCTCTGGGGTCTGAGGCTTCAGGGGTCTCTGGGGTCTGAGGCTTCGGGGGTCTCTGGGGTCTGAGGCTTCAGGGGTCTCTGGGGTCTGAGGCTTCAGGGGTCTCTGGGGTCTGAGGCTTCAGGGGTCTCTGGGGTCTGAGGCTTCAGGGGTCTCTGGGGTCTGAGGCTTCAGGGGTCTCTGGGGTCTGAGGCTTCAGGGGTCTGAGGCTTCAGGGGTCCCTGGGGTCTGAGGCTTCAGGGGTCTCTGGGGTCTGAGGCTTCAGGGGTCTGAGGCTTCAGGGGTCTCTGGGGTCTGAGGCTTCAGGGGTCTCTGGGGTCTCGGGTCCTGAATCAGGAACAAATAAGAAAGAAGAATGAAATAAATTTAATTTATTTTATGTTTTTTTAATTGAAAAGTACAAAGAGACACAAAACAACCACAAAGAGACAAAACAACTACAAAGAGACACAAAACAACCATAAAGAGACACAAAACAACCACAAAGAGACACAAAACAACCACAAAGAGACAAAACAACCACAAAGAGACACAAAACAACCACAAAGAGACACAAAACAACCACAAAGAGACACAAAACAACCACAAAGAGACACAAAACAACCAAAAAGAGACACTAAACAACTACAAAGAGACACAAAACAACCACAAAGAGACACAAAACAACTACAAAGAGACACAAAACAACTACAAAGAGACACAAAACAACTACAAAGAGACACAAACAACCACAAAGACACAAAACAACTACAAAGAGACACAAAACAACCACAAAGAGACACAAAACAACCACAAAGAGACACAAAACAACTACAAAGAGACACACAACAACCACAAAGAGACACAAAACAACCACAAAGAGACACAAAACAACTACAAAGAGACACAAAACAACTACAAAGAGACACAAAACAACTACAAAGAGACACAAAACAACTACAAAGAGACACAAAACAACCACAAAGAGACACAAAACAACTACAAAGAGACACAAAACAACCACAAAGACACAAAACAACTACAAAGAGACACAAAACAACTACAAAGAGACACACAACAACTACAGAGACACAAAACAACTACAGAGACACACAACAACCACAAAGAGACACAAAACAACTACAAAGAGACACACAACAACCACAAAGAGACACAAAACAACCACAAAGAGACACAAAACAACCACAAAGAGACACAAAACAGCCACAAAGAGACACAAAACAACCACAAAGAGACACAAAACAACTACAAAGAGACACAAAACAACCACAAAGAGACACAAAACAACCACTAAGAGACACAAAACAACTACGAAGAGACACAAAACAACAACAAAGAGACACAAAACAACTACAAAGAGACACAAAACAACCACAAAGAGACACAAAACAACCACAAAGAGACAAAACAACCACAAAGAGACACAAAACAACCACAAAGAGACATAAAACAACTACAAAGAGACACAAAACAACCACAAAGAGACACAAAACAACCACAAAGAGACACAAAACAACCACAAAGAGACACAAAACGACTACAAAGAGACACAAAACAACTACAAAGAAACAAAACAACCACAAAGAGACACAAAACAACTACAAAGAGACACAAAACAACTACAAAGAGACACAAAACGACCACAAAGAGACACAAAACAACCACAAAGAGACACAAAACAACCACAAAGAGACACAAAACAACTACAAAGAGACACAAAACAACCACAAAGAGACACAAAACAACCACAAAGAGACACAAAACAACTACAAAGAGACACAAAACAACTACAAAGAGACACAAAACAACCACAAAGAGACACAAAACGACCACGAAGAGACACAAAACAACCACAAAGAGACACAAAACAACCACAAAGAGACACAAAACAACTACAAAGAGACACAAAACAACCACAAAGAGACACAAAACAACCACAAAGAGACACAAAACAACTACAAAGAGACACAAAACAACTACAAAGAGACACAAAACAACCACAAAGAGACACAAAACAACTACAAAGAGACACAACACAACCACAAAGAGACACAAAACAACTACAAAGACACAAAGTTGAACCCGTTTCCACATTAAGCTTCAATCATTCATTTGAATTCTTCTTCTTTGTTGTTTCTGTCGTCAGAGCGTTTATGATGATGATGATGATGTTGTTGTTGTTGTTGTTTGTTTGTTTGTTTGTTGACGGAGTTTCTCTGAAGGGCTTTTTTATTTTTACTGACGCCGCACGAGCTTTACCCTCGACACTGATGCACATTTTATAAAGAGAGAGTGTGTGTGTGTGTGTGTCCCTGTGTGTGTGTGTGTGTGTCCCTGTGTGTGTGTGTCCCTGTGTGTGTGTGTGTGTGTGTGTGTGTCCCTGTGTGTGTGTGTGTGTGTCCCTGTGTGAGTGTGTGTGTGTCCCTGTGTGTGTGTCCCTGTGTGTGTGTGTTTGTGTCCCTGTGTGAGTGTGTGTGTGTCCCTGTGTGTGTGTGTGTGTGTCCCTGTGTGAGTGTGTGTGTGTCCCTGTGTGTGTGTGTCTGACCCTGCGTGTGTGTGTGTGTGTGTCCGTCCCTGTATGTGTGTGTGTGTGTGTTGGTGCCAAATGTCTGATGAAATGTTAATAATGAATAATTCAGAAACACCTGCGTCGTGTCGTCTTTAACAACAGTTACAGTCACAATGAATCATAATAATTATTATTTCTTATAAATATATTTTTATTAATAATTAAATAATGAGTTCAGTGCTGAACATGAAATATGATTTATTATAAAGTTAAAAGTTCATAAAAAAAAATCTACTTTTCTAACATTCAGAAAAATCAACTTTTCAAAATAAAACAGAAATAATAAAGTTAATAAAGAATATTATGGACCGATCACAGAATATAAATAATTATATATTAATATTTAAAAGTCATTGAAATTATTTTCTCGTGTTTATTTGATAAAAAAAATATATTTTTCTGTGTTTTTATTGATTTTATTTGTGCGCGGGCAAAGACACAGGAGCGCGCACGCTGCCGGTCGGACGTGATGACGTCACCGCGGTCCTACGTGTTGTGTTTTTAAAAATCTCGCTGAGCCAATCAGAAGCGGCCAGGTCACAGGGGCCGCGCTCAGACGAGGCGAATGGAGGGAGGCTGAGACATTTACTCATATAACTACATGTCTCAGCCTCATTCTGTTCGCCTTTAAATATATTTATTATAAAATAAATAAATCACTTTATGTATATTTCTATTCAAAGACACGAGGCTGAAAGTGTTTTACTCGTTATAAAATGAAGATTTTTAATTATTAAAAACACCATAAATCATGAAATACTGATCATGGAGGAGCGGGAGAAAAGAAGGTTTAAATATGTGAATTTAATCTTTATTGTTATTATTATTATATATTATTCTCTCGTTTTAATTTGATTTACAGATTTGAAATAAACAGTTGAAATAAAATAACATAAATTAAAATGTAAAAAGACACTTTCTGTTAAAAAGCAGTGAATAATATTAAAAATAATTAGAATAACGTAAATATAAAAAGATAGTAAGATATATTTTAAAAGGGAATTAATGATAATAAAATAACATAAATTAAAATGTGAATAAAACAGTCATTAGTCACATTTAATTTATTTTGAAGTGAATAAAACATTTAAAACATAAAGACTCTCGTTCTCGGTGTTACTGCGCATGTGTCGCACCGCGGGCTCAGCCATTTCCGTTGTCGTGTCGCAGCCTCCTTCCATCCGCCGTGAGTCTGTGCGGAAGTGAAGAAGAGAAGATGGCGGCCGCAGGAAGGAACGGGAAACCCGGGCTCCTGGAGAAAGTGAGAGCCGCAGATTCTCCGTTTTTACACAGAGAGAAAGAAAATGAGAAGTTTTGTTTTCTGACGGAAGTTAAAGGTTAAAGGTCACGGTTAAAGCGCGCGGAGGCACGTTAGCATACTGAGCTAAGGCTAGCCCGCTGAGCTAACGCTAGCTTAGCGGGCTAACGCTAGCTCAGTATGCTAACGCTAGCTTTCTAAAGAACCGTTATGTTAAATTCAGGTTCAGGTGTGAATCTGTTTGTTCGTGTTGTTGTTGTTTTTGTTGGTTTCCTCTTTAAACAGCAGCCGGATGTAGAATGAACTGTTTCCGGTTGTTCCAGGCAGCAGCTGCTTTAACACGTTAAACACAAACAGATGGAAGAAGAAGAAGATTCACAACAAAGTGGATAAAACTAAAGATCCTGAGACTCAAACTCATATAATAATAAATATTAAAGAGAGTAACGAGCTCTCAGAGTCTCTGTTAAAGTTAAAACATTAAAATATTAAAATAATAAGTTTGTGTCTCAGAATCTGGAGTTTGTACGGAAGTAAATCCGTGGCGTTGGATTTCCAAATTAAAACCATATTAATTTCTAGCGCTGAGTTTTTCTGTATTTCAGTATTTATCTGAATGTTTTGACTGAATTTAACGTTTTTTTTTGTTCATAAATTCAAACATTAAATGAATTAATGTTTTAAACAAACACAGGCTAAATACAAAGTATAAAATGCAACGTTATAAATTCAAACTTAAGGATTTCAGAGTTAAAACATTTAATTCCTCTTTAATATTTGAAGGATTTTATTGTTTCCTCTTTGTTTGAGTTTCTCTGTAAATAGTTTTATTAAAGAAGTTTTATAAATAAAGCTTTTATTAATAAAGTTTTATTGAGAGGAAACCTTAAAAACAGAGACGCTCGTGTGTTTCAGTGGAGGATCGATGAAAAACCCGTGAAAATCGACAAATGGGACGGAGCGGCCGTGAAGAACTCTCTGGACGACGCCGCCAAGAAGGTGGGCTTTTATTCTGAAACTCCACTCTGATGAAGGTGGGCTTTTATTCTGAAACTCCACCCTGATGAAGGTGGGCTTTTATTCTGAAACTCCACTCTGATGAAGGTGGGCTTTTATTCTGAAACTCCACCCTGATGAAGGTGGGCTTTTATTCTGAAACTCCACTCTGATGAAGGTGGGCTTTTATTCTGAAACTCCACTCTGATGAAGGTGTGCTTTTATTCTGAAACTCCACACTGATGTAGGTGGGCTTTTATTCTGAAACTCCACCCTGATGAAGGTGGGCTTTTATTCTGAAAATCCACCCTGATGGAGGTGGGCTTTTATTCTGAAACTCCACCCTGATGCAGGTGGGCTTTTATTCTGAAACTCCACCCTGATGAAGGTGGGCTTTTATTCTGAAACTCCACCCTGATGAAGGTGGGCTTTTATTCTGAAACTAAACGTTGATACTTATTATAAACAGTGGATAAAGGTGGGCTTTTATTTTGAAACGATGTTGAGCCCCATTATAAAGAGTTGAGGTGCTTTTATTGTGAAGCTCTGATGATGTCACTAACAGTGGCGTTGGCGTGGCGGCGGCGCCCCCTTCAGGTGCTGCTGGAGAAGTACGGTTACGTGGAGAACTTCGGGCTGGTGGACGGACGCCTGGTCATCTGCACCGTGTCGTGCCTGTTCGCCATGCTGGCGCTGGTCTGGGACTTCCTGCACCCGTTCCCCGAGTCCAGACCCGTGCTCGCCTTCTGCGTCATCTCATATCCTTTCACAGGAAGTCTGTGAGTGTGGCGGCTGTGTTGTTGTTGTGTCCCGGTCCTCCTGGTCCTCGTGGACCTCCTGGTCCTGGTGGTCCCTGTGGCCCCCCGGTGCCGGCGGTGGCGGTTGCGTCCCTTAACGCGCTCACGTACTTCATCATGATGGGGGTCCTGACTCTGTACACGTCGTACACGGAGAAGAACATCTTCCTGGTGTCTCTGCAGAGGGACCCTGCAGGGATGGACCCGGACCACCTGTGGCAGCTCTCCTCCTCCCTCAAGAGGTCTGACCCTTACCCAGCATGCACCTGTGTCTGACCCTTACCCAGCATGCACCTGTGTCTGACCCTTACCCAGCATGCACCTCTGTGTCTGACCTTTACCCATTAGCATCACTGTTACTATCATTAGCATTGTTGTAAGCATCGCTGTTACCATTGTTAGCATCATTTTTTAGCATCGCTGTTACCATAGTTAGCTCCGTTGTTAGCATTGCTGTTAGCATCGCTGTTACTTTCATTAGCATTGCTGTTAGCATCGCTGTTACTATCATTAGCATCATTTTTTAGCATCGCTGTTACCATCGTTAGCTCCGTTGTTAGCATTGCAGTTAGCATCGCTGTTACTATCATTAGCATCATTGTTAGCATCGCTGTTACTATCATTAGCATCATTGTTAGCATCGCTGTTACTATCATTAGCATCATTGTTAGCATCGCTGTTACCATCATAAGTGTTGTAAGCATCGCTGTTATCATCATTCGCTCCGTTGTTAGCATCGTTGTTAGCACTGCTGTTAGCATCATTGTTAGCATTGCTGTTAGCATCGTCGTTGGCATGGTCATTATGGTCGACCAACGGGCTCAGAGACGAGACAATGTTACCACGCCAAACCAGACTGTTGCCTCAGTAACGTGTGTGTGTGTGTGTGTGTGTGTGTGTGTGTGTGTGTGTGTGTGTGTGTGTGTGTGTGTGTGTGTGTGTGTGTGTGTGTGTGTGTGTGTGTGTGTGTGTGTGTGTGTGTGTGTGTGTGTGTGTGTGTGTGTGTGTGTGTGTGTGTGTGTGTGTGTGTCTGTGTGTGTGTGTGTGTGTGTGTGTGTGTCAGGTTCGATGACCAGTACACTCTCCGCGTCTCCTTCATCGATGGAAAGTCGAGAAAGTGTCGTGAGGCCGACTTCACGAAGTCCGTGTCAGCGTTTTTCGACGACGACGGGACTTTGTCCATGGACCAGTTTGAGAAGTGTGTGTCGAGGCTGCACGACACGCTGGCGTCCGACAAGAAGAGCAAGTAACACGCCTCCACAGCCACGCCCACACACACGCCCACACACACGCCGCCGTCAGCGCTCCACAGGCTGCGTTCAAGGACGCCCGGTCATCAGAGTTCTCCTGAAGCATCCAACCTCTTTATTCACAGGAGAAGAAGAAGAAAGTGACAACAACAACAAAAACAACAACAACAACAACGATCGTTTGTTTTCAGCTGTTTCTCATCGGTGTTTTTAATCTTTTTAATTTTTGTTTTTGTTTGAACGGTTTGAATCCTGTTTGCTTTCCCTCTGTTAGCATCTGTGTTAGCATCATTAACATTGTTGTTAGCATCGTTGTTACCATCGTTGTTGACATCGTTGTTAGCATCGTTAGCATCATTGTTAGCATCGTTAACAGTGTTGTCAGCATCGTTGTTACCATCGTTAACATCGTTGTTAGCATCATTAGCATCGGTGTTAGCATCACTGTTAGCATGGTGGTTAGCATTGTTGTTAACATCATTGTTAGCATTGTTAACATTGCTGTTAGCATCACTGTTAGCATGGTGGTTAGCGTTCTCAAAGATGGAGGCTGTTACAGGAAGTGCAGATGATTGACAGCTGTGAACTGAACTTTAATAAAAACTCGTTTCATAAAAAGTTTCTGTGAACGTTTTAAATAATTTCTGCTGAAAAGAACAAACAAACAAACAAAGATGATTAATAATAATAATAATTATTAATCTTCTTTATTTAAACACATTTGTTCAGAAGTGAATCTGTTTTTAACCTTAATCTTGAACAGGTGTCCAGGGGGCGGGGCCAGTGATTGGGGGCGGGTTTATAGTGTAGCGTGGGTGTGGTGTAGGGGGAGGAGTCAGTGTAATGTGGGCGGGGTCAGTTGTGAGTGGGCGTGGTCCGTGTGCAGGGAGCGGCCGCTGAGGGAGCCGCCCGTCACAGCGTCTCTGTCTCTGGGACACGGCCTCTTGTCTCATGGCGGCCTGGTCCGTCCACAACCCGAGCAGCACCAACGCCATCATCATGGTGAGAGCACACACACACACACACACACACACACACGCACACACACTCAGGGGCACACACACACACACACGAGCACACACACACACGGGCACACACACACACACACAGAGACACACACACACACACAGAGACACACACACACAGAGACACACACACACACACAAGGGCACACACACACAGAGACACACACACGGGCGCACACACACACACAGGGGCAGACATACACACACACACAGGGGCACACACACACACACACACACACAGGGGCAGACACACACACACAGAGACACACGCACACACACACACACACACAGGGACACACACAGGGAGAGAGAGACGCACACACACACAGGGGCACACACACACACAGGGGCACACACACAGACACGGGCACACACACACACACGGTTACACACACACACACACAGGGGCAGACACACAGACACACACACACACACAGGGGCAGACACACAGACACACACACACACGGGTAACATAGTGTAGTGTGTGTGTGTGTGTGTCTCTCTGTGTGTGTGTCTGTGTGTGTGTAAAGTGTGTAATAGTGTGTATTGTTTGAGGTGTTGTCAGTGTCCGACTGTGACCGGCTCAGATTAGTGCCACGACAACAAGCTGAGAGTTAATCTGAGCGACTCATCACCGTGTTTACCAAACTACCGACACACGACAGATTAAGATTCACCAAAACTACCGACACACGACAGATTAAGCTTCACCAAAACTACCGACACACGACAGATTAAGCTTCACCAAAACTACCGACACACGACAGATTAAGCTTCACCAAAACTACCGACACACGACAGATTAAGCTTCACCAAAACTACCGACACACGACAGATTAAGCTTCACCAAACTACCGACACACGACAGATTAAGCTTCACCAAAACTACCGACACACGACAGATTAAGCTTCACCAAAACTACCGACACGACAGATTAAGCTTCACCAAACTACCAACACACGACAGATTAAGCTTCACCAAACTACCGACACACGACAGATTAAGCTTCACCAAACTACCAACACACGACAGATTAAGCTTCACCAAAACTACCGACACACGACAGATTAAGCTTCACCAAAACTACCGACACACGACAGATTAAGCTTCACCAAAACTACCGACACACGACAGATTAAGCTTCACCAAAACTACCGACAGACGACAGATTAAGCTTCACCAAAACTACCGACACACGACAGATTAAGCTTCACCAAACTACCGACACACGACGGATTAAGCTTCACCAAAACTACCGACACACGACAGATTAAGCTTCACTAAACTACCGACACACGACAGATTAAGCTTCACCAAAACTACCGACACACGACAGATTAAGCTTCACCAAACTACCGACACGACAGATTAAGCTTCACCAAACCACCGACACACGACAGATTAAGCTTCACCAAACTACCGACACACGACAGATTAAGCTTCACCAAAACTACCGACACATGACAGATTAAGCTTCACCAAAACTACCGACACACGACAGATTAAGCTTCACCAAAACTACCGACACACGACAGATTAAGTTAAACACCAAACTACCGACACACGACAGATTAAGCTTCACCAAAACTACCGACACACGACAGATTAAGCTTCACCAAAACTACCGACACACGACAGATTAAGCTTCACCAAAACTACCGACACACGACAGATTAAGCTAAACACCAAAACTACCGACACACGACAGATTAAGCTTCACCAAAACTACCGACACACGACAGATTAAGCTTCACCAAAACTACCGACACACGACAGATTAAGCTTCACCAAACTACCGACACACGACAGATTAAGCTTCACCAAAACTACCGACACGACAGATTAAGCTTCACCAAAACTACCGACACACGACAGATTAAGCTTCACCAAACTACCGACACACGACAGATTAAGCTTCACCAAAACTACCGACACACGACAGATTAAGCTTCACCAAACTACCGACACACGACAGATTAAGCTTCACCAAAACTACCGACACACGACAGATTAAGCTTCACCAAACTACCGACACACGACAGATTAAGCTTCACCAAACTACCAACACACGACAGATTAAGCTTCACCAAAACTACCGACACACGACAGATTAAGCTTCACCAAAACTACCGACACACGACAGATTAAGCTTCACCAAAACTACCGACAGACGACAGATTAAGCTTCACCAAAACTACCGACACACGACAGATTAAGCTTCACCAAAACTACCGACACACGACAGATTAAGCTTCACCAAACTACCGACACACGACAGATTAAGTTTCACCAAAACTACCGACACACGACAGATTAAGCTTCACCAAACTACCGACACACGACAGATTAAGCTTCACCAAAACTACCGACACACGACAGATTAAGCTTCACCAAACTACCGACACACGACGGATTAAGCTTCACCAAAACTACGACACACGACAGATTAAGCTTCACCAAAACTACCGACACACGACAGATTAAGCTTCACCAAACTACCGACACGACAGATTAAGCTTCACCAAACCACCGACACACGACAGATTAAGCTTCACCAAACTACCGACACACGACAGATTAAGCTTCACCAAACTACCGACACACGACAGATTAAGCTTCACCAAAACTACCGACACATGACAGATTAAGCTTCACCAAAACTACCGACACACGACAGATTAAGCTTCACCAAAACTACCGACACACGACAGATTAAGTTAAACACCAAACTACCGACACACGACAGATTAAGCTTCACCAAAACTACCGACACACGACAGATTAAGCTACACCAAAACTACCGACACACGACAGATTAAGCTTCACCAAAACTACCGACACACGACAGATTAAGCTAAACACCAAAACTACCGACACACGACAGATTAAGCTTCACCAAAACTACCGACACACGACAGATTAAGCTTCACCAAAACTACCGACACACGACAGATTAAGCTTCACCAAACTACCGACACACGACAGATTAAGCTTCACCAAAACTACCGACACGACAGATTAAGCTTCACCAAAACTACCGACACACGACAGATTAAGCTTCACCAAACTACCGACACACGACAGATTAAGCTTCACCAAAACTACCGACACACGACAGATTAAGCTTCACCAAACTACCGACACACGACAGATTAAGCTTCACCAAAACTACCGACACACGACAGATTAAGCTTCACCAAAACTACCGACACACGACAGATTAAGCTTCACCAAAACTACCGACACACGACAGATTAAGCTTCACCAAAACTACCGACACACGACAGATTAAGCTTCACCAAAACTACCGACACACGACAGATTAAGCTTCACCAAAACTACCGACACGACAGATTAAGCTTCACCAAACTACCAACACACGACAGATTAAGCTTCACCAAACTACCGACACACGACAGATTAAGCTTCACCAAACTACCAACACACGACAGATTAAGCTTCACCAAAACTACCGACACACGACAGATTAAGCTTCACCAAACTACCAACACACGACAGATTAAGCTTCACCAAAACTACCGACACACGACAGATTAAGCTTCACCAAAACTACCGACACACGACAGATTAAGCTTCACCAAAACTACCGACAGACGACAGATTAAGCTTCACCAAAACTACCGACACACGACAGATTAAGCTTCACCAAACTACCGACACACGACGGATTAAGCTTCACCAAAACTACCGACACACGACAGATTAAGCTTCACTAAACTACCGACACACGACAGATTAAGCTTCACCAAAACTACCGACACACGACAGATTAAGCTTCACCAAAACTACCGACACACGACAGATTAAGCTAAACACCAAAACTACCGACACACGACAGATTAAGCTTCACCAAAACTACCGACACACGACAGATTAAGCTTCACCAAAACTACCGACACACGACAGATTAAGCTTCACCAAACTACCGACACACGACAGATTAAGCTTCACCAAAACTACCGACACGACAGATTAAGCTTCACCAAAACTACCGACACACGACAGATTAAGCTTCACCAAACTACCGACACACGACAGATTAAGCTTCACCAAAACTACCGACACACGACAGATTAAGCTTCACCAAACTACCGACACACGACAGATTAAGCTTCACCAAAACTACCGACACACGACAGATTAAGCTTCACCAAAACTACCGACACACGACAGATTAAGCTTCACCAAAACTACCGACACACGACAGATTAAGCTTCACCAAAACTACCGACACACGACAGATTAAGCTTCACCAAAACTACCGACACACGACAGATTAAGCTTCACCAAAACTACCGACACGACAGATTAAGCTTCACCAAACTACCAACACACGACAGATTAAGCTTCACCAAACTACCGACACACGACAGATTAAGCTTCACCAAACTACCAACACACGACAGATTAAGCTTCACCAAAACTACCGACACACGACAGATTAAGCTTCACCAAACTACCAACACACGACAGATTAAGCTTCACCAAAACTACCGACACACGACAGATTAAGCTTCACCAAAACTACCGACACACGACAGATTAAGCTTCACCAAAACTACCGACAGACGACAGATTAAGCTTCACCAAAACTACCGACACACGACAGATTAAGCTTCACCAAACTACCGACACACGACGGATTAAGCTTCACCAAAACTACCGACACACGACAGATTAAGCTTCACTAAACTACCGACACACGACAGATTAAGCTTCACCAAAACTACCGACACACGACAGATTAAGCTTCACCAAACTACCGACACGACAGATTAAGCTTCACCAAACCACCGACACACGACAGATTAAGCTTCACCAAACTACCGACACACGACAGATTAAGCTTCACCAAAACTACCGACACATGACAGATTAAGCTTCACCAAAACTACCGACACACGACAGATTAAGCTTCACCAAAACTACCGACACACGACAGATTAAGTTAAACACCAAACTACCGACACACGACAGATTAAGCTTCACCAAAACTACCGACACACGACAGATTAAGCTTCACCAAAACTACCGACACACGACAGATTAAGCTTCACCAAAACTACCGACACACGACAGATTAAGCTAAACACCAAAACTACCGACACACGACAGATTAAGCTTCACCAAAACTACCGACACACGACAGATTAAGCTTCACCAAAACTACCGACACACGACAGATTAAGCTTCACCAAACTACCGACACACGACAGATTAAGCTTCACCAAAACTACCGACACGACAGATTAAGCTTCACCAAAACTACCGACACACGACAGATTAAGCTTCACCAAACTACCGACACACGACAGATTAAGCTTCACCAAAACTACCGACACACGACAGATTAAGCTTCACCAAACTACCGACACACGACAGATTAAGCTTCACCAAAACTACCGACACACGACAGATTAAGCTTCACCAAACTACCGACACACGACAGATTAAGCTTCACCAAACTACCAACACACGACAGATTAAGCTTCACCAAAACTACCGACACACGACAGATTAAGCTTCACCAAAACTACCGACACACGACAGATTAAGCTTCACCAAAACTACCGACAGACGACAGATTAAGCTTCACCAAAACTACCGACACACGACAGATTAAGCTTCACCAAAACTACCGACACACGACAGATTAAGCTTCACCAAACTACCGACACACGACAGATTAAGTTTCACCAAAACTACCGACACACGACAGATTAAGCTTCACCAAACTACCGACACACGACAGATTAAGCTTCACCAAAACTACCGACACACGACAGATTAAGCTTCACCAAACTACCGACACACGACGGATTAAGCTTCACCAAAACTACGACACACGACAGATTAAGCTTCACCAAAACTACCGACACACGACAGATTAAGCTTCACCAAACTACCGACACGACAGATTAAGCTTCACCAAACCACCGACACACGACAGATTAAGCTTCACCAAACTACCGACACACGACAGATTAAGCTTCACCAAACTACCGACACACGACAGATTAAGCTTCACCAAAACTACCGACACATGACAGATTAAGCTTCACCAAAACTACCGACACACGACAGATTAAGCTTCACCAAAACTACCGACACACGACAGATTAAGTTAAACACCAAACTACCGACACACGACAGATTAAGCTTCACCAAAACTACCGACACACGACAGATTAAGCTACACCAAAACTACCGACACACGACAGATTAAGCTTCACCAAAACTACCGACACACGACAGATTAAGCTAAACACCAAAACTACCGACACACGACAGATTAAGCTTCACCAAAACTACCGACACACGACAGATTAAGCTTCACCAAAACTACCGACACACGACAGATTAAGCTTCACCAAACTACCGACACACGACAGATTAAGCTTCACCAAAACTACCGACACGACAGATTAAGCTTCACCAAAACTACCGACACACGACAGATTAAGCTTCACCAAACTACCGACACACGACAGATTAAGCTTCACCAAAACTACCGACACACGACAGATTAAGCTTCACCAAACTACCGACACACGACAGATTAAGCTTCACCAAAACTACCGACACACGACAGATTAAGCTTCACCAAACTACCGACACACGACAGATTAAGCTTCACCAAACTACCAACACACGACAGATTAAGCTTCACCAAAACTACCGACACACGACAGATTAAGCTTCACCAAAACTACCGACACACGACAGATTAAGCTTCACCAAAACTACCGACAGACGACAGATTAAGCTTCACCAAAACTACCGACACACGACAGATTAAGCTTCACCAAAACTACCGACACACGACAGATTAAGCTTCACCAAACTACCGACACACGACAGATTAAGTTTCACCAAAACTACCGACACACGACAGATTAAGCTTCACCAAACTACCGACACACGACAGATTAAGCTTCACCAAAACTACCGACACACGACGGATTAAGCTTCACCAAACCTACCGACACACGACAGATTAAGCTTCACCAAACTACCGACACACGACGGATTAAGCTTCACCAAAACTACGACACACGACAGATTAAGCTTCACCAAAACTACCGACACACGACAGATTAAGCTTCACCAAACTACCGACACGACAGATTAAGCTTCACCAAACCACCGACACACGACAGATTAAGCTTCACCAAACTACCGACACACGACAGATTAAGCTTCACCAAAACTACCGACACATGACAGATTAAGCTTCACCAAAACTACCGACACACGACAGATTAAGCTTCACCAAAACTACCGACACACGACAGATTAAGTTAAACACCAAACTACCGACACACGACAGATTAAGCTTCACCAAAACTACCGACACACGACAGATTAAGCTTCACCAAAACTACCGACACACGACAGATTAAGCTTCACCAAAACTACCGACACACGACAGATTAAGCTAAACACCAAAACTACCGACACACGACAGATTAAGCTTCACCAAAACTACCGACACACGACAGATTAAGCTTCACCAAAACTACCGACACACGACAGATTAAGCTAAACACCAAAACTACCGACACACGACAGATTAAGCTTCACCAAACTACCGACACACGACAGATTAAGCTTCACCAAAACTACCGACACACGACAGATTAAGATTCACCAAAACTACCGACACACGACAGATTAAGCTTCACCAAAACTACCGACACACGACAGATTAAGCTTCACCAAAACTACCGACACACGACAGATTAAGCTTCACCAAAACTACAGACACACGACAGATTAAGCTTCACCAAAACTACCGACACACGACAGATTAAGCTAAACACCAAAACTACCGACACACGACAGATTAAGCTTCACCAAAACTACCGACACACGACAGATTAAGCTTCACCAAACTACCGACACACGACAGATTAAGCTAAACACCAAAACTACCGACACACGACAGATTAAGCTTCACCAAACTACCGACACGACAGATTAAGCTTCACCAAAACTACAGACACACGACAGATTAAGCTTCACCAAACTACCGACACACGACAGATTAAGCTTCACCAAAACTACCGACACACGACAGATTAAGATTCACCAAAACTACCGACACACGACAGATTAAGCTTCACCAAAACTACCGACACACGACAGGTTAAGTTTCACCAAAACTACCGACAGACGACAGATTAAGCTTCACCAAACTACCGACACACGACAGATTAAGCTTCACCAAAACTACCGACACGACAGATTAAGCTTCACCAAAACTACCGACACACAACAGATTAAGCTTCACCAAAACTACCGACACACGACAGATTAAGCTTCACCAAAACTACCGACACACGACAGATTAAGCTTCACCAAAACTACCGACACACGACAGATTAAGCTTCACCAAACTACCGACACACGACAGATTAAGCTTCACCAAAACTACCGACACGACAGATTAAGCTTCACCAAAACTACCGACACACAACAGATTAAGCTTCACCAAAACTACCGACACACGACAGATTAAGCTTCACCAAACTACCGACACACGACAGATTAAGCTTCACCAAACTACCGACACACGACAGATTAAGCTTCACCAAACTACCGACACACGACAGATTAAGCTTCACCAAAACTACAGACACACGACAGATTAAGCTTCACCAAAACTACCGACACACGACAGATTAAGCTTCACCAAAACTACAGACACACGACAGATTAAGCTTCACCAAAACTACAGACACACGACAGATTAAGCTTCACCAAAACTACCGACACACGACAGATTAAGCTTCACCAAAACTACGACACACGACAGATTAAGCTTCACCAAAACTACCGACACACGACAGATTAAGCTTCACCAAACTACCGACACGACAGATTAAGCTTCACCAAACCACCGACACACGACAGATTAAGCTTCACCAAACTACCGACACACGACAGATTAAGCTTCACCAAAACTACCGACACATGACAGATTAAGCTTCACCAAAACTACCGACACACGACAGATTAAGCTTCACCAAAACTACCGACACACGACAGATTAAGTTAAACACCAAACTACCGACACACGACAGATTAAGCTTCACCAAAACTACCGACACACGACAGATTAAGCTTCACCAAAACTACCGACACACGACAGATTAAGCTTCACCAAAACTACCGACACACGACAGATTAAGCTAAACACCAAAACTACCGACACACGACAGATTAAGCTTCACCAAAACTACCGACACACGACAGATTAAGCTTCACCAAAACTACCGACACACGACACATTAAGCTAAACACCAAAACTACCGACACACGACAGATTAAGCTTCACCAAACTACCGACACACGACAGATTAAGCTTCACCAAAACTACCGACACACGACAGATTAAGATTCACCAAAACTACCGACACACGACAGATTAAGCTTCACCAAAACTACCGACACGACAGATTAAGCTTCACCAAAACTACCGACACACGACAGATTAAGCTTCACCAAAACTACCGACACACGACAGATTAAGCTTCACCAAAACTACCGACACGACAGATTAAGCTTCACCAAAACTACCGACACACGACAGATTAAGCTTCACCAAAACTACAGACACACGACAGATTAAGCTTCACCAAAACTACCGACACACGACAGATTAAGCTAAACACCAAAACTACCGACACACGACAGATTAAGCTTCACCAAAACTACCGACACACGACAGATTAAGCTTCACCAAACTACCGACACACGACAGATTAAGCTAAACACCAAAACTACCGACACACGACAGATTAAGCTTCACCAAACTACCGACACACGACAGATTAAGCTTCACCAAACTACCGACACACGACAGATTAAGCTTCACCAAAACTACCGACAGACGACAGATTAAGATTCACCAAAACTACCGACACACGACAGATTAAGCTTCACCAAAACTACCGACACACGACAGGTTAAGTTTCACCAAAACTACCGACAGACGACAGATTAAGCTTCACCAAACTACCGACACACGACAGATTAAGCTTCACCAAAACTACCGACACGACAGATTAAGCTTCACCAAAACTACCGACACACAACAGATTAAGCTTCACCAAAACTACCGACACACGACAGATTAAGCTTCACCAAACTACCGACACACGACAGATTAAGCTTCACCAAAACTACCGACACACGACAGATTAAGCTTCACCAAACTACCGACACACGACAGATTAAGCTTCACCAAAACTACCGACACGACAGATTAAGCTTCACCAAAACTACCGACACACAACAGATTAAGCTTCACCAAAACTACCGACACACGACAGATTAAGCTTCACCAAACTACCGACACACGACAGATTAAGCTTCACCAAACTACCGACACACGACAGATTAAGCTTCACCAAACTACCGACACACGACAGATTAAGCTTCACCAAAACTACAGACACACGACAGATTAAGCTTCACCAAAACTACCGACACACGACAGATTAAGCTTCACCAAAACTACAGACACACGACAGATTAAGCTTCACCAAAACTACAGACACACGACAGATTAAGCTTCACCAAAACTACCGACACACGACAGATTAAGCTTCACCAAAACTACCGACACACGACAGATTAAGCTTCACCAAACTACCGACACACGACAGATTAAGCTAAACACCAAAACTACCGACACACGACAGATTAAGCTTCACCAAAACTACCGACACACGACAGATTAAGCTTCACCAAAACTACCGACACACGACAGATTAAGCTTCACCAAACTACCGACACACGACAGATTAAGCTTCACCAAACTACCGACACACGACAGATTAAGCTTCACCAAAACTACCGACACACGACAGATTAAGCTAAACACCAAAACTACCGACACACGACAGATTAAGCTTCACCAAAACTACCGACACACGACAGATTAAGCTTCACCAAAACTACCGACACACGACAGATTAAGCTAAACACCAAAACTACCGACACACGACAGATTAAGCTTCACCAAAACTACCGACACACGACAGATTAAGCTTCACCAAAACTACCGACACACGACACATTAAGCTAAACACCAAAACTACCGACACACGACAGATTAAGCTTCACCAAACTACCGACACACGACAGATTAAGCTTCACCAAAACTACCGACACACGACAGATTAAGATTCACCAAAACTACCGACACACGACAGATTAAGCTTCACCAAAACTACCGACACGACAGATTAAGCTTCACCAAAACTACCGACACACGACAGATTAAGCTTCACCAAAACTACCGACACACGACAGATTAAGCTTCACCAAAACTACAGACACACGACAGATTAAGCTTCACCAAAACTACCGACACACGACAGATTAAGCTAAACACCAAAACTACCGACACACGACAGATTAAGCTTCACCAAAACTACCGACACACGACAGATTAAGCTTCACCAAACTACCGACACACGACAGATTAAGCTAAACACCAAAACTACCGACACACGACAGATTAAGCTTCACCAAACTACCGACACACGACAGATTAAGCTTCACCAAACTACCGACACACGACAGATTAAGCTTCACCAAAACTACCGACAGACGACAGATTAAGATTCACCAAAACTACCGACACACGACAGATTAAGCTTCACCAAAACTACCGACACACGACAGGTTAAGTTTCACCAAAACTACCGACAGACGACAGATTAAGCTTCACCAAACTACCGACACACGACAGATTAAGCTTCACCAAAACTACCGACACGACAGATTAAGCTTCACCAAAACTACCGACACACAACAGATTAAGCTTCACCAAAACTACCGACACACGACAGATTAAGCTTCACCAAACTACCGACACACGACAGATTAAGCTTCACCAAAACTACCGACACACGACAGATTAAGCTTCACCAAACTACCGACACACGACAGATTAAGCTTCACCAAAACTACCGACACGACAGATTAAGCTTCACCAAAACTACCGACACACAACAGATTAAGCTTCACCAAAACTACCGACACACGACAGATTAAGCTTCACCAAACTACCGACACACGACAGATTAAGCTTCACCAAACTACCGACACACGACAGATTAAGCTTCACCAAACTACCGACACACGACAGATTAAGCTTCACCAAAACTACAGACACACGACAGATTAAGCTTCACCAAAACTACCGACACACGACAGATTAAGCTTCACCAAAACTACAGACACACGACAGATTAAGCTTCACCAAAACTACAGACACACGACAGATTAAGCTTCACCAAAACTACCGACACACGACAGATTAAGCTTCACCAAAACTACCGACACACGACAGATTAAGCTTCACCAAACTACCGACACACGACAGATTAAGCTAAACACCAAAACTACCGACACACGACAGATTAAGCTTCACCAAACTACCGACACACGACAGATTAAGCTTCACCAAAACTACAGACACACGACAGATTAAGCTTCACCAAAACTACCGACACACGACAGATTAAGCTTCACCAAACTACCGACACACGACAGATTAAGCTTCACCAAAACTACCGACACACGACAGATTAAGCTTCACCAAAACTACGACACACGACAGATTAAGCTTCACCAAAACTACCGACACACGACAGATTAAGCTTCACCAAAACTACCGACACACGACAGATTAAGCTAAACAGGGGAGGGACGGGAGCTGGTCTCCTGAGTCCTGAACTGAGTCACGACCTGCAGGACCCGCACAGGAAACAGCAGGTTTTCACAATAAAAGCCCCTGGGGTCAGTGAGGCTGGGAGTGTAGTTTTGTTTCTTACTCATGAATAAAAGAATAAAAGCGTGATTTGACCTCGTGAACGACTCTTTTTTACACGTTACACAGAAATAAACCTGCAGCAACACGTTCATAACACGTCATCATTTATGAATATATTATAATTTATGAATAAATTATAAGGTATGAATAAATTCAATGATGTGAAGAATAAAAACAATCATTTAAGGTTTGACAGAGAAACAAACTGCTTCTTACTTCCTGTAGAAGAGTCTTCTCCTGTTATTGTGTTTTATTTATACAGGATCAATAAACCACTTCTATTCTATTCTATATTACATATAGATTTACATATATATTTACATATATATATTTATATATGTAAATATATTATTAAAACAAAGAGGACTAAATTCAAAATGTGCTGCGTTGGCCGGGAATCGAACCCGGGTCAACTGCTTGGAAGGCAGCTATGCTCACCACTATACCACCAACGCTCACGGAATTTACGCACGTCAACCAGGGACAGATTCATGTGTTTCCTGCTTCAGTGACGCGTTTCCGCTTCCTGTTTCACTGCGTTTGTCAGCCGTTAAAGTTATTTATTATTTCATTATTATTGTTTCGTTCATTATTAAAGGTTTTTAAAGGTTATTAAAGGTTATTAAAGGTTTTTAAAGGTTATTAAAGGTTATTAAAGGTTTTTAAAGGTTATTAAAGGTTATTAAAGGTTTTTAAAGGTTATTAAAGGTTTTTAAAGGTTATTAAAGGTTTTTAAAGGTTATTAAAGGTTTTTAAAGGTTATTAAAGGTTATTAAAGGTTTTTAAAGGTTATTAAAGGTTATTAAAGGTTTTTAAAGGTTATTAAAGGTTATTAAAGGTTATTAAAGGTTATTAAAGGTTTTTAAAGGTTATTAAAGGTTATTAAAGGTTATTAAAGGTTTTTAAAGGTTATTAAAGGTTTTTAAAGGTTATTAAAGGTTATTAAAGGTTATTAAAGGTTATTAAAGGTTTTTAAAGGTTATTAAAGGTTATTAAAGGTTTTTAAAGGTTATTAAAGGTTTTTAAAGGTTATTAAAGGTTTTTAAAGGTTATTAAAGGTTATTAAAGGTTATTAAAGGTTTTTAAAGGTTTTTAAAGGTTATTAAAGGTTATTAAAGGTTATGAAAGGTTATTAAAGATAATAAGTGACGTTTACTCTAAACTCAGACAAACAAACGGAAGCAGAATAAACTAATTAGATTTTTAAAAATATATTTCTTAATTTAAAACCGCACATTAACAGCAGACTATGAGTTAATATTAATAAATAAAATAAAACTAGATAAACTCTCTGATCACAGCAGCAGCGTGGACAGAAACAGAGAAGAAGAAACATTAAATACAAACACAGAAAATATTAAAAATAACAATAGCAGGAACAAAGTAAACAGTATTGTAATGTTTTACACGGAGGCGCAGAGGAGAATTAATTCTATTCTGCTGCTGACACTTTTAAAAACGCTGTTTTATTGTTGTAAGAACTTTAACGGAAACGCAGATGCTTTTATTTTGAAGGGGTTTTTCAGACCTGCTGGAGGCGGGAAAGCGCCAAAAACCGTAGAAGAAGAAGGAGACTAGCGGAAGTGGTTGTTTGGTAACCGGAAGTGGTTGTTGTGTTTTTGTGTGTGTGTGAAGGCGCCGAACTGAGACCTGCACCCGGGACCTGAACCTTCAAACCCGCTCACAGTTCACCGTCACCCCGCCGGGAGTCCGCGCTCACCCCCCGGGAGTCCGCGCTCACCCCCGGGAGTCCGCGCTCACCCCCCGGTACCGGCTGCCGCTGCCGCTCGAGCCCCGCGGACCGTTAGCTGTTAGCTGTTAGCCGTTAGCTGTTAGCTGTTAGCCGTTAGCTGCTGGGTGTCATGGCGGCGGGAGGCGCTGCTGCTGCTGTCGGTGATGTGGAAGAAGATGCTTCACAGCTGCTGTTCCCCAAAGGTTTGTTTGTTTGTTTGTTTGTTTACTTAGTTATTCATTTATTTATTTACCTCTTTATTAAACCAGATTAAGGTTTGTTTACTTATTTACTTATTTAGTTTGAGAACGCGGAGACCCTGCTGAACTCTGAGGTCCACATGTTGTTGTTGTTGTTGTTCTGATGTTGTTGTTGTTGTGGTTCTGATGTTGTTGTTGTTGTTGTTCTGATGTTGTTGTTGTTGTGGTTCTGATGTTGTTGTTGTTGTGGTTGCCGTGGTGACAGAGTTTGAGAACGCGGAGACCCTGCTGAACTCGGAGGTGCACATGCTGCTGGAGCACAGGAAGCAGCAGAACGAGAGCGCCGAGGACGAGCAGGAGCTTTCTGAAGTCTTCATGAAGACGCTCAACTACACGGCTCGATTCAGCCGCTTCAAGAACCGGGAGACCATCACGGCCGTGCGCAGGTGAGACGGGCGACAGGTGAGACAGACAGGTGAGACGGGCGACAGGTGAGACGGGCGACAGGTGAGACGGGCGACAGGTGAGACAGACAGGTGAGACGGGCGACAGGTGAGACGGGCGACAGGTGAGACGGGCGACAGGTGAGACGGGCGACAGGTGAGACAGACAGGTGGGACAGGGAGACCATCACAGCCGTGCGCAGGTGAGACGGGCAGGTGACAGGTGAGACAGACAGGTGAGACGGGCGACAGGTGAGACAGGCAGGTGAGACAGGCAGGTGAGACAGGTGACAGGTGAGACAGACAGGTGAGACAGACAGGTGAGACAGGCAGGTGAGACAGGGAGACCACCACGGCCGTGCGCAGGTGAGACGGGCGACAGGTGAGACGGGCGACAGGTGAGACAGGTGAGACAGGGAGACCATCACGGCCGTGCGCAGGTGAGACGGGCGACAGGTGAGACGGGCGACAGGTGAGACGGGCGACAGGTGAGACAGGCAGGTGAGACGGGCGACAGGTGAGACAGGTGAGACGGTCGACAGGTGAGACAGGCAGGTGAGACAGACAGGTGAGGCAGGTGAGACAGACAGGTGAGACAGACAGACGAGGCAGGGAGACCATCACTGCTGTCCGCAGATGAGACACACACACACACACACACACACTGGTCCTCTCTCTGTTTCAGTCTCCTGCTCCAGAAGAAGCTGCATAAGTTCGAGTTGGCCAGTTTAGCAAATCTGTGTCCTGAAGCTGCAGAGGAGGCCAAAGCCCTGATCCCCAGGTGAGTCTGATCCACCTCCCAGCACCGGGACCAGGACCAGGACCAGGGTCCACGGCTCCCTCTGGTCCTGCAGACGGCTTAACTGTTGGTGTGTGTGTGTGTGTGTGTTTTCAGTTTGGAGGGTCGGTTTGAAGACGAGGAGCTGCAGCAGATCCTGGACGACATCCAGACCAAGAGAAGCTTCCAGTACTGAGACCAGGACCAGGACCCGGTCTGAGACCAGGACCCGGTCTGAGACCAGGACCCGGTCTGAGACCCCCCTCGCCCCTCTGACCCTGAACGGACTGAACCCACACATTATTCCTGACTTCCTTCTGCCGCCACAATAAAACCCTCTTTGTCTTTTTTACTCGACTGCTGTGATCAGTTTTTAAAGGACGTCTCTGGTCCTGGTCCTGATCCTGGTCCTGGTCCTGATCCAGGTCCTGGTCCTGGTCCTGATCCAGGTCCTGGTCCTGATCCTGGTCCTGATCCTGATCCAGGTCCTGATCCAGATCCTGATCCAGGTCCTGGTCCTGATCCTGGTGCTGTTCCAGGTCCTGGTCCAGGTCCTGATCCTGGTCCTGATCCTGGTCCTGATCCTGATCCTGGACCACACCACACTGGACTGGACTGTGGTGGTTCTGCTTCTTCCTGATTCTCCTCCCTCCAGGGTCAATAAATGTTCCATCAGATCAGATCTGCTTCAGTCTCCAACACGACTGAGACCATGATCCAGGTGTCGCCAGGATCCAGGCGGTACCAGGATCCAGGTGTTACCATGATCCAGGTGGTACCAGGATCCAGGTGGTACCAGGATCCAGGACGTACCAGGATCCAGGTGGTACCAGGATCCAGGTGGTACCATGATCCAGGACGTACCAGGATCCAGGTGGTACCAGGATCCAGGTGGTACCATGATCCAGGACGTACCAGGATCCAGGTGGTACCAGGATCCAGGTGGTACCATGATCCAGGACGTACCAGGATCCAGGTGGTACCAGGATCCAGGTGGTACCATGATCCAGGACGTACCAGGATCCAGGTGGTACCAGGATCCAGGTGGTACCATGATCCAGGACGTACCAGGATCCAGGTGGTACCAGGATCCAGGTGGGTCCTGGTACGTCCTGGATCTGGGTTCCTGGCAGGCCGAGCACATCGCTGATCAATGTTCACAGGTGTAGGTATCATGGCACCACCTGGATCCAGGTGGTGCCATGATCCAGGTGGGACCAGGATCGTCACATGATGCGTCACCGTTTGAATGCACTTAAATAAACAAAGGTGCTGATTGGCTGAGGGGGGTCACATGTCCAGAGACGGCCCCTGGAGCCTGAATCAGACCTTCACACCTGTGAACCGCCTGCCAGGGACGCCGAGACACAGGAAGGGCTTTTATTGTGAAAGGTACGAAGGAAGGAGTAAAGTTATCAAACAGCATCAGTGGTTTTTAATCCTCTTTATTATAAAAACACGGACGTCACTTCAGGTGCGTCCGTCACACGTTGAGGCAGTCGCTGCTTCAGGTGCAGCGTCCGTCACACGTTGAGGCAGTCGCTGCTTCAGGTGCGGCGTCCGTCACACGTTGAGGCAGTCGCTGCCTCAGGTGCAGGGACCGTCCGTCACACGTTGAGGCAGTCGCTGCTTCAGGTGCGGTGGTCGTCCGTCACACGTTGAGGCAGTCGCTGCCTCAGGTGCAGGGACCGTCCGTCACACGTTGAGGCAGTCGCTGCCTCAGGTGCGGCGTCCGTCCGTCACACGTTGAGGCAGTACGCTGCCTCAGGTGCGGCGGTGTCCTCGGGGTCCTGCAGCGCTTCAGGCAGGACTCCAGCAGACGTCCTCACCATCCTGACGCTGTTCCTGCTGAACAGAGTCCTCTCGTAGTCCATCAGCTGCCTCCAGAACCCAGCGTTGGGACGGACGAACGGACGCTGACCCAGAACCACCTCATGAGCCCGCCGGAGACTGAGACCTTCAGACCTGCAGAGACCAGAGATCCTTAGGAAGGTACTGGGACATACTGGACCACCACAGAGAGACGCAAAACCACCGCAGAGAGACGCAAAACCACCGCAGAGAGACGCAAAACCACCGCAGAGAGACGCAGAACCACCGCAGAGAGACGCAGAACCACCGCAAAGAGACGCAAAACCACCACAGAGAGACGCAAAACCACTGCAGAGAGACGCAAAACCACCGCAAAGAGACGCAAAACCACCGCAGAGAGACGCAGAACCACCACAGAGAGACGCAAAACCACCGCAGAGAGACGCAAAACCACCGCAAAGAGACGCAAAACCACCACAGAGAGACGCAGAACCACTGCAGAGAGACGCAAAACCACCGCAAAGAGACGCAAAACCACCGCAGAGAGACGCAAAACCACCGCAAAGAGACGCAAAACCACCGCAAAGAGACGCAAAACCACCGCAGAGAGACACAAAACCACCGCAAAGAGACGCAAAACCACCGCAAAGAGACGCAAAACCACCGCAGAGACGCAAAACCACCGCAAAGAGACGCAAAACCACCGCAGAGAGACGCAAAACCACCGCAAAGAGACGCAGAACCACCGTAAAGAGACGCAAAACCACCGCAAAGAGACGCAAAACCACCGCAGAGAGACACAAAACCACCGCAAAGAGACGCAGAACCACCGCAAAGAGACGCAAAACCACCGCAGAGAGACGCAGAACCACCGCAAAGAGACGCAGAACCACCGCAGAGAGACGCAGAACCACCGCAAAGAGACGCAGAACCACCGCAGAGAGACGCAAAACCACCGCAAAGAGACGCAAAACCACCGCAGAGAGACGCAAAACCACCGCAAAGAGACGCAAAACCACCGCAGAGAGACGCAAAACCACCGCAGAGAGACGCAGATGCAAAGAGACGCAAAACCACCGCAAAGAGACGCAGAACCACCGCAAAGAGACGCAAAACCACATCAGAGAGACGCAAAACCACCGCAGAGAGACGCAGAACCACCGCAAAGAGACGCAGAACCACCGCAAAGAGACGCAAAACCACCGCAGAGAGACGCAAAACCACCGCAAAGAGACGCAGAACCACCGCAGAGAGACGCAGAACCACCGCAAAGAGACGCAAAACCACCGCAAAGAGACGCAAAACCACCGCAGAGAGACGCAAAACCACCGCAAAGAGACGCAAAACCACCGCAAAGAGGCGCAAAACCACCGCAAAGAGACGCAAAACCACCGCAAAGAGGCGCAAAACCACCGCAAAGAGACGCAAAACCACCGCAAAGAGACGCAAAACCACCGCAGAGAGACGCAAAACCACCGCAGAGAGACGCAAAACCACCGCAAAGAGACGCAAAACCACCGCAAAGAGACGCAAAACCACCGCAAAGAGACGCAGAACCACCGCAAAGAGGCGCAGAACCACCGCAAAGAGACGCAAAACCACCGCAGAGAGACGCAAGACCACCGCAGAGAGACGCAAAACCACCGCAGAGAGACGCAAAACCACCGCAAAGAGACGCAGAACCACCGCAAAGAGACGCAGAGAGACGCAAAACCACCGCAAAGAGACGCAAAACCACCGCAAAGAGGCGCAAAACCACCGCAAAGAGACGCAAGACAACCGCAGAGAGACGCAAAACCACGGCAGCGAGACGCAAAACAACCGCAAAGAGATGCAGAACCACCGCAAAGAGGCGCAGAACCACCGCAAAGAGACACAAAACCACCGCAAAGAGGCGCAGAACCACCGCAAAGAGGCGCAGAACCACCGCAAAGAGACACAAAACCACCGAAAAGAGACGCAAAACCACCGCAAAGAGACGCAAAACCACCGCAGAGAGACACAAAACAACCGCAAAGAGACGCAGAACCACCGCAAAGAGACGCAGAACCACCGCAGAGAGACGCAAAACCACAGCAGAGAGACGCAAAACCACCGCAAAGAGGCGCAAAACCACCGCAAAGAGACGCAAAACCACCGCAGAGAGACGCAAAACCACCGCAAAGAGACGCAGAACCACCGCAGAGAGACGCAGAACCACCGCAAAGAGACGCAAAACCACCGCAGAGAGACGCAAAACCACAGCAGAGAGACGCAAAACCACAGCAGAGAGACGCAAAACCACCGCAAAGAGACGCAGAACCACCGCAGAGAGACGCAGAACCACCGCAAAGAGACGCAGAACCACCGCAGAGAGACGCAGAACCACCGCAAAGAGACGCAGAACCACCGCAAAGAGACGCAAAACCACCGCAGAGAGACGCAAAACCACCACAGAGAGAGGCAGAACCACCGCAAAGAGACGCAAAACCACCGCAAAGAGACGCAAAACCACCACAGAGAGACGCAGAACTACCGCAAAGAGACGCAAAAGCAGCACGCACCTCATGAGGTAGGCCATGATCAGGGCGGGCGATCGGCTCCTGCCGGCGGTGCAGTGGACCAGCGTGGTCCCCGTGTGGTTCTGGTTGATCCGTTCAGCCACCGGGTCAAAGTAGCGGCTGAGGGGGGCGTGGGGGCGGTCCTGGACGGGCACGTGGAGGACGCGCAGGCCGTCCAGCGGAGGGTAGGACACGTCCTCCAGCCCGCTGGCGTTGATGATGAGCGTGACGTTCCTGCTGGAGAGGACGCTGAGGTTCAGGGCCGAGTCCAGACCGCTGAGGTACAGGCCCGGGGCCACCAGGGAGACCGCCATGACCCGCTGCACCACCGATGCCACACCGTTAGAGAATCAAGGTTACGCTGTGGAAACACTTTAAAGTTAAAGTCCAAAACTAAGAGCATCACAGCTCCTGCTCCAGAGTAATAATGAAGTGAGTGAAGCTTTAATACTTTAATATTATATTTATATATTTATACTGAAGAGACAAAGAAGATGAGTGAAATGGACTCAATCAAAGACAAGAACCTCCAAACTGTAAATAAATATAAATAACACATTTACTCTAATTATTATTTATACATTTAGTATCGTGTTGTGAACCTTTAAACTAAAACAAAAGGTTCCTGTCAGAAGTGGGATTCGAACCCACGCCTCCAGAGGAGACTGCGACCTGAACGCAGCGCCTTAGACCGCTCGGCCATCCTGACGATACAGCGCGTGTCTGGTATACAGATATATGAACACACAGTGTTACCATTTACAGCATAACAGGAATAAATAAAAGTGCAGATTTACATACAAACAGCAAATAATTACAAACATTTATATTTAATATTTCTGATTGTTCTGCTCCGCTGCTACGATGACGTCACTTCCCCTCAGGGACAAATAAAGTTATCTGTCTTTATATTTCCGCATTTTGAGACACACACACACACACAGACACACACACACACTAACACTCAAACACACAGAGATACACCCTCACAGACACACACACACACAGAGACACACCCTCACACACACACACACACACACACAGAGACACACCCTCACACACACCCTCACACACACACACACACACACACACACACACACGCCCTCTCAGTGTCACGGGACCCAGAGTCAGTTTCACTTGTGTTTCACAGACTGAGGTGAGACTTCCTGTTGTTTCCACTCTGACTTTAACTTCAATAGATTTAATATTAATAATAAACGTAAACACTGTGACGCTGTGTGTGACGCACTTTAACGCCCCCCGGCCCCGGTCCCGGTCCCGGGCTCCGGGGCCGCTGCCCGGTGTTCGGCCTTTAACCCCGGGATTAAACCTTCATGCTGAGTTCAGACCGAAGCCGAACTCCAGAGTCGGACTCGAACCCGCGGTTAAATGTGACACACCCGCTCTGGAGCCCGTGGTGTGTCCGCACTGAGGGGTTCTGTTAATCCGACGGTTCCGTGCACGGAGTCTGGGTCTCTCACCTGTTTACTCCGGATGTGACGACATTAAAAAGAAAACTTCCGGTCCTCTGATATTCTAGTTTTTCAAAGTAAAAGCCCAAGTAACGAATTTTGTAACGTTTGACTTATTGAGGTTTTCTTTTTCTTTTGTTTCCTGTTGTGATGAAGACGACATGAAGACCCAGAACCAGAACCAAGACCAGGTCCCAGCATCAGACCGGACCCTCACAACTGTCATCCCCAAGGTCCGGTACCACCCGAGCATCCAGACCCCGACACCTGCACCTGCACCCAGACTCAGGTCCCCTGCAGGACGCCCCCCTCAGGTGAACCCAGGTATGTTTAGGTACGTTTATGCTCCTAGAGGACACTTTAACACACGTTTATGCTCCTAGAGGACACTTTAACACACGTTTATGCTCCTAGAGGACACTTTAACACACGTTTATGCTCCTAGAGTTCACTTTAACACACGTTTATGCTCCTAGAGGACACTTTAACACACGTTTATGCTCCTAGAGTTCACACTAACACACGTTTATGCTCTTAGAGGACACTTTAACACACGTTTATGCTCCTAGAGGACACTTTAACACACGTTTATGCTCCTAGAGGACACTTTAACACACGTTTATGCTCCTAGAGGACACTTTAGCACACGTTTATGCTCCTAGAGGACACTAACACACGTTTATGCTCCTAGAGGACACTTTAACACATGTTTATGCTCCTAGAGGACCCTTTAACACACGTTTATGCTCCTAGAGGACACTTTAACACACGTTTATGCTCCTAGAGGACACTTTAGCACACGTTTATGCTCCTAGAGGACACTTTAACACACGTTTATGCTCCTAGAGGACACTTTAACGCACGTTTATGCTCCTAGAGGACCCTTTAGCGCACGTTTATGCTCCTAGAGGACACTTTAACACAGGTTTATGCTCCTAGAGGACACTTTAACACACGTTTATGCTCCTAGAGGACACTTTAACACACGTTTATGCTCCTAGAGGACACTTTAACACACGTTTATGCTCCTAGAGGACACTTTAGCACACGTTTATGCTCCTAGAGGACACTTTAGCACACGTTTATGCTCCTAGAGGACACTTTAACACACGTTTATGCTCCTAGAGGACACTTTAGCACACGTTTATGCTCCTAGAGGACACTTTAACACACGTTTATGCTCCTAGAGGACACTTTAACACACGTTTATGCTCCTAGAGGACACTTTAGCACACGTTTATGCTCCTAGAGGACACTTTAACACACGTTTATGCTCCTAGAGGACACTTTAACGCACGTTTATGCTCCTAGAGGACCCTTTAGCGCACGTTTATGCTCCTAGAGGACACTTTAACACAGGTTTATGCTCCTAGAGGACACTTTAACACACGTTTATGCTCCTAGAGGACACTTTAACACACGTTTATGCTCCTAGAGGACACTTTAACACACGTTTATGCTCCTAGAGGACACTTTAGCACACGTTTATGCTCCTAGAGGACACTTTAGCACACGTTTATGCTCCTAGAGGACACTTTAGCACACGTTTATGCTCCTAGAGGACACTTTAGCACACGTTTATGCTCCTAGAGGACACTTTAGCACACGTTTATGCTCCTAGAGGACACTTTAGCACACGTTTATGCTCCTAGAGGACACTTTAACACACGTTTATGCTCCTAGAGGACACTTTAGCACACGTTTATGCTCCTAGAGGACACTTTAACACACGCCTATGCTCCTAGAGGACACTTTAACACATGTTTATGCTCCTAGAGGACACTTTAGCACACGTTTATGCTCCTAGAGGACACTTTAACACACGTTTATGCTCCTAGAGGACACTTTAACACATGTTTATGCTCCTAGAGGACACTTTAGCACACGTTTATGCTCCTAGAGGACACTTTAGCACACGTTTATGCTCCTAGAGGACACTTTAACACACGTTTAGGCTCCTAGAGGACACTTTAGCACACGTTTATGCTCCTAGAGGACACTTTAACACACGTTTATGCTCCTAGAGGACACTTTAGCACATGTTTATGCTCCTAGAGGACACTTTAACACACGTTTATGCTCCTAGAGGACACTTTAACACACGTTTATGCTCCTAGAGGACACTTTAGCACACGTTTATGCTCCTAGAGGACACTTTAGCACACGTTTATGCTCCTAGAGGACACTTTAGCATACGTTTATGCTCCTAGAGGACACTTTAGCACACGTTTATGCTCCTAGAGGACACTTTAGCACACGTTTATGCTCCTAGAGGACACTTTAACACACGTTTATGCTCGTAGAGGACACTTTAACACACGTTTATGCTCCTAGAGGACACTTTAACACACGTTTATGCTCCTAGAGGACACTTTAGCACACGTTCATGCTCCTAGAGGACACTTTAGCACACGTTTATGCTCCTAGAGGACACTTTAGCACACGTTTATGCTCCTAGAGGACACTTTAGCATACGTTTATGCTCCTAGAGGACACTTTAGCACACGTTTATGCTCCTAGAGGACACTTTAGCACACGTTTATGCTCCTAGAGGACACTTTAACACACGTTTATGCTCGTAGAGGACACTTTAACACACGTTTATGCTCCTAGAGGACACTTTAACACACGTTTATGCTCCTAGAGGACACTTTAGCACACGTTCATGCTCCTAGAGGACACTTTAACACACGTTTATGCTCCTAGAGGACACTTTAACACACGTTTATGCTCCTAGAGGACACTTTAGCACACGTTCATGCTCCTAGAGGACACTTTAGCACACGTTTATGCTCCTAGAGGACACTTTAACACACGTTTATGCTCGTAGAGGACACTTTAACACACGTTTATGCTCCTAGAGGACACTTTAACACACGTTTATGCTCCTAGAGGACACTTTAGCACAAGTTTATGCTCCTAGAGGACACTTTAGCACACGTTTATGCTCCTAGAGGACACTTTAGCACACGTTTATGCTCCTAGAGGACACAGAAGCGTTTGACTTATTGAGGTTTTCTTTTTCTTTTGTTTCCTGTTGTGATGAAGTCGACATGAAGACCCAGAACCAGAACCAAGACCAGGTCCCAGCATCAGACCGGACCCTCACAACTGTCATCCCCAAGGTCCGGTACCACCCGAGCATCCAGACCCCGACACCTGCACCTGCACCCAGACTCAGGTCCCCTGCAGGACGCCCCCCTCAGGTGAACCCCGGTCCAGGTGCAGGACGCCCCCCTCAGGAGAACCCAGGTCCAGGTGCAGGACGCCCCCCTCAGGTGAACCCTGGTCCAGGTGCAGGACGCCCCCCTCAGGAGAACCCAGGTCCAGGTGCAGGACGCCCCCCTCAGGAGAACCCAGGTCCAGGTGCAGGACGCCCCCCTCAGGTGAACCCTGGTCCAGGTGCAGGACGCCCCCCTCAGGAGAACCCAGGTCCAGGTGCAGGACGCCCCCCTCAGGTGAACCCAGGTCCAGGTGCAGGACGCCCCCCTCAGGAGAACCCAGGTCCAGGTGCAGGACGCCCCCTTCAGGTGAACCCAGGTCCAGGTGCAGGACACCCCCCTCAGGTGAACCCTGGTCCAGCACCGGAGCAGATCCCTGTGAGTCTGGGGGTCCAGTTGGACCCGGGTTTTGTGGAGGACGTGGAGGTCCTGACCCGCGGACAGAGCACCAACCAGGACTGGTTCAGCTGGAGGAGGAACCGGATCACGGCCTCTGTGGCTCACCGCATCGCTCACTGCCGCTTCATCAACGGCAAGAGCAAGACCCCGCCCCCCTCCTACCTGTCCGCCGTCACAGGTAGGCCACGCCCCCGACGCCACACGTGCTGAACTCAAAACAACAAACAACAGAATAACACGAGGCTTTGACTCCACAGGGGAGGGGCCCAGAGTCCAGACCAGGGCCATGTCCTGGGGGGTCCAGATGGAGGCGGAGGCGGTCCGCAGCTACCAGGTACAGTTACCACACCTGTGATGAAGATGATGAAGATGATGGTGATGAAGATGGTGATGATGATGATGGTGATGGTGATGATGATGATGATGGTGATGATGATGGTGATGATGATGGTGATGGTGATGATGATGATGATGATGATGAAGATGATGATGATGGTGATGGTGACGTTGGTGATGATGTCGTCCTGCAGCAGATGAAGAGCGCTGCGTTGGGGCGCCCGGTCTCGGTTCAGGCGTGCGGTCTGTTCATCGACGCCCGCCGCCCCTGGTTGGCGGCGAGTCCTGACGGCATGGTGACGGACAGCGTGAGCGGGCGGCGGCTGCTCTGCCTGGAGGTGAAGTGTCCGTACAAACACAGGGACAGACGCGTGGAGGACGCCTGCAGGGACGACCGCACCTTCTGCCTGGAGCTGCGGGACCAGGACGGACGGGAGCCTGGAGGGGTAAAAACATCACTGTCCACAAATGTCTCTGACTTCCTGTCCCCATATCTGACTTCCTGTCCTGTCTCTAACTTCCTGTCCTCGTCTCTAACGTCCTGTCCCGTCTCTAACTTCCTGTCCCGTCTCTAACTTCCTGTCCCCGTCTCTAACGTCCTGTCCCGTCTCTAACTTCCTGTCCTGTCTCTAACTTCCCGTCCCCGTCTCTAACATGCTCGTCTCTAACTTCCTGTCCTGTCTCTAACTTCCCGTCCCCGTATCTAACATGCTCGTCTCTAACGTCCTGTCCCGTCTCTAACTTCCTGTCCTGTCTCTAACTTCCCGTCCCCGTATCTAACATGCTCGTCTCTAACTTCCTGTCCCCGTCTCTGACTTCCTGTCCCGTCTCTGACTTTCTGTCCCGTCTCTAACTTCCTGTCCCCGTCTCTGACTTCCTGTCCCGTCTCTGACTTCCTGTCCCAGTTTCTAACTTCCTGTCCTTCTCTCTAACTTCCTGTCCCCGTCTCTAATGTCCTGTCCCCGTCTCTAATGTCCTGTCCCCGTCTCTGACTTCCTGTCCTGTCTCTGACTTCCTGTCCCGTCTGACTTCCTGTCCCGTCTCTAACGTCCTGTCCTCATCTCTAACGTCCTGTCCCCGTCTCTAACTTCCTGTCCCCGTCTCTAACTTCCTGTCCCATCTCTAATGTCCTGTCCCCGTCTCTAACTTCCTGTCCTGTCTCTAACTTCCTGTCCCCATCTCTAATGTCCTGTCCCCTTCTCTAACTTCCTGTCCCCGTCTCTAATTTCCTGTCCCCGTCTCTAACTTCCTGTCCCCATCTCTGACTTCCTGTCCTCGTCTCTAACATCCTGTCCTGTCTCTAACTTCCTGTCCCGTCTCTAACTTCCTGTCCCGTCTCTGACTTCCTGTCCCCGTCTCTAACTTCCTGTCCCGTCTCTAACATCCTGTCCTGTCTCTGACTTCCTGTCCCCGTCTCTGACTTCCTGTCCCCATCTCTAACTTCCTGTCCCGTCTCTAACATCCTGTCCCGTCTCTAACTTCCTGTCCCGTCTCTGACTTCCTGTCCCGTCTCTGACTTCCTGTCCCGTCTCTGACTTCCTGTCCCGTCTCTGACTTCCTGTCCTGTCTTCCTGTCCCAGTCCCCGGTCTACCGGCTGAAGACGTCGCACAGTTACTACACACAGATCCAGGTCCAGCTGGCGGTGACGGGTCTGCGGCGGGCCGACCTCGCCGTCTTCACCCGGAGGGAGACGGCCATCGTCCCGGTGACCTTTGACCCCGAGCTGTGGGAGGAGACTCTGTCCAAGCTGGAGCGCTTTTACACGGACGCCGTCCTGCCTCATCTGAGAGACACGACGCGGCGGGACACGGCTGCAGCGAGGGCGCCGGAGCTGTAGAGACGCCCCGGCCCTGACCCTCTGTCCCCCCTGTCCCTCTGTCCCCCCTGACCCTCTGTCCCCCCTGACCCTCTGTCCCCCCTGACCCTCTGTCCCCCCTGACCCTCTGTCCCCCCTGACCCTCTGTCCCTCTGTCCCCCCTGACCCTCTGTCCCCCCTGACCCCCTGACCCTCTGTCCCCCCTGACCCTCTGTCCCCCCTGACCCTCTGTCCCCCCTGACCCTCTGTCCCCCCTGACCCTCTGTCCCCCCTGACCCTCTGTCCCCCCTGACCCTCTGTCCCCCCTGACCCTCTGTCCCTCTGTCCCCCCTGACCCTCTGTCCCCCCTGACCCCCTGTCCCTCTGTCCCCCCTGACCCTCTGTCCCCCCTGTCCCCTCTGTCCCCCCTGACCCACTGTCCCTCTGTCCCCTGGAAACACCAGCACCAACAGGAGCGTTCCCCCCACTGAGGACGTTACCATGGATACCAGCGTCTCCACCAAGAAGACGGGTTTCTGTCCTCAAGACCTCCAACGACTCATCATTCATCATTTTAATCATTTTGCATCAAGTTTGAGTCATTTTGCATCAAGTTTGAGTCATTTTGCATCAAGTTTGAGTCATTTTGCATCAAGTTTGAGTCATTTTGCTTCAAGTTTGAGTCATTTTGCATCAAGTTTGAGTCATTTTGCATCAAGTTTGAGTCATTTTGCTTCAAGTTTGAGTCATTTTGCATCAAGTTTGAGTCATTTTGCATCAAGTTTGAGTCATTTTGCTTCAAGTTTGAGTCATTTTGCATCAAGTTTGAGTCATTTTGCATCAAGTTTGAGTCATTTTGCATCAAGTTTGAGTCATTTTGCTTCAAGTTTGAGTCATTTTGCATCAAGTTTGAGTCATTTTGCATCAAGTTTGAGTCATTTTGCATCAAGTTTGAGTCATTTTGCATCAAGTTTGAGTCATTTTGCTTCAAGTTTGAGTCATTTTGCATCAGTGTGAGCAGTGGTGGACTCCTTCTCTTCTGGTCTAAACAGAATCAGGAATATTTTTTTTTTATATATTTTTAATAAATATTCAAATATGTATTAAAGTGTTTCCCACAGTTCTCTTCATTTCAGGGGGGGGGGGGCGTTTAGAGTTTTATCCAATCATCATTCAGCTTCATCTGTTTTTATCCAATCATCATTCAGCATCATCTGTTTTTATCCAATCATCATTCAGCATCATCTGTTTTTATCCAATCATCATTCAGCATCATCTGTTTTTATCCAATCATCATTCAGCATCATCTGTTTTTATCCAATCATCATTCAGCGTCATCTGTTTTTATCCAATCAGCATTCAGCATCATCTGTTTTTATCCAATCATCATTCAGCATCATCTGTTTTTATCCAATCATCATTCAGCTTCATCTGTTTTTATCCACTCATCATTCAGCTTCATCTGTTTTTATCCAATCATCATTCAGCATCATCTGTTTTTATCCAATCATCATTCAGCATCATCTGTTTTTATCCAATCATCATTCAGCGTCATCTGTTTTTATCCAATCATCATTCAGCATCATCTGTTTTTATCCAATCATCATTCAGCATCATCTGTTTTTATCCAATCATCGTTCAGCATCATCTGTTTTTATCCAATCATCATTCAGCATCATCTGTTTTTATCCAATCATCATTCAGCATCATCTGTTTTTATCCAATCATCATTCAGCGTCATCTGTTTTTATCCAATCATCATTCAGCATCATCTGTTTTTATCCAATCATCATTCAGCATCATCTGTTTTTATCCAATCATCGTTCAGCATCATCTGTTTTTATCCAATCATCATTCAGCATCATCTGTTTTTATCCAATCATCATTCAGCTTCATCTGTTTTTATCCAATCATCATTCAGCATCATCTGTTGCCATGGTTGCTAATCTGCCCTCACGCCCTCAGGAGCAGCAGCGCGGGCGCGCGGCAGCTTAAGGTCAATGCTAACGCACCTGTGGCGTTAACCAATCAGCGTCCAGGTGGGCTCACTGGCGCCTGCAGCGTCATCGCGTGCGCGTCTTCTGATTGGATCCGCGGCAAAGAGCGGCAGCGCTGAGCGGACACGAGCGGAGCGGACACGAGCGGCCGCGTCAGTGTGATTCACGAGAATACGGAAGTTTGTAATTAATGTTCAGAGTTCAGCTCGTGTTTAATCACAGGAACAAGTTTAAAGCAGAGCTGGACGCTAAAGAGAGGCCGCACCATGCTAACGGCTAGCATCAGCGGCTAGCATCAGCGGCTAGCATCAGCGGCTAGCATCAGCGGCTAGCATCAGCGCCAAGCATCAGCGGCTAGCATCAGCGGCTAGCTAGCGTGACTCAGCATTAATCAAGCTAACGTGATGTGAGTGATTACACAGCGTTTATGTTTGATTAGAGTGTGTGTGTCTCTGTGTGTGTGTGTGTGTGTGTGTGAGGGTGTGAGTGTGTGAGTGTGTGTGTGGGTCTGTCTGTGTGTGTGTGTGTGTGTCTGTGTGTGTCTGTCTGTGTGTGTGTGTGTGTGTGTGTTGCTATGATACTGCTGGTGTGTGTGTGTGTTACTATGACACTGCTGGTGTGTGTGTTTGTGTGTGTGTTGCTATGACACTGCTGGTGTGTGTGTGTGTTGCTATGACACTGCTGGTGTGTGTGTGTGTGTTGCTATGACACTGCTGGTGTGTGTGTGTGTGTTGCTATGACACTGCTGGTGTGTGTGTGTGTGTGTGTGTGTGTTGCTATGACACTGCTGGTGTGTGTGTGTTGCTATGACACTGCTGGTGTGTGTGTGTGTGTGTTGCTATGACACTGCTGGTGTGTGTGTGTTGCTATGACACTGCTGGTGTGTGTGTTGCTATGACACTGCTGGTGTGTGTGTGTGTGTTGCTATGACACTGCGGGTGTGTGTGTGTGTGTGTGTGTGTGTGTTGCTATGACACTGCTGGTGTGTGTGTGTGTGTGTGTGTTGCTATGACACTGCTGGTGTGTGTGTGTTGCTATGACACTGCTGGTGTGTGTGTGTGTGTGTTGCTATGACACTGCTGGTGTGTGTGTGTGTGTGTGTTGCTATGACACTGCTGGTGTGTGTGTGTTGCTATGACACTGCTGGTGTGTGTGTGTGTGTGTTGCTATGACACTGCTGGTGTGTGTGTGTGTGTTGCTATGACACTGCTGGTGTGTGTGTGTGTTGCTATGACACTGCTGGTGTGTGTGTGTGTGTTGCTATGACACTGCTGGTGTGTGTGTGTGTGTGTGTGTGTGTTGCTATGACACTGCTGGTGTGTGTGTGTGTGTGTGTGTGTGTGTGTTGCTATGACACTGCTGGTGTGTGTGTGTTGCTATGACACTGCTGGTCTGTGTGTGTGTGTGTGTTGCTATGACACTGCTGGTGTGTGTGTGTGTGTGTGTGTGATGTTGCTATGACACTGCTGGTGTGTGTGTGTGTGTGTTGCTATGACACTGCTGGTGTGTGTGTGTTGCTATGACACTGCTGGTGTGTGTGTGTGTGTGTTGCTATGACACTGCTGGTGTGTGTGTGTGTGTTGCTATGACACTGCTGGTGTGTGTGTGTGTGTTGCTATGACACTGCTGGTGTGTGTGTGTGTGTTGCTATGACACTGCTGGTGTTTGTGTGATGATGCGCTGTAGTGTGTTGTAGTGTAGTGTTGTGTAGTGTAGTGTTGTAGTGTAGTGTTGTTGTGTAGTGTAGTTGTGTAGTGTAGTGTGTTGTAGTGTAGTGTTGTTGTGTAGTGTTGTGTAGTGTTGTGTAGTGTTGTAGTGTAGTGTTGTGTTGTGTAGTGTTGTAGTGTAGTGTTGTGTAGTAGTGTAGTGTTGTGTAGTGTTGTAGTGTAGTGTTGTGTAGTATTGTGTAGTGTTGTGTAGTATAGTGTAGTGTTGTAGTGTAGTGTAGTGTTGTGTAGTGTTGTAGTGTAGTGTTGTAGTGTAGTGTTGTGTAGTTGTGTTGTGTAGTAGTGTAGTGTTGTGTAGTGTTGTAGTGTAGTGTCGTGTTGTGTAGTAGTGTTGTAGTGGTGTGTTGTGTTGTAGTGTTGTGTTGTAGTGTAGTGTTGTGTAGTAGTGTTGTGTAGTGTAGTGTTGTTGTGTAGTGTAGTGTTGTGTAGTGTTGTTGTGTAGTGTAGTGTTGTGTTGTGTTGTAGTGTAGTGTAGTGTTGTGTTGTGTAGTGTTGTGTAGTGTAGTGTAGTGTTGTGTTGTGTTGTGTAGTGTAGTGTTGTAGTGTAGTGTTGTGTAGTGTTGTGTTGTGTAGTGTAGTGTAGTGTTGTGTAGTGTTGTGTTGTAGTGTTGTGTAGTGTAGTGTTGTAGTGTAGTGTTGTGTTGTGTAGTGTAGTGTTGTGTAGTGTAGTGTTGTAGTGTAGTGTTGTGTAGTGTAGTGTAGTGTTGTGTAGTGTAGTGTAGTGTTGTGTAGTAGTGTTGTGTAGTGTTGTAGTGTAGTGTCGTGTTGTGTAGTGTTGTGTAGTAGTGTTGTAGTGGTGTGTTGTGTTGTAGTGTTGTGTTGTAGTGTAGTGTAGTAGTGTTGTGTAGTGTAGTGTTGTTGTGTAGTGTAGTGTTGTGTAGTGTTGTGTAGTGTAGTGTTGTTGTGTAGTGTTGTGTAGTGTTGTTGTGTAGTGTAGTGTTTTGTAGTGTTGTGTTGTGTAGTGTAGTGTAGTGTTGTGTTGTGTAGTGTAGTGTTGTAGTGTAGTGTTGTGTAGTGTTGTGTTGTGTAGTGTAGTGTTGTGTTGTGTTGTGTTGTGTTGTAGTGTTGTGTAGTGTAGTGTAGTGTTGTGTAGTGTAGTGTTGTAGTGTAGTGTTGTGTAGTGTAGTGTTGTAGTGTAGTGTTGTGTAGTGTTGTAGTGTAGTGTTGTGTTGTGTAGTGTAGTGTTGTGTAGTGTAGTGTTGTAGTGTAGTGTTGTGTAGTGTAGTGTAGTGTTGTGTAGTAGTGTTGTGTAGTGTTGTGTAGTTGTGTTGTGTAGTGTTGTGTAGTAGTGTTGTGTAGTAGTGTTGTGTAGTATAGTGTTGTGTAGTAGTGTAGTGTAGTGTTGTGTAGTAGTGTTGTGTAGTATAGTGTTGTGTAGTGTAGTGTAGTGTAGTGTAGTGTTGTGTAGTAGTGTTGTGTAGTGTTGTGTTGTTAAAGATGGTCGATGTAGTGTTGCTGGACTTCACACTCCTGTATTGACCCTTAAAAGGCTTTTATTTTGAAATGACGTGTGTGTGTGTGTGTGTGTGTGTGTGTGTGTGTGTGTGTGTGTGTGTGTGTGTGTGTGTGTGTGTGTGTGTGTGTGTGTGTGTGTGTGTGTGTGTGTGTGTGTGTGTGTGTGTGTGTGTGTGTGTGTGTGTGTGTGTGTGTGTGTGTGTGTGTGTGTGTGTGTGTGTGTGTGTGTGTGTGTGTGTGTGTTGCGTTTGGGTCTGAAAGCATAAAGTGCAGAGTCATGGCGTCATGATGATGATGGCTGAAGAGGTGAGGGCATCGCTGCACGCCACGCCACGCCACTGAGTACCAGTCATCTTTCATAAATCATCTTCTGTAAAAGTTTAAAGAGTTTATTCATTTATTATTTTATGATCGTTCACTTTGGTTTAAATAAAGATGCAAATTATGTTTGATTAAATATGAGATAATTATCATAATTATCATAAAACTTCACAGAAACATGTTTTTAGATTATTTAATATTTCATCTGTTAATGGTGTGAAAACATGAAAGAAGCATTTTTGAACTCTGAATGAGTTTGGTCCCCTTTATGCTAATGATATGCTAATGCTATGCTAATGATATGCTAATGATATGCTAATGAGCTCATTAGCATGTTGCAGCGTCAGAGAAGAAGAAGAAGAAGGAGCCGGGCTGTGATTGGTTTATTTTGTCTGAACAAAAAAAAAGATTCAAAACAAACCAAAGAGAAAGTTCGTGACTCCGCCTCCTCCAGAGTTCACTGTGACCTCATCAGCCAACCGCCAATCAGCTCGCAGCAGCAGAGAGGCCACGCCCCCGCTGTGCTCCGACGTCTCGTTGGCTGCTGACGGGGGCGGGGCGTGCGTCAGCAGGGGCGTGGTCTGCCTCCGCGGGGGCGGGGCCTGTCCCAGCAGGGGGCGGGCTCACAGGTAGCCCTCCTTCCTGAACTGCTCGTGCAGAATGTCCCGGTACTCGTCGAAGCCGCCGTCGATGCGCCGCACGCTGCCGCTCTCACACACCCACAGCTCCTTACACACGAGGCGGATCAGACGCTCGTCATGGGACACCAGGATGACCCCGCCCTGAAACACACAACGTCACAGTGAGGTCATACGTGAGGTCACAGGTGAGGTCACAGGTGAGGTCACAGTGAGGTCACAGTGACATCACAGGTGAGGTCACAGTGACATCACAGGTGAGGTCTAAAACACATACGGGGTCACAGATGACATCGCAGTGAGGTCACAGGTGAGGTCACACATGGTGAGGTCACAGACACAGCGAGGTGCG
>NC_139830.1:273366-283366 GCF_963691815.1 Echiichthys vipera | reverse complement strand
CCGTTCTCCAAAGGAAACGTCAAAGTTCTCGATGCGGATGTCGTAGCTGCGGTTCTTCCCTGATTGGTCGACTCGGTTGTCCTTCTTACTGCTGGCCTGACTGGCCGACGCCTCCTCCAGGACCCTGGGAGAGGACAGGAGAGAGGACACAGGTGAGGACAAGAGAGGGGATACAGGTGAGGACCCAGGTGAGGACACAGGTGAGAGGACAGGAGGACACACAGGTGAGAGGACACAGGTGAGGGGACACAGGTGAGAGGACACACAGGTGAGGGGACACAGGTGAGGGGACACACAGGTGAGGACACACAGGTGTAAGGACAGGTGAGGGGACACAGGTGAGGGGACACAGGTGAGGGGACACAGGTGTAAGGACAGGTGAGGGGACACAGGTGAGGGGACAGGTAAGGACACAGGTGAGGACACACAGGTGAGGGGACACAGGTGAGAGGACACACAGGTGAGGGGACACAGGTGAGGGGACACACAGGTGAGGACACACAGGTGTAAGGACAGGTGAGGGGACACAGGTGAGGGGACACAGGTGAGGGGACACACAGGTGAGGACACACAGGTGTAAGGACAGGTGAGGGGACACAGGTGAGGGGACACAGGTGAGGGGACAGGTGGGGACACAGGTGGGGACACAGGTGAGGGGACAGGTAAGGACACAGGTGAGGGGACACAGGTGAGGACACACAGGTGAGGGGACACAGGTGAGGACACACAGGTGAGGACACACAGGTGTAAGGACACAGGTGGGGACACACAGGTGAGGACACACAGGTGAGGGGACACAGGTGGGGACACACAGGTGAGGGGACACAGGTGAGGACACACAGGTGAGAGGACACAGGTGAGGGGACCCAGGTGAGGGGACACAGGTGAGGACACACAGGTGAGGGGACAGGTGAGGACACACAGGTGAGGGGACAGGTGAGGACACACAGGTGAGGGGACACAGGTGAGGACACACAGGTGTGGGGACACACAGGTGTGAGGACCCAGGTGAGGGGACCCAGGTACTGACAGTGGAGTGGCGGGCTTGAGGGAGTCCTTCTCGTTGCGGCGCTCGTGCTTGGCCTTCAGCTTGGCCTCGGCCTTCTCCAGCTTCTTAGCGTCGACCGTCTGCAGGTAAACAGGAAGTGATGCGTTTCATTAAAGTAGTCACGTTTTCACATCCACCAATCAGAGATCGGCTGTGTCCAGGAACAGGAAGTGACAACACACGGAGCACTCACCGTGTTCTGACCGCGCTTCATCATCCAGATGCCCTGCACATCTTCAGCCGCACACACTGAGACACACACACACACACACACACACACACACACACACACCAGGGTTATTAATATGATTATTAATATTAACTTTATACTGTTTAACAGCTCTAGAAGAGGGTGTGTGTGAGTGTGTGAGGCATGTGTGTGTGAGGCGTGTGTGTGACTGAGTTTGAGGAGTGTGAGTGAGTGAGTGAGTGTGTGTGTGTGTGTGTGTGTGAGTGAGTGAGTGAGTGAGTGAGTGCGTGCGAGTGAGTGAGTGATTGTGTGAGTGTGTGTGTGTGTGTGAGGCGTGTGTGTGTGTGTGTGTGTCTGACCGTGGTCTGCAGAGATCTGAGAGAGCTGAACAGGAGCGTCCAGCAGCATCTGCCTCTGTCCGCCATGACGGTTGTTCCTGTGCAACAACGACAACAACAATAATAACTATATTAATAATAATGATGATGATGATAATCATGATGATGAAGATGATATTAATGATAACTATATTAATGATAACTATATTAATGATAACTATATTAATGATAACTATATTAATAATACTAGTGTGTGGCGTCTCACAGTTTGAGGGTGTTGAACATCTGCAGACAGATGTCCCGGACGTCGTCCTCGTTGTTGCGGTCCACAGACACTTCCTGTAAAACTCCTCCCACCGCTTCATAAACTTCCTCTCCATCCTCGAAATCTGCCCCACAGCTGTCCAGCACACCTGACACACACACACACACACACACACCAGAGACACACACACACACACAGGTCAGAGAGAGAGAGAGACACACACAAACGTCAGTGACACACAGACACACTGTAGTTCACCTGTGTAACACTGTAGCTCACCTGCGTAACACTGTAGCTCACCTGTGTGACACTGTAGCTCACCTGTGTAACACTGTAGCTCACCTGTAACACTGTAGCTCACCTGCGTAACACTGTAGCTCACCTGCGTAACACTGTAGTTCACCTGCGTAACACTGTAGTTCACCTGCGTAACACTGTAGCTCACCTGTGTGACACTGTAGTTCACCTGTAACACTGTAGTTCACCCGTGTAACACTGTAGCTCACCTGTGTAAAACTGTAGCTCACCTGTAACACTGTAGCTCACCTGTGTAACACTGTAGTTCACCCGTGTCACACTGTAGCTCACCCGTGTGACACTGTAGCTCACCCGTGTGACACTGTAGCTCACCCGTGTGACACTGTAGCTCACCCGTGTGACACTGTAGTTCACCCGTGTGACACTGTAGTTCACCCGTGTGACACTGTAGCTCACCTGTAACACTGTAGTTCACCTGTGTAACACTGTAGTTCACCTGTGTAACACTGTAGTTCACCTGTGTAACACTGTAGTTCACCTGTGTAACACTGTAGCTCACCTGTGTGACACTGTAGCTCACCTGTGTGACACTGTAGCTCACCTGTGTGACACTGTAGTTCACCTGTAACACTGTAGCTCACCTGTGTAACACTGTAGCTCACCTGTGTAACACTGTAGCTCACCTGTGTAACACTGTAGCTCACCTGTGTAACACTGTAGCTCACCTGTGTAACACTGTAGCTCACCTGTAACACTGTAGCTCACCTGTGTAACACTGTAGCTCACCTGTGTAACGCTGTAGCTCACCTGTAACACTGTAGTTCACCTGTGTAACACTGTAGCTCACCTGTAACACTGTAGCTCACCTGTAACACTGTAGCTCACCTGTAACACTGTAGCTCACGTGTGACACTGTAGTTCACCTGTAACACTGTAGCTCACCCGTGTAACACTGTAGCTCACCCGTGTAACACTGTAGCTCACCCGTGTAACACTGTAGCTCACCCGTGTAACACTGTAGTTCAACTGTGTAACACTGTAGCTCACCTGTGTAACACTGTAGCTCACCCGTGTAACACTGTAGCTCACCTGTGTAACACTGTAGCTCACCCGTGTAACACTGTAGCTCACCTGAGTAACACTGTAGCTCACCTTTGTAACACTGTAGCTCACCTGTGTAACACTGTAGCTCACCTGTGTAACACTGTAGCTCACCTGTAACACTGTAGTTCACCTGTGTAACACTGTAGCTCACCTGTGTGACACTGTAGCTCACCTGTAACACTGTAGCTCACCTGTAACACTGTAGTTCACCTGTGTAACACTGTAGTTCACCTGTAACACTGTAGCTCACCTGTGTAACACTGTAGCTCACCTGTAACACTGTAGCTCACCTGTGTGACACTGTAGCTCACCTGTGTAACACTGTAGCTCACCTGTAACACTGTAGCTCACCTGTGTGACACTGTAGTTCACCTGTAACACTGTAGCTCACCTGTAACACTGTAGCTCACCTGTAACACTGTAGCTCACCTGTGTAACACTGTAGCTCACCTGTAACACTGTAGCTCACCTGTAACACTGTAGCTCACCTGTACTTCACTCCCTCCTCTCTTGTTAAAAGTATATTAAAGTAAAGTAAACTCTGGTCCTGTTGTTCTAACCCTCCCCGGGTGATGAACCTCACACTGGCCGTGTTTCAGGTCCATGTCTCCCGCACAGAGCCGAGCCATGCCGTGCTAACCGGTCAGCCCGCCGAGCCAAACCCACGTTAGCCCGTTAGCTCTGGAGCTAGGAGCAGCCACTGCCGGCTAACAGGCGGGTTACGGGCCGGTGTGTGTGGCTCCTCTGCCCCGGCCCTCAGCGGCCCTGCCCCCGGCCCACAGCGGCCCTGTCCCCGGCCCACAGCAGCCCTGCCCCCGGCCCACAGCAGCCCTGTCCCGGCCTCTCACCTGTGATGTAGTCGAAAACCTCCGTGTCGATCTCGGGGAACTCGCTCTTCAGAATGTCCACGTACGTCGCCATGATACCCGGCCCCAGACTGCTGCCTGCCGCCCAACACGCATGCGCCGATATGCGACAGCGCGGAGGATTCTGGGGGATGGAGTTTTGCTACTATCATGGTGACGTCAGATCAAACACTACGAATGAGCTTAAAATACAAAATTATTCTGTTTTTTGTGATTATAATTAATATATAATATAATAATAATTAATATATAATATATAATAATATATTAATACTAAAATATGATGAATCCAAAAAATAAAATAAATGATCTAAAAATAAAACAATAAATCTTTGTTTTTGTTATAATTAAAATAAAATCCAATGTATTCTAAAATAAAATAATATCAATAATCTTATTTAATTATTATGTATTTTATACCTATTATAATAAAATAAATATGATTAAAAAACACAAGACATCCTGATGGGAAACTAATAATATTTATTTTATTTTATTTTATTTTATTATTATTGTTGCTGTTCTGATTCTTCTGGTTATTGATTATTGATTATTGTTATGCTGCAGTGCACAGTGTCCTGTTCTGTTCATACTGTTGTTTAAAAACTATTTTATTGACATTTAGTTTTCATTACAATAAAAAATAAATACATAACTTATCTTTGAACAGATATAGAAACATAAAAATATGGATAAATAAAAACAAACAAGTAGATAAAAATAATAATGATAAAAATAAATGAGTAAAACCAAAGATGCCACGGGTCAGTTAAGAGTTTAGAATAAATCATGATTTAAAAAGATCACTTATTTTTGAACAGATAAAAAATTAACATGAATAAAAACAAATTTAGAAAAATAAATAAAAAAATAAATGAATGAAATTAAAGATGTCACGTGTCAGTAAATAAATGAGAATAAATAAAAATAAAAACATTATTTTAATCCCGTGTTGTTGTCCGGGCCGCTCTCTGCGCATGCGCGCTGCCCTGTAGGGTGGAGTTAGCCGTTAGCACAGAGAGCTAACAGCCGGAGTGTGTAATGGCGGCCTCGGTGTTGCTGGGCTCTGTGGACAGCACCGGACTCAACTTCACGGTGGGCGGCGGCGGCGGCACCGGCGGGGTTTTAGTCGGGAACAATAACGGACCGGGACCGGCGGGACTGGCGCCCTGGAACCGCTCCCTGGACCGGGCTCTGGACGAAGCCTCGGCCACCGGGAGCCTGAACCTCAGCGGCAGGAAGCTGAAGGAGTTCCCCCGCAGCGCCAACAACCACGACCTGACGGACACCACCAGGGCCGGTGAGTGAGGGCCGGGGCCGGGGAGCGGGGGAGAGGAGGCCGGGGAGCGGGGCTGCGGGGGCCGGGGAGCAGAGGAGTGAGGGCCGGGGCCGGGGGAGCCGAGGAGTGAGGGCCCGGGGAGCAGGCAGGGGCCGGGGGAGCGGGGCCCCGGGAGCAGGGCAGGGGCCCAGGCGGGTCGGTTGTTGTGGATTTGAGGGCGGGGGAGAGTGTAACAGTTAGTGGGTATGCTAATGTTAGCTTCACCGCTGGTTAGTGGATCGGACAGGAAATGATCCTGGACACACTTTTGTTTTAATGTGCGTGATGTCAAAATGCTACAAACTCCAAATAGAAGAAAACCGACTTTAAAAGGATGTGATGAGACTCAATCTAGAAAAAAAGGCTCCAAACAGAAGAAAGAAAACTAAAAAAGGATGAAAAATTATTAAAAACAGCAGCAGAAAACATCATTTCCTGCCTGTTGTCATGGAAACACGCGACCATGAAGAGACAGAATTTACACTGAGATAAAAACATGATTTCCTGCCTGTTGTCATGTTTGGTTTGTTTGCTGTTCTGGAGGAAACTAAAACACAGTTAAATAAAGTTTACCTGAAGTCAGGTGAGGGGGGGTGAGGGGGGGGTGTCACCGGGCCTGAACCGCAGCGTGGACAGAACCGCTGCAGACGTCCTGCTTCATATTTATCACCACAGTCTGGATTCTGGGCTCACGGCAGGAAATGGACGTTAGCGCGCTGATGTGCACTTCCTGTCAGCCACATCAGCGGCTCACTGGGGTCACCATGACGACCAGTGAGCCGCCTTCTGATTGGAGCAAACTTCAGATTCAGACTTTTATATTTGTTATTGGATTTTACAGAAACAGGTGAAGCACACGAACAGTTCAGGAATCCTGCCGTCCCTCCACACTGACCACAACAACAACAACAACAACAACCACAACAACAACAACAACCACACTGACAACAACAACAACAACGCTAACAACAACAACAACCACGCTCACAACAACAACAACAACCACCACACTGACCACAACAACAACAACCACGCTCACAACAACAACAACAACCACCACACTGACCACAACAACAACAACCACGCTCACAACAACAACAACCACGCTCACAACAACAACAACAACCACCACACTGACCACAACAACAACAACCACGCTCACAACAACAACAACCACGCTCACAACACACACTCACGTCTGAGCCTCCATAACTGACTCGGGGCGCCCTCCCACTGTGCCTCCGTCCCGTGCCCCAGCACGTGTCACGGCTAAAGTCTGGTTCCTTTGACCAGTGTGAGTGCAACCGTACCACGTCTAGGAGCGGCACGCTTGCCGTCCACGGCCCGTTTGGGAGAGGTGGGCTTTAGTAAAGCACGTTTGCACGTGTACGAGCACGAGCGTGCGCACGTGCACGAGCACGAGGCCTACGGCGGCTCTGAGGTCATTTCCTGTGCGCCTGTTGGGACGTAGAGAAAAGAAGGAGGGACCATGCGCGGACATTTCAAACAATGGTGGTGAAAGGTTCACGTTGGTGTGATGCGGAGGTGGAGTGTTTACTGCAGATTTGGTCGATGAAAAGATTCAAAAACAGTCGACAAGACGCACAAAAACTCTGAGGTCTACGGAAAGATCTGGAAACAAAGCCACGCATCGCCATGACGTCATCAATGCGTGTGACGTGTTACGGCGTGATGACGTATAGGCAGCAAGAAGCATTCTCCGAGGCCCAGGTAGTGTGAGTACAAACGGGCCTGGAGGGGTGGACAAGGACCCTAAAGCACGGGGCACGGGACGGAGGCACAGTGGGAGGGCGCTCTAACCTGTGACGGCTCCACACTCCACATTTAGAATCAGTTTAGAAAACACCTCCTCTGGTTCTGAGTGACGTCTCAAACTTTTAACGTGTGTGTGTGTGTGTGTCTGTGTCTGTGTGTCTGTGTGTCTGTGTGTGTGTGTGTGTGTGTGTGTGTGTGTGTGTGTGTCCACAGATGTGTCCCGTAACCGGCTGTCCGAGCTTCCTCTGGACCTTTGTCTCTTCGTGTCTCTGGAGAGTTTGAACCTTTATCAGAACTGTCTGAGGACGTTACCAGAGAGTCTGAGCAACCTGCAGGCCCTGACCCACCTCAACCTGAGGTACACACACACACACACACACCTGCAGGCCCTGACCCACCTCAACCTGAGGTACACACACACACACACACACACACACACCTGCAGGCCCTGACCCACCTCAACCTGAGGTACACACACACACACACACACACACACCTGCAGGCCCTGACCCACCTCAACCTGAGGTACACACACACACACACACACCTGCAGGCCCTGACCCACCTCAACCTGAGGTACACACACACACACACCTGCAGGCCCTGACCCACCTCAACCTGAGGTACACACACACACACACACACACACCTGCAGGCCCTGACCCACCTCAACCTGAGGTACACACACACACACACACACACACACACCTGCAGGCCCTGACCCACCTCAACCTGAGGTACACACACACACACACACACACACACCTGCAGGCCCTGACCCACCTCAACCTGAGGTACACACACACACACACACACACCTGCAGGCCCTGACCCACCTCAACCTGAGGTACACACACACACACACACACCTGCAGGCCCTGACCCACCTCAACCTGAGGTACACACACACACACACACCTGCAGGCCCTGACCCACCTCAACCTGAGGTACACACACACACACCTGCAGGCCCTGACCCACCTCAACCTGAGGTACACACACACACACACACACCTGCAGGCCCTGACCCACCTCAACCTGAGGTACACACACACACACCTGCAGGCCCTGACCCACCTCAACCTGAGGTACACACACACACACCTGCAGGCCCTGACCCACCTCAACCTGAGGTACACACACACACACACCTGCAGGCCCTGACCCACCTCAACCTGAGGTACACACACACACACACCTGCAGGCCCTGACCCACCTCAACCTGAGGTACACACACACACACACACCTGCAGGCCCTGACCCACCTCAACCTGAGGTACACACACACACACACACACCTGCAGGCCCTGACCCACCTCAACCTGAGGTACACACACACACACCTGCAGGCCCTGACCCACCTCAACCTGAGGTACACACACACACACACCTGCAGGCCCTGACCCACCTCAACCTGAGGTACACACACACACACACACCTGCAGGCCCTGACCCACCTCAACCTGAGGTACACACACACACACACACCTGCAGGCCCTGACCCACCTCAACCTGAGGTACACACACACACACACACACACACACCTGCAGGCCCTGACCCACCTCAACCTGAGGTACACACACACACCTGCAGGCCCTGACCCACCTCAACCTGAGGTACACACACACACACCTGCAGGCCCTGACCCACCTCAACCTGAGGTACACACACACACACCTGCAGGCCCTGACCCACCTCAACCTGAGGTACACACACACACACACACACCTGCAGGCCCTGACCCACCTCAACCTGAGGTACACACACACACACACCTGCAGGCCCTGACCCACCTCAACCTGAGGTACACACACACACACACACACCTGCAGGCCCTGACCCACCTCAACCTGAGGTACACACACACACACACACACCTGCAGGCCCTGACCCACCTCAACCTGAGGTACACACACACACACACCTGCAGGCCCTGACCCACCTCAACCTGAGGTACACACACACACCTGCAGGCCCTGACCCACCTCAACCTGAGGTACACACACACACACACCTGCAGGCCCTGACCCACCTCAACCTGAGGTACACACACACACACACCTGCAGGCCCTGACCCACCTCAACCTGAGGTACACACACACACACACCTGCAGGCCCTGACCCACCTCAACCTGAGGTACACACACACACACACACCTGCAGGCCCTGACCCACCTCAACCTGAGGTACACACACACACACACACACCTGCAGGCCCTGACCCACCTCAACCTGAGGTACACACACACACACCTGCAGGCCCTGACCCACCTCAACCTGAGGTACACACACACACACACACACACACCTGCAGGCCCTGACCCACCTCAACCTGAGGTACACACACACACCTGCAGGCCCTGACCCACCTCAACCTGAGGTACACACACACACACACACACACCTGCAGGCCCTGACCCACCTCAACCTGAGGTACACACACACACACACACACCTGCAGGCCCTGACCCACCTCAACCTGAGGTACACACACACACACACCTGCAGGCCCTGACCCACCTCAACCTGAGGTACACACACACACACACACACACACACACCTGCAGGCCCTGACCCACCTCAACCTGAGGTACACACACACACACACACACACACACACCTGCAGGCCCTGACCCACCTCAACCTGAGGTACACACACACACACACCTGCAGGCCCTGACCCACCTCAACCTGAGGTACACACACACACACACCTGCAGGCCCTGACCCACCTCAACCTGAGGTACACACACACACACCTGCAGGCCCTGGCCCACCTCAACCTGAGGTACACACACACACACACACCTGCAGGCCCTGACCCACCTCAACCTGA
>NC_139830.1:263366-265866 GCF_963691815.1 Echiichthys vipera | reverse complement strand
GTCTGTCAGGTGTTTTAGCCCCGCCTCCTCCCCATACAGGCCACGCCCCTCCACCTCCTCACCTGTACACCCTCGTGCGTGTGTGTGTGTGTGTGTGTGTGTGTGTTCAGAACATCTACCCCTCCAGACGCTCCACCCACACAGATGACTCCGCCCTCTTTATGGTAAGCGTTTGGCCACGCCCCCAAAAACTACTCCTGGTCGCAGGAAGCTGCTCACTAATACTGCACGCTGCATTTCCTGTGGCTCTTTCACAATAAAAGACCTGCGCACACTCACGCTGTCACTCCGTCGCCATCGACCAATCGCCCGTCGCCCTGTCACAGTGGCCCCGCCCACTCCTGTCATTAACAGTGTGTGTGTCAGGTGTGTGTGTGTGTCTCTGTGTGTCTCCCTGTGTGTGTGTGTGTGTGTGTGTGTCTCTGTGTGTGTGTGTGTGTGTCTCTGTGTGTGTGTGCGTGTGTGTCAGGTGTGTGTGTGTGTCTCTGTGTGTGTGTGTGTGTGTCTCTGTGTGTGTGTGTGTGTGTCTCTGTGTGTGTGTGTGTGCGTGTGTGTCTCTGTGTGTGTGTGTGTGTGTCTCTGTGTGTGTGTGCGTGTGCGTGTGTGTGTGTGTGTGTTTGTGTGTCTCTGTGTGTGTGTGTGTGTGTGTCTCTGTGTGTGTGTCTCTGTGTGTGTGTGTGTGTGCGTGTGTGTGTGTGTGTGTGTGTCTCTGTGTGTGTGTGTGTGTGTGTGTGTGTGTGTGTGTGTGTGTGTGTGTGTGTGTGTGTGTGTGTTTAATATTAATGTTAAATTAGAAACTAACTTTTCTTCTTCTTCTCTTTTTTCAACGTTTCATTTTTTTATTTTATTTTATTTCTCATCGTCACTTTTTCTGTAGTTCGGTCCTTTTTTACCCCCTCACCTGTCTCTCTCTCACCTGTCTGCCTCTCACCTGTCTGTCTCTCACCTGTCTGCCTCTCACCTGTCTGCCTCTCACCTGTCTCTCTCTCACCTGTCTGCCTCTCACCTGTCTGTCTCTCACCTGTCTGCCTCTCACCTGTCTGCCTCTCACCTGTCTGTCTCTCACCTGTCTGTCTCTCACCTGTCTCTCTCTCACCTGTCTGCCTCTCACCTGTCTGTCTCTCACCTGTCTGTCTCTCACCTGTCTCTCTCTCACCTGTCTGCCTCTCACCTGTCTGTCTCTCACCTGTCTGCCTCTCACCTGTCTGTCTCTCACCTGTCTGCCTCTCACCTGTCTGTCTCTCACCTGTCTGCCTCTCACCTGTCTGCCTCTCACCTGTCTGCCTCTCACCTGTCTGTCTCTCACCTGTCTGTCTCTCACCTGTCTGCCTCTCACCTGTCTGTCTCTCACCTGTCTGTCTCTCACCTGTCTGCCTCTCACCTGTCTGCCTCTCACCTGTCTCTCTCTCACCTGTCTGTCTCTCACCTGTCTGTCTCTCACCTGTCTGTCTCTCACCTGTCTGCCTCTCACCTGTCTGCCTCTCACCTGTCTGCCTGCCTGTCTGCCTCTCACCTGTCTGCCTCTCACCTGTCTGTCTCTCACCTGTCTGTCTCTCACCTGTCTGTCTCTCACCTGTCTTCCTCTCACCTGTCTGTCTCTCACCTGCCTGCCTGCCTGCCTCTCACCTGTCTGTCTCTCACCTGTCTGTCTCTCACCTGCCTGCCTCTCACCTGTCTGTCTCTCACCTGTCTGTCTCTCACCTGTCTGCCTCTCACCTGTCTCCCTCTCACCTGTCTGCCTCTCACCTGCCTGTCTCTCACCTGTCTGCCTCTCACCTGTCTGTCTCTCACCTGTCTGTCTCTCACCTGTCTGCCTCTCACCTGTCTGTCTCTCACCTGTCTGCCTCTCACCTGTCTGCCTCTCACCTGTCTGTCTCTCACCTGTCTGTCTCTCACCTGTCTGCCTCTCACCTGTCTCTCTCTCACCTGTCTGCCTCTCACCTGTCCGTCTCTCACCTGTCTGCCTCTCACCTGTCTGTCTCTCACCTGTCTGCCTCTCACCTGTCTGCCTCTCACCTGTCTGCCTGCCTGCCTCCCTCTCACCTGTCTGTCTCTCACCTGTCTGCCTCTCACCTGTCTGTCCCTCACCTGTCTGCCTCTCACCTGTCTGTCTCTCACCTGTCTGCCTGCCTGTCTGCCTCTCACCTGTCTGTCTCTCACCTGTCTGTCTGCCTCTCACCTGTCTGTCTCTCACCTGTCTGCCTCTCACCTGTCTGTCTGCCTCAGTGTGTCCTGGTGTTTGAGACAGACTGGGACACCAACACGATAAAGAGGCGCCCCGGTGCAGACAGACAGGTGACGCAGCCTTTAGCCTCCTGCTCCCTGTAGCTCCTCTGTGCTCGTGTTGCCTTCACTGTCACAGGTGTCACGGTGCATTCAGGTGCACCTGGGGAAACTCAGTACAGCACTGAGGGAGATGTTTGTGTTTAACCGTGGTGCTTCTCTGTCTGCCATCTTGTATCCTGCTGTCTGTCCTCGTGTCCTCCTGTCCCTGTTGTGT
>NC_139830.1:240000-263166 GCF_963691815.1 Echiichthys vipera | reverse complement strand
CTGTTTAAAGGAGGTTAGAGACCGTTACCAGGGTGACGGTCTCTAACCAGGGCTCAGAGACCGTTACCAGGGTGACGGTCTCTAACCAGGGCTCAGAGACCGTTACCAGGGTGACGGTCTCTAACCAGGGCTCAGAGACCGTGTCCCAGACGTCAGATTCACGATAAACAGCCGAACGTGTTTGTGACGGAGGGAAGAACTTTCTCTCAGGAGCTCAAACTTTAATGTTTCAGGTTTAAAAAGTTTAAACTTTGGGTAAAGCGCCGCGGTGTCGGGGTAAAGTTGCAGCAGTTTGATGGAGGCTGATTGTCTCTGAATGACTTCATAGAAACTCATATGTAATAATATTTATATATATTTATTATGTAATAACAGACTAATGTGTTCTCAGGTGGACTCACCTGGAGAACCTGACGATGCCTGGAAGGTGAGAACTCTTCTTCTTCTCCTTCTTCTGTCCTCTGTCTCTTCCTCTCACAAACACCTGCTGTTGTTATTGTTGTTGTTGAGACAAACACGTGTTCCTGTCGTTCACTCTGCTGCTCTCACGCTGCTGTTGTTGTTAGCCTCTTTGCTAACTACGATCATTATCGTTGTTGTTAGCAAAGAGGCTAACAACAACGATAATGATGATGACATCTTTGTTGTTGTTAGCCTCTTTGCTAACAACAACAAAGATGATGTCACTGTGGCGTTGGCGACAGAATCATCGACTTTTGAAGGAAACGTTTAGTGACAACTCATGACCTCCTCTCTGATTGGCTGACCCATCTCTCTCCCTCTCTGTGATTGGCTGACCCCTCTCTCCCTCTCTGTGATTGGCTGACCCCTCTCCTTCCTTCTCTCTGATTGGCTGACCCCCCTCTCTCTGATTGGCTGACCCCTCTCCCTCCCTCTCTCTGATTGGCTGACAGACTGTGGAGTAAGGCCATCTTCACCGGCTATAAGCGCGGTCTGAGGAACCAGCGTGAACACACGGCGCTCCTGAAGGTGGAGGGCTGCTACACCCGAGACGAGGTCGACTTCTACCTCGGCAAACGCTGCGCCTACGTCTACAAGGCCAAGAAGTAAGAGCACGCCACGCCACAGCCAGCGCCCAGCACCCTACACCCGTCTGTGTGTGTGTCTGTGTGTGTGTGTGTTAACGACGCGTGTGTGTGTGTGTCCGCAGGAACACGGTGACGCCCGGCGGTAAGCCCAACAAGACCCGTGTGATCTGGGGGAAGGTGACGCGGGCGCACGGCAGCAGCGGGATGGTGCGCGCCAAGTTCAGCAGCAACCTGCCGGCCAAGGCCATCGGACACCGAGTCAGAGTGGTGAGTGACCGAGGGTCTGTGAACGCACCGCCGCCACGTTAGCACGCCGGCTCTCAGAGGGTCACGTTAGCACGCCGGCTCACAGAGGGCCACGTTAGCACGCCGGCTCACAGAGGGCCACGTTAGCGCGCCGGCTCGCAGAGGGCCACGTTAGCGCGCCGGCTCGCAGAGGGCCACGTTAGCGCGCCGGCTCACGGAGGGACGCAGGCGTTCCATGGTCACTGAAACAGGAAGTGATGTCAGAGCGTCCGTGTTGATGCAGAGTTGAGGATAAATATATTTGTGTGTTGGTGAACAGGAAGTGATGCGTCAGGTTAGACGTCCTCCAGCTGGGAGGAGCTACAGAAACACGGCTGCCGCCATCTTGGATGTGTCGGCCGACCTGTCGGCGTGGAAACGGCTGATGTTTGTTTGTGACTCAGATGAATATTAATATTCAGACTCATGATGAAACAGAGTCTGAGGCTGTTTAAGGGTCTAACACATGAAAGACGTCATGGAAACCACTTTCTCTGGCTGGCCGTTAAAATCCCAGTAAATCAGAGCAACAACCACGCCACGTTCTAAGTCTCTCAGGGCCCCCTCCCACTGTTCCTCCGTCCCGTGCCCCCTCCCACTGTTCCTCCGTCCCGTGCCCCCTCCCACTGTGCCTCCGTGCCGTGCCCCAGCACGTGTCACGGCTAAAGTCTGGTTCCTTTGACCAGTGTGAGTGCAACCGTACCACGTCTAGGAGCGGCACGCTTGATAAAGTGGCCGTGAGAGAAAATCCACCAAGGAAAAGAGTTAAAGTGGAACTTTAGTTTCCTTTAATGTGTGCGCGTGTGCGCGTGTGTGTGTGTGTGTGTGTGTGTGTGTGTGTGTGTGTGTGTGTGTGTGTGTGTGTGTGTGTGTGTGTGTGTGTGTGTGTGTGTGTGTGTGTGTGTGTGTGTGTGTGTGTGTGTGTGTGTGTGTGTGTGTGTGTGTGTGTGTGTGTGTGTGTGTGTGTGTGTGTGTGTGTGTGTGTGTGTGTGTGTGTGTGTGTGTGTGTGTGTGTGTGTGTGTGTGTGTGTGTGTGTGTGTGTGTGTGTGTTGTTCTTCTCCTTTGCGTTGGTGAAGTTTTGATTCTGAGAGAAGCCCCGGTGTGTCGCCGCATCACAGCGCGGACGCCGTCTGCCTCCACGGCCCCGGCTGAACTTCCTGTTAGTGTGTGGAGCAGAAACCCTGAGGCTGATCTGAGATCTGTTAGAATCACGTCATTGTTCAGTTCTTGAGTTTCTGTTTTTTAAAAAAGAGGAAAAAACTGAAACTGAGTTCACCTCAAAACCACGTCCTGGGTTTAAGAACCGTGCAGTGCATTATGGGAGAATGAGCTCAGTGTGACAGGCCACTTCATTCTTTGTTTTTAATGTCGTGAGTTGAGTGTGTTTTATTGTGGCGGGGTGCAAATTGCAGGATAAATCAAAGTTCTTCTTCCTGTTTCAGATGCTGTATCCTTCCAGGGTGTGAAGAAGAAGAAGAGACGGCCATTTTTGTTTGTACAGAAACAATAAAACATCAGTTCTGCTGAGTCACTGCGTCTGACAGAGTTCTTTAACCTCAGATCTGCTGAGTCACTGCGTCTGACAGAGTTCTTTAACCTTAAATCTGGTGAGTCACTGCGTCTGACAGAGTTCTTTAACCTCAGATCTGCTGAGTCACTGCGTCTGACAGAGTTCTTTAACCTCAGATCTGCTGAGTCACTGCGTCTGACAGAGTTCTTTAACCTCAGATCTGCTGAGTCACTGCGTCTGACAGAGTTCTTTAACCTCAGTTCTGCTGAGTCACTGCGTCTGACAGAGTTCTTTAACCTTAAATCTGGTGAGTCACTGCGTCTGACAGAGTTCTTTAACCTTAAATCTGCTGAGTCACTGCGTCTGACAGAGTTCTTTAACCTTAAATCTGCTGAGTCACTGCGTCTGACAGAGTTCTTTAACCTTAAATCTGCTGAGTCACTGCGTCTGACAGAGTTCTTTAACCTTAAATCTGCTGAGTCACTGCGTCTGACAGAGTTCTTTAACCTCAGTTCTGCTGAGTCACTGCGTCTGACAGAGTTCTTTAACCTCAGATCTGGTGAGTCACTGCGTCTGACAGAGTTCTTTAACCTCAGATCTGCTGAGTCACTGCGTCTGACAGAGTTCTTTAACCTCAGATCTGCTGAGTCACTGCGTCTGACAGAGTTCTTTAACCTCAGTTCTGCTGAGTCACTGCGTCTGACAGAGTTCTTTAACCTCAGATCTGCTGAGTCACTGCGTCTGACAGAGTTCTTTAACCTTAAACCTGCTGAGTCACTGCGTCTGACAGAGTTCTTTAACCTCAGATCTGCTGAGTCACTGCGTCTGACAGAGTTCTTTAACCTCAGATCTGCTGAGTCACTGCGTCTGACAGAGTTCTTTAACCTCAGATCTGCTGAGTCACTGCGTCTGACAGAGTTCTTTAACCTCAGATCTGCTGAGTCACTGCGTCTGACAGAGTTCTTTAACCTTAAATCTGCTGAGTCACTGCGTCTGACAGAGTTCTTTAACCTCAGTTCTGCTGAGTCACTGCGTCTGACAGAGTTCTTTAACCTCAGATCTGGTGAGTCACTGCGTCTGACAGAGTTCTTTAACCTCAGATCTGCTGAGTCACTGCGTCTGACAGAGTTCTTTAACCTCAGATCTGCTGAGTCACTGCGTCTGACAGAGTTCTTTAACCTCAGATCTGCTGAGTCACTGCGTCTGACAGAGTTCTTTAACCTCAGATCTGCTGAGTCACTGCGTCTGACAGAGTTCTTTAACCTCAGATCTGCTGAGTCACTGCGTCTGACAGAGTTCTTTAACCTTAAATCTGCTGAGTCACTGCGTCTGACAGAGTTCTTTAACCTCAGTTTTGCTGAGTCACTGTCGTCATGAGAACGTTCTTTAACAAACACCTCAGACCCTTAAAGTGTTTAAATGATCTTTCTTTTTGCATAAACTGAGTTTTAAGGGTTTGAACCTGGTTTCAGTTTAAATTAAATAATTAGTTTCTTTATTAAAAGTATAAATAATCAAAATAAACGTGTTTAGTGAAACAAACAAACATCAGGAATAATAAAATTAATCTCTAAATCTGTTTTTAAAAACATTAAATTCACATTAATGTTTTTATTTCTGAAATAAAATAAATCTAAAAGTTAAAATGTGAATTAACTTAAAAATATAAACTTTAATATAAATAAATAAACAGCTGCAGATGATCCTGTGATGTCATCAGAGGGCGTCACACAGGACTCCACCTCCCATGATGCAACGCTGCTGCTGCAGAGAAGAACAGCTGTTACTGCGGACCTGAAGGAAGACCAGGGACCAGGGTCTGTGACAGGACCAGGGTCTGGACCAGGGTCTGTGTCAGGACCAGACTCTGGACCAGGGTCTGTGTCAGGACCAGACTCTGGACCGGGGTCTGTCTCTGTGTCAGGGACCAGACTCTGGACCAGGGTCTGTCTCTGTGTCAGGACCAGACTCTGGACCAGGGTCTGTGTCAGGACCAGGGTCTGTCTCTGTGTCAGGACCAGACTCTGGACCAGGGTCTGTGTCAGGACCAGACTCTGGACCAGGGTCTGTCTCAGTCTTTGGGTCTCTCGTCCTCCCGGTCCCTGACTTGGTCCCGTGGCGGTCCGAGGATGTTGGAGGCAGCGGCGGGGGGCAGGACCCCCCCCTGGTGGCTGCGCTCGGACCAGCGTCTCTGCTGGTCTTCCCCTGGTCCACCTCACCAGGGTCAGTCAGGACCGGGGTCTGAGTCAGATCTGAACCCTCGTGTGTCCGTCCACAACAAATGTCCCTCCTGGGTCCAGACTTCAGACTCCGCCCCCTCCGTCTGCTTCCTGCTTCCTGCTTCCTGCGTCCCGGTGCAGACGGCGCTCTGGTCCCACACACGGCTCCGCCCCCACTGATGTTTACGCCCATAAATATGTAAATAAATCAGATTCATGTGAATCTTTCTTCCTCTTCGTCTGAAGGGAAATGAATCCTGTTTCCTGTTTGTTTGTGTTTGCACTTCCTGTTTGTCCTCCGTTGGAGAAAACCACCAAAATAAGATCAGTTCTTCTTTTATTCGCCCCAAAAAATACAACATCAACAATATTTAAAATATTAATGTTTAAAATATTAATATTTAAAATATTAATGTTCATTTTGAACAAGTCTGGCTGTGAACGATGAGCGCACACAAACAGGAAGTGTCTTTCTAACAAACAGGAAGTGTCTTCTTCACAAACAGGAAGTGTCTTCTTCACAAACAGGAAGTGTCTTTAACTTTTTGTGACACAATATTTTACTTTATTATAATTAATTATGAAACTTTATATTAATGTTTTTAACAAAGTGTGAGAAGATTTTAAGCTTTAGTCAAAGAAACTGTGAAAAAGAGGATAAACTTTATTAAAAACTTTATTAAACTTTATTAAATATTACTCAATGACGTCACCTGACGCACCTGTGCTGCAGGTGCGTCCGGTGACGTCACGTGACCTTTGCCCTGGAGCAGCAGCTGTTTTCTGATTGGCTCCTCAGCGCCCTCTTCCGGTCTGCTCAAACTTTTTGGTGCCGTGTTCACTTCCTGTTGGTTCCGGAGGGTTAGAGTCAGATCCTCCGGTCCTCAGGTGCCCGGTCCCCGTTCCTTCCGTCCTCAGGTCCCCGGTCCTTCCGGTCCTCCGGTCCGCACCGACACCAGCAGCTGACAGACCCACAGACCCACTGACAGACCGGGACCCAGAGACCGGGACCGTCGGGACGCGGTGGCCGGGACACAGAGCGTGCAGCCCGGGCAGAGTTCAGAGGAGGAGCCGGTGTGTCTCCGGTGCTAATGCTAATTAGCCCGCCGTGCTAACGTGTGAAAGTGTTGAGTCAGCGGTTTGGTGAAGGGGGGTCCGGGGTCCCAGCTGCAGGAGCCGGTCTGCAGCAGCTACACCCGGGTCCGGGGGTCCAGGAGGGTCCGGCTGAGGGTGAGTCCTGACAACCACAACAACAACAACAACAACAACAACAACAGCAGCAGCAGCAGCTGCACGTGCACTCAGACTCTGAAACGTCACTTTCTGAGTCTGTTTATTTAATCATTTATTATTTTATTATTTTATTATTTAACATTTTAAATATTTATAAATGTTTAAATAGCTTTTTTTTCCAAATCTTCCAAATAAACAAAATAAAATTTATGAATAATAAACTTTAACAAACACAAACGTGATTGGTTGATGCTCCTGTGAGCAGCGATGTGATTGGTCGATGCGTCTGTGAGCAGTGATGTGATTGGTCGATGCGTCTGTGAGCAGCGATGTGATTGGTCGGTGCGTCTGTGAGCAGTGATGTGATTGGTCGATGCTCCTGTGAGCAGTGATGTGATTGGTCGATGCTCCTGTGAGCAGCGATGTGATTGGTCGGTGCTGACTGTGAGCAGTGATGTGATTGGTCGATGCTCCTGTGAGCAGTGATGTGATTGGTCGATGCTCCTGTGAGCAGTGATGTGATTGGTCGGTGCTGACTGTGAGCAGTGATGTGATTGGTCGATGCGTCTGTGAGCAGTGATGTGATTGGTCGATGCTCCTGTGAGCAGTGATGTGATTGGTCGATGCTCCTGTGAGCAGCGATGTGATTGGTCGATGCGTCTGTGAGCAGTGATGTGATTGGTCGATGCTCCTGTGAGCAGTGATGTGATTGGTCGATGCTCCTGTGAGCAGTGATGTGATTGGTTGATGCTCCTGTGAGCAGCGATGTGATTGGTCGATGCTCCTGTGAGCAGTGATGTGATTGGTCGATGCTCCTGTGAGCAGCGATGTGATTGGTCGGTGCTGACTGTGAGCAGCGATGTGATTGGTCGGTGCTGACTGTGAGCAGTGATGTGATTGGTCGATGCTCCTGTGAGCAGTGATGTGATTGGTCGATGCTCCTGTGAGCAGCGATGTGATTGGTCGATGCTCCTGTGAGCAGCGATGTGATTGGTCGATGCTCCTGTGAGCAGTGATGTGATTGGTCGATGCTCCTGTGAGCAGTGATGTGATTGGTCGATGCGTCTGTGAGCAGTGATGTGATTGGTCGATGCTCCTGTGAGCAGTGATGTGATTGGTCGATGCTCCTGTGAGCAGTGATGTGATTGGTCGATGCTCCTGTGATGTGATTGGTCGATGCGTCTGTGAGCAGTGATGTGATTGGTCGATGCTTCTGTGAGCAGTGATGTGATTGGTCGATGCTCCTGTGATGTGATTGGTCGATGCGTCTGTGAGCAGTGATGTGATTGGTCGATGCGTCTGTGAGGAGCGATGTGATTGGTCGATGCTCCTGTGAGCAGCGATGTGATTGGTCGATGCGTCTGTGAGCAGCGATGTGATTGGTCGATGCTCCTGTGAGCAGTGATGTGATTGGTCGATGCGTCTGTGAGCAGTGATGTGATTGGTCGATGCTCCTGTGAGCAGTGATGTGATTGGTCGATGCTCCTGTGAGCAGTGATGTGATTGGTCGATGCTCCTGTGAGCAGTGATGTGATTGGTCGATGCTCCTGTGAGCAGTGATGTGATTGGTCGATGCTCCTGTGAGCAGTGATGTGATTGGTCGATGCTCCTGTGAGCAGTGATGTGATTGGTCGATGCTCCTGTGAGCAGTGATGTGATTGGTCGATGCGTCTGTGAGCAGTGATGTGATTGGTCGATGCTCCTGTGAGCAGTGATGTGATTGGTCGATGCTCCTGTGAGCAGTGATGTGATTGGTCGATGCTCCTGTGAGCAGTGATGTGATTGGTCGATGCTCCTGTGAGCAGTGATGTGATTGGTCGATGCTCCTGTGAGCAGCGATGTGATTGGTCGATGCTCTGTGAGCAGCGATGTGATTGGTCGATGCTCCTGTGATGTGATTGGTCGATGCGTCTGTGAGCAGTGATGTGATTGGTCGATGCTTCTGTGAGCAGTGATGTGATTGGTCGATGCTCCTGTGATGTGATTGGTCGATGCTCCTGTGAGCAGTGATGTGATTGGTCGATGCTCCTGTGAGCAGTGATGTGATTGGTCGATGCGTCTGTGAGCAGTGATGTGATTGGTCGATGCTCCTGTGAGCAGCGATGTGATTGTCGATGCTCCTGTGAGCAGTGATGTGATTGGTCGATGCTCCTGTGAGCAGTGATGTGATTGGTCGATGCTCTGTGAGCAGTGATGTGATTGTCGATGCTCCTGTGAGCAGCGATGTGATTGGTCGGTGCTGACTGTGAGCAGCGATGTGATTGGTCGGTGCTGACTGTGAGCAGTGATGTGATTGGTCGATGCTCTGTGAGCAGCGATGTGATTGGTCGATGCTCTGTGAGCAGTGATGTGATTGGTCGATGCTCCTGTGAGCAGTGATGTGATTGGTTGATGTTCCTGTGAGCAGTGATGTGATTGGTTGATGTTCCTGTGAGCAGCGATGTGATTGGTCGATGCTCCTGTGAGCAGCGATGTGATGGTCGATGCTCCTGTGAGCAGCGATGTGATTGGTCGATGCTCCTGTGAAAAGTGATGTGATTGGTCGATGCTCTGTGATGTGATTGGTCGATGCGTCTGTGAGCAGTGATGTGATTGGTCGATGCTCCTGTGAGCAGTGATGTGATTGGTCGATGCTCCTGTGAGCAGTGATGTGATTGGTCGATGCCTCTGTGAGCAGTGATGTGATTGGTCGATGCTCCTGTGAGCAGTGATGTGATTGGTCGATGCTCCTGTGAGCAGTGATGTGATTGGTCGATGCTCCTGTGAGCAGTGATGTGATTGGTCGATGCTCTGTGAGCAGTGATGTGATTGGTAGATGCGTCTGTGAGCAGTGATGTGATTGGTCGATGCTCCTGTGAGCAGTGATGTGATTGGTCGAGTGTCTGTGAGCAGTGATGTGATTGGTCGATGCTCTGTGAGCAGCGATGTGATTGGTCGTGCTCCTGTGAGCAGTGATGTGATTGGTCGATGCTCTGTGAGCAGCGATGTGATTGGTCGGTGCTCCTGTGAGCAGCGATGTGATTGGTCGATGCTTCTGTGAGCAGTGATGTGATTGGTCGATGCTTCTGTGAGCAGTGATGTGATTGGTCGATGCTCCTGTGAGCAGTGATGTGATTGGTCGATGCTTCTGTGAGCAGTGATGTGATTGGTCGATGCTCCTGTGAGCAGTGATGTGATTGGTCGTTGCTTCTGTGAGCAGCGATGTGATTGGTCGACCCTCTCCTGTGTTTCCTGGTCCAGGATCTTCAGAGATGTACCCGCGTCTCGGACCCACTGAACCGGGCCGGTGGACGCCGTTGGTCCGGGTCTGACCTGGTTCAGTCCCGGGTTCCTGATGGCGGAGCTCCACCAGAGTCCGGCCTCGCTGTGCTGCTGCCGTAAGTCCCTGCCGGCCTCGGGGTCCCGGTGTGTCGGGGACTCTGCCCGGCCCTCTGAGGGTCCGGGTCCCGGGCCCCCGGGGCGCCCCCTGGTGGACGTGGCCTCGGCGTCTAACTTCCGCTGCTTCCAGCTGAAGCACCTGCACCTGGACCTGCGGCTCAACTTCGCCGTGAAGGAGATGAGCGGCTGGTCGGTTCTGGACCTGGTCCCGGTCCAGCCGGGGGTCCACACCCTGGTCCTGGACTCCCACCCCTCCCTCCTCATCCACTCCATCGACTGTAAGGTCCCCGGCGCCGGGCAGGAGGAGCCGGTCTCCCTCATGTACCGGGTCGACCCGTTCACGGACTACGGCTCCTCCCTGAACATCAGCCTCCCGCCGGCGTCCGTGAAGCCGGGCCGGCCGATCCAGATCACGGTCCGCTACGCCACCACGGACGGGCCGGCGGTAAGACCAGGACTGCAGGTCCTCAGGACACACGGGGGGGTGTCAGCACTGATGTGTGTGTGTGTGTGTGTGTGTCACAGATGTGGTGGGTGGACCCGGAGCTCACCTGTGCCCAGACCCGGCCCCTGGTCTTCACTCAGGGTCACTCCGTGTGCAACCGCTCCTTCTTCCCGTGCTTCGACACTCCGGCGGTGAAGAGCACGTACACGGCCACGGTCCGGGTGAGGCGCTGCTTCTTCTTCTACTGCCTAAACACGTGCTCACTTCCTGTTCTCCTTATTGTTGTTGTTGTTGTTGTCGCCCCCCCCTGCCTCTCTGCGCCCCCCCCCCCCCCCCAGGCCCCGGACGGCGTCACGGTCCTGATGAGTGCGTCCCGGAGCTCTTCTCCAAACAGGACCGAGTTTTCCAGTTCTCCATGGAGTTTCCTGTCCCGTCCTACCTCGTGGCTCTGGTGGCCGGAGACCTGCAGCACGTGGACGTGGGCCCACGGTCAGTCCCCCTGGGTCCCCCTGGGTCATACTGGGTCACACCGGGTCATACTGGTTTGCAAGCAGTTTTGCTGGTTCAGGTTTTGCTAGTTCAGGTCTTGCTGGTTCAGGTCTTGCTGGTTCAGGTCTTGCTGGTTCAGGTCTTGCTGGTTCAGGTCTTGCTGGTTCAGGTCTTGTGGGTTCAGGTCTTGTGGGTTCAGGTCTTGCTGGTTCAGGTCTTGTGGGTTCAGGTCTTGTGGGTTCAGGTCTTGCTGGTTCAGGTCTTGCCTGTGTCCCCAGGAGCCGGGTGTGGGCGGAGCCGTGCCTGCTGGCCTGTGCGGTGGAGCAGCTGGGGGGCAGCGTGGAGCGCTGGCTCGGGGCGGCGGAGCAGCTGTTCGGGCCGTACCTGTGGGGCAGGTGAGTCCTGTGACATCACGAGTGTGACATCATCACCAGGAGCCAATGAGAGACTAATCAGGGGCGCCCTCAGGTGTGACATCGTGTTCCTGCCCCCCTCCTTCCCCATCGTTGCCATGGAGAACCCGTGCCTCACCTTCATCATCGCCTCCATCCTGGAGAGCAGCGAGTTCCTGCTCATCGACGTGGTCCACGAGATCGCCCACGGCTGGTTCGGCAACGCCGTCACCAACGCCACCTGGGAGGAGATGTGGCTGAGCGAGGGGCTGGCCACCTACGCCCAGCGCCGCATCACCACCGAGGCGTACGGTGAGCGCCGCGCCCTCAGGTCACCCACGGGTCCCCCCCACGGGTCGCCCACTAGTCGCCCTCGGGTCCCCCCCTTGGTTCCCCCCTATGGGTCTCCCTTGGGTCACCCTCGGGTCCCCCCCTCGTGTCGCCCTCGGGTCCCCCCCTCGTGTCGCCCTCGGGTCCCCCCCTTGTGTCGCCCTTGTGTCGCCCTCGGGTCCCCCCCTTGTGTCGCCCTCGTGTCGCCCTCGGGTCCCCCCCTCGTGTCGCCCTCGGGTCCCCCCCTTGTGTCGCCCTTGTGTCGCCCTCGGGTCGCCCTCGGGTCCCCCCCTTGTGTCGCCCTCGGGTCCCCCCTTGTGTCGCCCTCGGGCCCCCCCCCTTGTGTCGCCCTCGGGTCCCCCCCCCTTGTGTCGTCCTCGGGTCCCCCCTTGTGTCGCCCTATCGTTGCCTGGTCACCTTTAACCTGCTCTTCGTCTGTCAGGTGCGGCGTTCACCTGCCTGGAGACGGCCGTCCGATTGGACGCCCTGCACAGACAACTGCGTCTCCTAGGCAACGACAACCCTGGGAGCAGACTGCAGGTCAAGTTTGAGCCAGGTACACACACACACACACACACACACACACACACACACACACACACACACACACAGAGACACACACACACTCACACACAGAGACACAAACACACACACAGAGACACACACACACACACACACACACACAGAGACACAGAGACACACACACACACACACACACACACACACACACACACACACACACACACACACACACACACACACACACACACACACAGAGAGAGACACACACACACACACACACACACACACACACACAGAGACACACACACACACACACACACACACACACACACACACACACACACACACACACACACACAGAGAGAGACACACACACACCACACACACACACACACACACACACAGAGACACACACACACACACACACACACACACACACACACACACACACACACACACACACACACACACACACACACACACACACACAGAGACACACACACACACACACACACACACTTCCCGGTCCCTCGTCTGAAGTCTCCTCTGATTGGCACCAACACACGAAAGTCGCCGCATTCTCATGACCTCTCCTCGTCCTCTCGTCTCCTCCTCCCCCCTCCTCCTCTCCCCCCCCCCCCCTCCTCGCCTCTCCCCCCTCCTGGTCCCCCCCCCCCTCCTGGTCCCCCCCTCCTCCCCCCCCTCCCTCCCCCCTCCTCCTCCCCCCCCCTCCTGGTCCCCCCCCCCAGCGGTGAACCCCAGCTCCCTGATGAACCTCTTCACGTATGAGAAAGGATTCTGTTTTGTGTCGTATTTGTCGAAGCTCAGCGGAGACGAGCGCCGCTTCGACCGCTTCCTGCGGGTGAGACACGCCCCCCCCCCCCCCCCCGTGACATCATCATGCTGTTGTTGTTGTTTACTCTCTAACATGTTGTTGTTGTTGTTGTCGTCGTCAGGACTACATCTCAGAGTTTAAGTTCAGGAGCGTGGTGGCCCAGGACCTCCTCGACTACTTCCTGGGGTATTTCCCAGAGCTGAAGGACGCGTCCGTGTCCCAGAGAGAGGGTGAGTCCAGGACCGGCCCCCCCTGGGTCCTGAGTCCTGGGTCCTGGGTCCTGGGTCCTGGGTCCTGAGTCCTGGGTCCTGGGTCCTGGGTCCTGGGTCCTGAGTCCTGGGTCCTGGGTCCTGGGTCCTGAGTCCTGGGTCCTGGGTCCTGAGTCCTGGGTACAGGGTCCTGGGTCCTGAGTCCTGAGTCCTGGGTACAGGGTCCTGGGTCCTGGGTCCTGGGTCCTGAGTCCTGGGTCCTGGGTCCTGGGTCCTGGGTCCTGGGTCCTGGGTCCTGAGTCCTGGGTCCTGGGTCCTGGGTCAGGGTTAAGTCAGTAGTCCGGCCTCATGTCCTTCTGTCCGTGCCTCAGGTCTGGAGTTCGAGCGCTGGCTGAGCGGGTCTGGACCGCCTCTGTTCGAGCCGGACCTGTCAGAGGGGGGCGCTCTGACCCGGCCCGTCCAGGACCTGTGTGACCTGTGGCGGACCAGCCGCTGCCCAGACCTGCAGACCGTGTCCACCTTCGACCTCTCAGCCTGGAGCACCTTTCAGATCGTCCTGTTCCTGGACCGCATGCTGGACCTGTGCCCTCTGCCCCAAGGTACTGCTCCTGGGTCCTGCTGCTCCTGGGTCCTGCTGGACCTACTGAACCTGCTGGTCCTGGGTCCTGCTGGACCTACTGAACCTGCTGGTCCTGGGTCCTGCTGGTCCTGGGTCCTGCTGGTCCTGGGTCCTGCTGGTCCTAGGTCCTGCTGGTCCTGGGTCCTGCTGGACCTACTGAACCTGCTGGTCCTGGGTCCTGCTGGTCCTTGGTCCTGCTGGTCCTGGGTCCTGCTGGTCCTGGGTCCTGCTGGTCCTGGGTCCTGCTGGTTCTGGGTCCTGCTGGTCCTAGATCCTGCTGGTCCTGCTGGTTCTGGGTCCTGCTGGTCCTAGTTCCTGCTGGTCCTGGGTCCTGCTGGTCCTGGGTCCTGCTGGTCCTGGGTCCTGCTGGTTCTGGGTCCTGCTGGTCCTAGATCCTGCTGGTCCTGCTGGTTCTGGGTCCTGCTGGTCCTAGTGCCTGCTGGTCCTGGGTCCTGCTGGTCCTAGTTCCTGCTGGTCCTGGGTCCTGCTGGTCCTGGGTCCTGCTGGTCCTGGGTCCTGCTGGTCCTGCTGGTCCTGGGTCCTGCTGGACCTGGGTCCTGCTGGTCCTGGGTCCTGCTGGTCCTGGGTCGGGCTGGTCCTGGGTCCTGCTGGTCCCGGGTCCTGGGAAAGGTCTTGACTGGTGTGTGTCTGTCCCCCCAGAGGTGATGTCCAGCCTGTCCTCGTGTTACTCGTCCCTGTTCGGGGGTCTGAACGCGGAGGTCCAGGTGCGCTGGCTGCAGGTGGTGGTGAGGAACTCCTTCCACCCGGAGCTCCCACGAGTGCGAGCGTTCCTGCACAAACACGTGAGCCACGACCCCCCCCCCCCCCCCCCCCCGTCACAGCTGTGGTCCTGACCCCCTCAGGTCCTCAGGTCCTCAGGTCCTGGGTCCTCAGGTCCTGGGTCCTCAGGTCCTCAGGTCCCCGGTCCTCAGGTCCTGGGTCCTCAGGTCCTGGGTCCTCAGGTCCTCAGGTCCTCAGGTCCTCAGGTCCTCAGGTCCTGGGTCCTCAGGTCCTGGGTCCTCAGGTCCTGGGTCCTCAGGTCCTCAGGTCCTCAGGTCCTCAGGTCCTGGGTCCTCAGGTCCTGGGTCCCCGGTCCTCGGGTCCTCACCCTCCCCTGTGTCTCCTCTCCGCAGACCTCCAGGATGTACACGGTGCCGCTGTACGACGACCTGGTTGCCGGGGTGATGAAGTGCGTTGCCGTGGAGATCTTCAACCAGACTCAGCGACGCCTGCATCCAAACCTCAGACGGACTCTGCAGCAGCTCCTGTTCCAGACCGGCCCGGCCCCGCCCCCTCAGACCGGCCCGGCCCCGCCCCCTCAGACCGGCCACGCCCCGCCCCCTCAGACCGGCCCCGCCTCGACCCACCAGACCGGCCCGGCCCCGCCCCCTCAGACCGGCCCGGCCCCGCCCCCTCAGACCGGCCCCGCCCCGCCCCCTCAGACCGGCCCGGCCCCGCCCCCTCAGACCGGCCCGGCCCCGCCCCCTCAGACCGGCCCCGCCTCGACCCACCAGACCGGCCCCGCCCCGCCCCCTCAGACCGGCCCCGCCCCGCCCCCTCAGACCGACCCCGCCCCGCCCCCTCAGACCGGCCCCGCCCCGCCCCCTCAGACCGGCCCCACCTCGACCCACCAGACCGGCCCCGCCCCGCCCCCTCAGACCGGCCCCGCCTCGACCCACCAGACCGGCCCCACCCCGCTCCCACAGCCCGTCGCCGCTGCTGCCGGGACGACCGCCGCCATTGCTCTGCGTGACGTCAACGTGTCAGCGTGACGTCAACGTGTCAGCGTGACGTGTGACGTGGTCGGCGTCCACAGACGCTGACAGTTAGAACACTGTAGTCGTGACGACAGGAAGTTCAGCACGCTCAGGGCTGTGGAGGGAGGACACCGATCAAAGATGGCGTCCTGCCGCCAAAGTGCCGCCACGCTCTGGGGGTTTGACACAAAGCAGCGCCGCCATCTTTGATTGGTGACTCGGCCTCTTGAACACGTTCAGGGAGCGACTTCCTGTTTGTTTTAAGCTCATGGAGAAGAACTACATTACCCACAATCCTGTTCCCCCTGAACGGGATTGTGGGTAATGTAGTTTTTCATTTCTCACTTTTTTAAACTTCTGAGCCACAAACAACAACAACACGAGCCAAAGACGTTAGCATGTAGCTACGGTAGCATGAAGCTACGTTAGCATGAAGCTACATTAGCATGTAGCTATGTTAGCATGTAGCTACGTTAGCATGTAGCGGTGCGTGTGAACCCGTCAGGTCTTGGGTCTTTTGCCTTATTTTATATTTATTGTCGTTTCTCTGGTAAAAGTCGCTGCTCGCCGTCACCGTCTGAAGCTGCTGGGTGACGTCACCGCGGCTAACCGGTGCTAACGGGTGCTAACAGGTGCTAACTAGCGTCCAGCGCTCATCCGGTCCTTTTCAAGTGTGAGCAGCTCAAACTGAGGCCGGCGGCCCTGAGGCGGCCCTGGGGCGGTCCTGAGGCAGTCCTAAGGGGGTCCTGAGGCGGCCCTGGGGCGGTCCTAAGGGGGTCCTGAGGCGTCCCTGGGGCGGCCTCTGAGGCGGCTCTGGGGCAGTCCTAAGGGGGTCCTGAGGGGGTCCTGAGGCGGCCTCTGATTGGCCGACGGTGCAATGAAACAGAAAACTTGAAGAACAGATGTCGGAGGTCCGGCGCTCTTTGATGACATCATCACAGCTGGTTCACAGACGCAGCTTCTCAAGGCAATAAACCCGATCACCGTGGCAACGAGGAGCCGGGCGCTTGGACCCTGATGATGCGTTCGCTGCCTCAACGCCGCCTCGTTTTTTAACCACCTGCTGCTTTTTTCAGCGGTTTCCTGTGACTCTGACTCTGACGCTACCTCCTGACGGACGCCTGCAGACCCGGGCGCCACGCCGCTCCTCGCCGCCTCACAGCGCTGCCCGGTGGCGGCGGCGCTCCGTCCTCGCTGCCTCACCTCCACCTGCGTGGCCTTAACGCTGCGTTCACTGCTGCTGGGAACTTGTTTGATCCAGAATATTCTTTTATTTTGTTTTAAAACAAAGAGGTGGCGCTGAGACGTCCCAGCCGTCACTGAACGCCTCTCAGAGTCGTGAGTGAACTATAAATAAAAAAACACTGAAACTAAAGGTTTGACTTTTATTTAAAGCTTTTATTCTGAAGGGACAGACTGCGGTCGAATCTTTCACAATAAAACGTCTCAACAGCTGCATTTGGATCAATTCTCTGCTTTTATTTTGAAAAGGCTTCAATTAAAGAAAGCGGAAATGTCAGCTCTGAGATTTTCAGAATAAAGCTGTTGGACGGAAGCTATGAGGCGCTGCCTTCAGAATAAAAGCTCAGCTCATTTAGTTTGGAGTCATGTTCCAGGACACCTGGGGTCTGTGGTGGTCTCCGGGGGTCTGTGCTGGTCTCCGGGGGTCTGTGCTGGTCTCCGGGGGTCTGTGGTGGTCTCCGGGGGTCTGTGCTGGTCTCCGGGGGTCTGAGTCTTTGAGGCCGGTTCAAACCCGTGGGCTTTTATTCTGAAGGGCTCGGGCGGAAGCGGTTTGTGTTATTGTTTCTGGTTTTACAGCGAAGACTTCCGGTAAGAGCATCAGAGAGGCGCAGCATCCGGACCGGGACACGGATCCAGACCGGGACACGGATCCAGACCGGGACGCAGATCCAGACCGGGCAGGTGCGCTGTTCCGGGCCGTGCCGGGCCGGGCTCCGTGGGGTCAGCATGTGTGAGGAGACCCGAGTCATCTACCACCTGGAGGACCAGGAGACCCCCTACCTGATCCGGATCAACGTGCCCGCGCAGCGCGTCACCCTGCTGGACTTCAAACACGTCCTCAACAAACCGAACCTGAGGTTCTTCTTCAAGTCCCAGGACCAGGACTACGGGTCAGACACACACACACACACACACACCATACACACACACACACACACACCACAGAGACACACACACACACACACACCACAGAGACACACACACACACACACATCACAGAGACACACACACACACACACACACACCATACACTCACACACACACACACACACACACACACACCATACACTCACACACACACACACACACACACTCACACAGAGAGAGACACACACACACACCATACACACACACACACACACACCACAGAGAGACACACACACACACACACACACACACAGAGACACACACACACACACACACACACACACAGACACACACACACACCATACACACACACACACACACACACCACAGAGACACACACACACACACACACACACACACACACACACAGACAAACACACACACACACCACAGAGACACACACACACCACAGAGACACACACACACACACACACCACACACACACACACACACACACACACACCACAGACACACACACACCACAGAGACACACACACACACACAGAGACACACACACCACACACACACACACACCACAGAGACACACACACACACACACACCATACACACACACACACACAGAGACACACACACACACACACACACACACACACACACCATACACACACACACACACCATACACACACCACAGAGACACTCACACACACACAGAGAGAGACACACACACACACACACATCACAGAGACACTCACACACACACAGAGAGACAAACACACCACACACACACACACACACACCATACACACACACACACCACAGAGACACACACACACACACAAAGACACACACAGAGAGAGACACACACACACACACACACCATACACACACACACACACCACAGAGAGACACACACACACACAGAGAGACACACACACCACACACACACACACACACACCATACACACACACACACCACAGAGACACACACACACACACACAGACACACACAGAGAGAGACACACACACACACCATACACACACACACACACACACCATACACACACACACACACACACACACACACACACACACACACAGTTACATAACTGTGTTTATATTAAAGAGCTAATGTGTGTGTGACAGATATGTGTCACACACACTCCCTCATCTCCAGCCTCTGATCCTGGATCAGGTCTCAGGGGCAGCAGCTCCAGCCTCTGGTCCTGGATCAGGTCTCAGGGGCAGCAGCTCCAGCCTCTGATCCTGGATCAGGTCTCAGGGGCAGCAGCTCCAGCCTCTGATCCTGGATCAGGTCTCAGGGGCAGCAGCTCCAGCCTCTGGTCCTGGATCAGGTCTCAGGGGCAGCAGCTCCAGCCTCTGATCCTGGATCAGGTCTCAGGGGCAGCAGCTCCAGCCTCTGATCCTGGATCAGGTCTCAGGGGCAGCAGCTCCAGCCTCTGGTCCTGGATCAGGTCTCAGGGGCAGCAGCTCCAGCCTCTGATCCTGGATCAGGTCTCAGGGGCAGCAGCTCCAGCCTCTGATCCTGGATCAGGTCTCAGGGGCAGCAGCTCCAGCAGGGGCCCCAAACTTCCCTTTCCCGGGCCACATTAACCCGCTCTAACTGGGGGATCCTGAGGCGTTCCCAGGCCAGTGTGGAGATCTAATCTCTCCACCTGGTCCTGGGTCTTCCCCGAGGCCTCCTCCCAGCTGGACGTGCCTGGAACACCTCCCTAGGGAGGCGCCCAGGGTTCATCCAGACCAGATGATCCTGAACCACCTCAACTGGCTCCTTTCAACACAAAGGAGCAGCGGCTCTACTCCGAGTTCCTCACGGATGCTGAACTTCTCCCCCTCTCTCTAAGGGAGACTCCAGACCCCCTCCTGAGGAAACACACTTCACACGCTTGGACCTGGACCTGGTTCTGTGGGTCCTGACCTGGACCTGGTTCTTTGGGTCCTGACCTGGACCTGGACAAGGACGGGACGCTGGTGACCTCATCAGCTGAGGGCACCAGCGTCCCGTCCTTACTGTGAACAGCTTGGACGGTTCCCCGTGTCCCCCTCCTGAGGTGCTGAATGGTGGTCCAGAAGCACCTCGGTGCCCCCCAAAGTCCTTCTCCAGGACTTGTGTGAACTCCTCCCACACCCGCTGCTTTGCCTCTGACCCAGCAGAGGCTGCAGCCCTTCAGACCTGTGGGGACCTCAGAACCACCTCCGGAGTCTTCTGGGAGACCAGATCCTGAAGGCCTCCTTCTTCAGGGGGACCCCTGACCCCCGGGGTCCACCACGGTGCTCCAGGGTCCCCGCCCCTTGAGGCACCTGAGACCTTGAGGCCACAGCTCACCGCTGCAGCTTCAGCAGTGGAAGCTTTGAACATCGCCCGCTCCGGTTCGATGCCCCCGACCTCCACAGGGACGCCAGAAAAGCTCCTCCGGAGGTGTGAGGTGAAGGTCTCTGGGACAGGGGCCTCCTCCAGACGGTCCCAGTTCACCCGCACTACTGGTTTGGGTTTACCCGGTCTGTCCAGAACCTTCCCCATCCTCTGACCCACTCATCCCCAGATGGTGATCAGCTGACAGCTCTGCCCCTCTCTTCACCCGAGTGTCCAAAACATCCGGCCTCAGATCAGATGAGACCATCACAGACTGGATCCTGGACCTTTGGCCTAGTGTGCTCTGGGACCAGGTCCACTTCTGACCTGTGTGTGTGTGTGTGTGTGTGTGTGTGTGTGTGTGTGTGTGTGTGTGTGTGTGTGTGTGTGTGTGTGTGTGTGTGTGTGTGTGTGTGTGTGTGTGTGTGTGTGTGTGTGTGTGTGTGTGTGTGTGTGTGTGTGCCTGTGTGTGTGTGTGTTTAACAGTGTGGTCAAAGAGGAGATCAGTGATGATGAGGCCAGACTTCCCTTTGTCAACGGACGAGTCGTCTGCTGGGTGAGACACACACACACACACACACTTAATGATGTTTACCTGTGTTCACCTGTGTTCACCTGTGTTTACTTGTTTACCTGTGTTTACCTGTGTTCACCTGTGTTTACCTGTGTTTACCTGTGTTTACCTGTGTTTACTTGTTTACCTGTGTTCACCTGTGTTTACCTGTGTTTACCTGTGTTCACCTGTGTTTACCTGTGTTTACCTGTGTTTACCTGTGTTTACCTGTGTTTACTTGTGTTTACCTGTGTTTACCTGTGTTCACCTGTGTTTACCTGTGTTTACCTGTGTTCACCTGTGTTTACCTGTGTTTACCTGTGTTCACCTGTGTTTACCTGTGTTTACCTGTGTTTACCTGTGTTTACCTGTGTTTACTTGTTTACCTGTGTTCACCTGTGTTTACCTGTGTTTACCTGTGTTTACCTGTGTTTACCTGTGTTTACTTGTTTACCTGTGTTTACCTGTGTTCACCTGTGTTCACCTGTGTTTACCTGAGTTCACCTGTGTTTACCTGAGTTCACCTGTGTTCACCTGTGTTCACCTGTGTTTACCTGTGTTCACCTGTGTTTACTTGTTTACCTGTGTTTACCTGTGTTTACCTGTGTTCACCTGTGTTCACTTGTGTTTACTTGTTTACCTGTGTTTACCTGTGTTCACCTGTGTTTACCTGTGTTCACCTGTGTTCACCTGTGTTCACCTGTGTTTACCTGTGTCTACCTGTGTGTTCACCTGTGTTTACTTGTGTTTACCTGTGTTTACTTGTGTTTACCTGTGTTTACCTGTGTTTACCTGTGTGTTTACCTGTGTTTACTTGTGTTTACCTGTGTTCACCTGTGTTTACCTGTGTTTACCTGTGTTCACCTGTGTTTACCTGTGTTTACCTGTGTTTACCTGTGTGTTCACCTGTGTTTACCTGTGTTCACCTGTGTTTACCTGTGTTTACCTGTGTTCACCTGTGTTTACTTGTTTACCTGTGTTCACCTGTGTTTACTTGTTTACCTGTGTACACTTGTGTTTACCTGTGTTTACCTGTGTTTACCTGTGTTTACCTGAGTTCACCTGTGTTTACTTGTTTACCTGTGTCCGTCAGCTGGTGTCTGCAGAAACCTGTCAGTCAGACTTCAGGGGGGCGGACCTTCTCTCTATAGCCACGCCCACGGGTCTGGCCCCGCCCCCCATAGAGCGGACAGGTGTGATCGGAGACTCCAGGCCGCCGTCCTTCCAGTGAGTTCATCAAACACAGTCCACACGTGTTCATGTCAACATCAGTGATATTCTGTCTCTGATCTCTAATCTGTAATCAGTGATCTTTAGTCTGTTATCTTTAGTTTTTAGTCTGTGATCTCTGGTCTGTAGTCCTTAGTCCCTGATCTGTGGTCTGTGGTCTGTAGTCTGTACTCCTTAGTCCCTGATCTGTGGTCTGTGGTCTTGAGTCTGTAGTCCTGGTCCCTGATCTTTGGTCCCTGGTCTTTGGTCCCTGGTCCCTGATCTGTGGTCTGTGGTCCCTGATCTGTGGTCTGTGGTCCCTGATCTGTGATCTGTGATCTGTGGTCTGTGGTCTGTGGTCTGTAGTCCTGGTCCCTGATCTGTGATCTGTGGTCTGTGGTCTCTGGTCATGAGTCTGTAGTCCTGGTCCCTGATCTGTGGTCGTGGTCTGTGGCTTTGAGTCTGTAGTCCTGGTCCCTGGTCTGTGGTCTGTGGTCTTGAGTCTTTAGTCCTTGGTCCCTGATCTGTGGTCTGTGGTCTTGAGTCTGTGGTCCTGGTCCCTGCTCTGTGGTCTGTGGTCTTGAGTCTGTAGTCCTGGTCCCTGATCTGTGGTCTGTGGTCTGTGGTCTTGAGTCTGTAGTCCTGGTCCCTGATCTGTGGTCTGTAGTCTGTAGTCCTGGTCCCTGATCTGTGGTCTGTGGTCTGTGGTCCTGGTCCCTGATCTGTGGTCTGTGGTCTGTGGTCTTGAGTCTGTAGTCCTGGTCCCTGATCTGTGGTCTGTGGTCTGTGGTCCTGGTCCCTGATCTGTAGTCTGTGGTCTGTGGTCTGTGGTCTTGAGTCTGTAGTCCTGGTCCCTGATCTGTGGTCTGTGGTCTGTGTCAGTGCCGGGGGTCCGGAGGAGCTGCCGGGGTCGGAGGTCGAAGCTTCAGCAGAGAAAAGAGAAGAAGAAGAAGAAGAAGGTGAGGTACTCTATGATCCTGTCCATCACTCTGTGCCGGTCTCTGATTGGCTGCTCTCTCTGCAGGTGAGCGTCTGAACGGCCACGCCCCCCGACCGGCGGACCCGAGCGGGGCGGGGCCAACAGGTGGAGGTGACAGCAGCCAATTAGAGACGAGCAGCTTCTGCTCCTCTGACGAAGACTCAGGAGGAAGGTTTGTGCTAAGCTAGGCTAACAGTTTCCCTTTACTTCCAGTCTTTGTGCTAAGCTAGGCTAACAGTTTCCCTTTACTTCCAGTCTTTGTGCTAAGCTAGGCTAACAGTTTCCCTTTACTTCCAGTCTTTGTGCTAAGCTAGGCTAACAGTTTCCCTTTACTTCCAGTCTTTGTGCTAAGCTATGCTAACAGTTTCCCTTTACTTCCAGTCTTTGTGCTAAGCTATGCTAACAGTTTCCCTTTACTTCCAGTCTTTGTGCTAAGCTAGGCTAACAGTTTCCCTTTACTTCCTGTCTTTGTGCTAAGCTAAGCTAACAGTTTCCCTTTACTTCCAGTCTTTGTGCTAAGCTATGCTAACAGTTTCCCTTTACTTCCAGTCTTTGTGCTAAGCTATGCTAACAGTTTCCCTTTACTCCCAGTCTTTGTGCTAAGCTAGGCTAACAGTTTCCCTTTACTTCCAGTCTTTGTGCTAAGCTAG
>NC_139830.1:230000-235000 GCF_963691815.1 Echiichthys vipera | reverse complement strand
TGACCCATGATCAAGACCCTGACCCCTGAGCAAGACCCTGACCCCTGAGCAAGACCCTGACCCCTGATCAAGACCCTGACCCATGATCAAGATCCTGACCCCTGATCAAGACCCTGACCCTTGATCTGGACCCTGACCCATGATCAAGACCCTGACCCCTGATCAAGACCCTGACCCTTGATCTGGACCCTGACCCCTGATCAAGACCCTGACCCCTGATCAAGACCCTGACCCCTGATCAAGACCCTGACCCATGATCTGGACCCTGACCCCTGATCAAGACCCTGACCCCTGATCAAGACCCTGACCCTTTCCCTCAGTTGGGTCACTATAGACTACAGTTCCCAGGAGCCTCAGCAGCTGTTGCTATGGAGACGACAGCCGTTGAGTTCTACAAAGACCACCGTCTAACCTCAGGTGATCTCCCGTCTGTGCAGGTTCAGATGTGGTGGACTGGCTCCACCGTAACTTGGAGGGTTTCACGGACCGCCGTGAGGCTCGCAAGTACGCAGGGAACCTGCTGAAGGCCGGGTTCATCCGCCACACCATCAACAAGGTGACCTTCTCTGAACAGTGCTACTACGTGTTCGGAGACATCTGCGCAGGTGAGGACTGGAGCACGCGGCCACTGGAGTACAGGTGCGAGGCAGGTCACAGACCCTCAGGGGGGTCTGGAGCTGCAGGTCCACCTGAGACCATGAGACGGGGACGAACGTAGGAAGCTCCAGAGGATCTTTCAGAAGCTCTTTGAAAACAAACGTTTCATTAAAGATGTTCAGACGTAAATTAGAACGATGTGTTCGCACCAAACGTAAATGTTTGACCCCAGGATCAACCCTGACACGACCCCCGGCCGCTCTGCTCCTGTGGTCAGAGTCTCAGAGCGTCTGCAAACGAAACGCCGTCGTGTTTTAATATTAATATTATAAGATTCTACATGAAGAGAAAAAAGTGAGCAGGAAAAACTTCATCATGATGACGATTAAACAAAAGTGTGACGTCTTTGTCAGAGTCTGACGAGAGGACGTGAGATCTGACGTTATTATTGTTATTGTTGTTGTTGTTGTTGTTGTTGTGACGTTTCCCTGATTGGTCCGTCAGGTCTGGGTGTGATGACTCTGCTGGATCCTGAAGAGGACTCCAGTCGAGGCGGGTCAGATCGTGACCCTCTGTCTCCGGCTGCAGTCCCTCACCCCTACAGCGCGCCTCACACGGGGCACCAGCTGCCGGTCTGGGAGGGCGCAGGAAGTCCGCACAGTGAAGGTGTTTCTCTCTCTTTGGTCCTCGTGAACGCTTTAATGTTTCAGTTCCACGTGAATATGTAAAGTTATGAATCACACACACAGACGTAACGCCGTCGTGTTTTCACGTTTACAGGAAGTGGCAGCAGCGGATCGAACGGCGGTGACGCTCAGAAGGACGGAGGGCGAGGCAGCCAATCAGAACCGACCAAACAGGAAGTGAGTGAGTCCCCCGACGACAACGGGGCCCGGCAGCCCCTGACCGCCGTCTCTGGTCTCCATGGAGACAAAGACTCAGGGGACTTGCGGTCACCTCCAGGTCCCCGTGGCGACCTCGCCGCCCCCCGACAGTCCTTCTGCCTCGCCGTGGGAAACCCCAGCGACTTCTTCGTGGACGTCATGTGATGAAGACGGACCGGAGCGACTGTGGCGAGGAGACGAACCTCTGTGCGCGCGTCCGTCCGTTATGTTCCACGGGTGCTCAGGGCGTCCACCAGAGAGCGCCGCCGAGTCCACACGTCCTGACAACCACAACCACGGCGCCGTCATCAAACACATCAGATACATAACACGTTTATGAATTTCATCTCCATTCGGTTCAGCCGCCTGAAACGTTTCTTCGCCGTGTGGTCGACGCCATGGACGGGTTATTGGACCTGGGTACGGCTCCGTGGTCACGGGTCGACCCCGTCCTGCACGCCGTTAAAAGAGGCGTGTGTAAAACAGCCGAACGGACAACAGACGCCATTTTCAGTCCGTGATCCAGGTCCAATCACACGTCCTGTTGCTTCCAGAGGCAGCGAGGCGACGCCGCTGATTTGCATAAAGGAGCCTTTTATGCAAATGAGGAGCGTGCGACTCGCCGCCCCGTCGCTGGAAACTCGCCGTCGACACGAAAACGCTAAAGACAAACCCACGAGGTCGTCTGCTGCTGTTTACATGTTCTGTGGTTTTGTCACAAACGGCGCCGAACGCACGACAGCTGCTCATCATCATCAGTGACATCATCAATGACATCATCATGAGTGACATCATCATGTATGACATCATCAGTGACATCATCATGAGTGACATCAGAGGACCCGGTTCGTCCGGACTAATATTTAAAAGAAAACTGTGATTTTTGTTTTTATTTTTTTTTTGTTCTTATTTATAAAAACAATAAAAACATCAAACAAAGTTGTTTTGTTTATTTATGAAAACGGTTCTGAAGGGGACGCGGCCCGGTGAAGGAGGAGGAGGAGGTTCTGAAGGGGACGTGGCCGGTGAACGAGGAGGAGGAGGTTCTGAAGGGGACGCGGCCGGTGAAGGAGGAGGTTCTGAAGGGGACGCGGCCGGTGAAGGAGGAGGAGGAGGTTCTGAAGGGGACGCGGCCCGGTGAAGGAGGAGGAGGAGGTTCTGAAGGGGACGCGGCCCGGTGAAGGAGGAGGAGGAGGTTCTGAAGGGGACGCGGCCCGGTGAAGGAGGAGGAGGAGGTTCTGAAGGGGACGCGGCCGGTGAAGGAGGAGGAGGAGGTTCTGAAGGGGACGCGGCCCGGTGAAGGAGGAGGAGGAGGTTCTGAAGGGGACGCGGCCGGTGAAGGAGGAGGAGGAGGTTCTGAAGGGGACGCGGCCGGTGAAGGAGGAGGAGGAGGTTCTGAAGGGGACGCGGCCGGTGAAGGAGGAGGAGGAGGTTCTGAAGGGGACGCGGCCCGGTGAAGGAGGAGGAGGAGGTTCTGAAGGGGACGCGGCCCGGTGAAGGAGGAGGTTCTGAAGGGGACGCGGCCCGGTGAAGGAGGAGGAGGAGGTTCTGAAGGGGACGCGGCCGGTGAAGGAGGAGGAGGAGGTTCTGAAGGGGACGCGGCCGGTGAAGGAGGAGGAGGAGGTTCTGAAGGGGACGCGGCCCGGTGAAGGAGGAGGAGGAGGAGGTTCTGAAGGGGACGCGGCCCGGTGAAGGAGGAGGAGGAGGAGGTTCTGAAGGGGACGCGGCCCGGTGAAGGAGGAGGAGGAGGTTCTGAAGGGGACGCGGCCGGTGAAGGAGGAGGAGGAGGAGGTTCTGAAGGGGACGCGGCCGGGTGAAGGAGGAGGAGGAGGTTCTGAAGGGGACGCGGCCGGTGAAGGAGGAGGAGGAGGTTCTGAAGGGGACGCGGCCCGGTGAAGGAGGAGGAGGAGGTTCTGAAGGGGACGCGGCCCGGTGAAGGAGGAGGAGGAGGTTCTGAAGGGGACGCGGCCCGGTGAAGGAGGAGGAGGAGGAGGAGGTTCTGAAGGGGACGCGGCCCGGTGAAGGAGGAGGAGGAGGTTCTGAAGGGGACGTGGCCCGGTGAAGGAGGAGGAGGAGGTTCTGAAGGGGACGCGGCCCGGTGAAGGAGGAGGAGGAGGTTCTGAAGGGGACGCGGCCGGTGAAGGAGGAGGAGGAGGTTCTGAAGGGGACGTGGCCCGGTGAAGGAGGAGGAGGAGGTTCTGAAGGGGACGCGGCCCGGTGAAGGAGGAGGAGGAGGTTCTGAAGGGGACGCGGCCCGGTGAAGGAGGAGGAGGAGGAGGTTCTGAAGGGGACGCGGCCGGTGAAGGAGGAGGAGGAGGAGGTTCTGAAGGGGACGCGGCCCGGTGCAGGAGGAGGAGGAGGTTCTGAAGGGGACGCGGCCGCCATCTTGCCTCAGACGGAGCCCGTTTCGCGGGTAAATGACCGGATGGAGGGACGCGGGGCCGCGGTGCTTCAGCCCGGAGACAGCAGCGTGTCTGCGGGGCGGTGAGAGCACGGAGGCCCGCTAACACCTGTCTGCCTGTGTGTGTGTCTGTCTGTCTGTCTGTGTGTGTGTCTGTCTGTGTGTGTGTGTGTGTGTGTCTGTCTGTCTGTGTGTCTGCCGCGGTGACGTCAGCAGGTGGTGTCCGCGAACCTCCGTTTGTAAAATCCACATTTTTACTAAAATGGCGGATTCAAAGCACGCGCTCGTGTTCGGGTCGCGGGTCGGTTCCGGTCGTGAACAACAGTCGGAACCGGTGAGTTCGGCGCTGATCACCGGCAGCTGTCGCGCCGCTGCAGCCGGTGTTCCCGGTTGTTACGGAGGAATACCGCGGTGTAACGGGACCGGGCGCTGCGTCACTTTCTGACGTTAAACGGTTAAAAGCGACCGGAAGGAGAGCTGCACGCGCGGTGACTCGGGAGCCGAAGAAAGCAGAAGAGTCGCGCGGTACCGGGGGTCGAAGGTCCGGTCGGTTCCGGTGAAGCCCGGTCCCGGTTTTGATGGAAAAACGTTAAAACACGGGTTTTTTAAACGGACTTCTGACCGGCAGCTTTAAGTGGAGTCTCCTCCTGCTGGACATTAGAGAGAATGCAGCTTTAAGTGGAGTCTCCTCCTGCTGGACATTAGAGAGAATGCAGCTTTAAGTGGAGTCTCCTCCTGCTGGACATTAGAGAGAATGCAGCTTTAAGTGGAGTCTCCTCCTGCTGGACATTAGAGAGAATGCAGCTTTAAGTGGAGTCTCCTCCTGCTGGACATTAGAGAGAATGCAGCTTTAAGTGGAGTCTCCTCCTGCTGGACATTAGAGAGAATGCAGCTTTAAGTGGAGTCTCCTCCTGCTGGACATTAGAGAGAATGCAGCTTTAAGTGGAGTCTCCTCCTGCTGGACATTAGAGAGAATGCAGCTTTAAGTGGAGTCTCCTCCTGCTGGACATTAGAGAGAATGCAGCTTTAAGTTGAGTCTCCTCCTGCTGGACATTAGAGAGAATGCAGCTTTAAGTGGAGTCTCCCCCTGTTGGACATTAGAGAGAATGCAGCTTTAA
>NC_139830.1:215000-220000 GCF_963691815.1 Echiichthys vipera | reverse complement strand
TCTCTTTGTGGTTGTTTTGTGTCTCTTTGTAGTTGTTTTCTGTCTCTTTGTAGATGTTTTGTGTCTTTGTGGTTGTTTTGTGTCTTTGTAGTTGTTTTGTGTCTCTTTGTGGTTGTTTTGTGTCTCTTTGTAGTTGTTTTGTGTCTCTTTGTGGTTGTTTTGTGCCTTTGTGGTTGTTTTGTGTCTCTTTGTGGTTGTTTTGTGTCTCTTTGTAGTTGTTTTCTGTCTCTTTGTAGATGTTTTGTGTCTTTGTGGTTGTTTTGTGTCTTTGTAGTTGTTTTGTGTCTCTTTGTGGTTGTTTTGTGTCTCTTTGTAGTTGTTTTGTGTCTCTTTGTGGTTGTTTTGTGTCTCTTTGTAGTTGTTTTGTGTCTCTTTGTGGTTGTTTTGTGTCTCTTTTTAGTTGTTTTGTGTCTCTTTGTGGTTGTTTTGTGTCTCTTTGTAGTTGTTTTGTGTCTCTTTGTAGTTGTTTTGTGCCTTTGTGGTTGTTTTGTGTCTCTTTGTAGTTGTTTTGTGTCTTTGTGGTTGTTTTGTGTCTCTTTGTAGTTGTTTTGTGTCTTTGTGGTCGTTTTGTGTGTCTTTGTGGTTGTTTTGTGTCTCTGTGGTTGTTTTGTGTCTCTTTTTAGTTGTTTTGTGTCTTTGTGGTTGTTTTTATGTCTCTTTGTATTTGTTTTGTGTCTCTTTGTGGTTGTTTTGTGTCTCTTTGTGGTTGTTTTGTGTCTCTTTTTAGTTGTTTTGTGTCTTTGTGGTTGTTTTGTGTCTCTTTGTGGTTGTTTTGTGTCTCTTTGTAGTTGTTTTGTGTCTTTGTGGTTGTTTTGTGTCTCTTTGTAGTTGTTTTCTGTCTCTTTGTAGATGTTTTGTGTCTTTGTGGTTGTTTTGTGTCTCTTTGTAGTTGTTTTCTGTCTCTTTGTAGATGTTTTGTGTCTTTGTGGTTGTTTTGTGTCTTTGTAGTTGTTTTGTGTCTCTTTGTGGTTGTTTTGTGTCTCTTTGTAGTTGTTTTGTGTCTCTTTGTGGTTGTTTTGTGTCTCTTTGTAGTTGTTTTGTGTCTCTTTGTGGTTGTTTTGTGTCTCTTTTTAGTTGTTTTGTGTCTCTTTGTGGTTGTTTTGTGTCTCTTTGTAGTTGTTTTGTGTCTCTTTGTAGTTGTTTTGTGCCTTTGTGGTTGTTTTGTGTCTCTTTGTAGTTGTTTTGTGTCTTTGTGGTTGTTTTGTGTCTCTTTGTAGTTGTTTTGTGTCTTTGTGGTCGTTTTGTGTCTCTTTGTGGTTGTTTTGTGTCTCTGTGGTTGTTTTGTGTCTCTTTGTAGTTGTTTTGTCTCTTTGTGGTTGTTTTGTGTCTCTTTGTGGTTGTTTTTATGTCTCTTTGTAGTTGTTTTGTGTCTCTTTGTGGTTGTTTTGTGTCTCTTTGTGGTTGTTTTGTGTCTTTGTAGTTGTTTTGTGTCTCTTTGTGGTTGTTTTGTCTCTTTGTGGTTGTTTTGTGTCTCTTTGTGGTTGTATTGTGTCTCTTTGGAGTTGTTTTGTCTCTTTGTGGTTGTTTTGTGTCTCTTTGTAGTTGTTTTGTGTCTCTTTGTGGTTGTTTTGTGCCTCTTTGTGGTTGTTTTGTGTCTCTTTGTAGTTGTTTTCTGTCTCTTTGTAGATGTTTTGTGTCTTTGTGGTTGTTTTCTGTCTCTTTGTAGTTGTTTTGTGTCTGTTTGTGGTTGTTTTGTGTCTCTTTGTGGTTGTTTTGTGTCTGTTTGTGGTTGTTTTGTGCCTTTGTAGTTGTTTTGTGTCTCTTTGTGGTTGTTTTGTGTCTCTTTGTAGTTGTTTTGTGTCTCTTTGTAGTTGTTTTGTGTCTCTTTGTGGTTGTTTTGTGTCTCTTTGTGGTTGTTGTGTGTCTCTTTGTAGTTGTTGTGTGTATCTTTGTAGTTGTTTTGTGTCTTTGTGGTTGTTTTGTGTCTCTTTGTTGTTGTTTTGTGTCTCTTTGTAGTTGTTTTGTGTCTCTTTGTGGTTGTTTTGTGTCTCTTTGTGGTTGTTGTGTGTCTCTTTGTAGTTGTTTTGTGTCTCTTTGTAGTTGTTTTGTGTCTCTTTGTGGTTGTTTTGTGTCTCTTTGTGGTTGTTTTGTGTCTCTTTGTAGTTGTTTTGTGTCTCTTTGTGGTTGTTTTGTGTCTCTTTGTGGTTGTTTTGTGTCTCTTTGTGGTTGTTGTGTGTCTCTTTGTAGTTGTTTTGTGTCTCTTTGTGGTTGTTGTGTGTCTCTTTGTAGTTGTTTTGTGTCTCTTTGTGGTTGTTTTGTCTCTTTGTGGTTGTTTTGTGTCTCTTTGTGGTTGTTTTGTGCCTTTGTTGTTGTTTTGTGTCTCTTTGTGGTTGTTTTGTGTCTCTTTGTAGTTGTTTTGTGTGTCTTTGTGGTTGTTTTGTGTCTCTTTGTAGTTGTTTTGTGTGTCTTTGTAGTTGTTTTGTGTGTCTTTGTAGTTGTTTTGTGTCTCTTTGTAGTTGTTTTGTGTCTCTTTGTTGTTGTTTTGTGTCTCTTTGTGGTTGTTTTGTCTCTTTGTGGTTGTTTTGTGTCTCTTTGTGGTTGTTTTGTGTCTCTTTGTGGTTGTTTTGTGTCTCTTTGTAGTTGTTTTGTGTCTCTTTGTAGTTGTTTTGTGTCTCTTTGTGGTTGTTTTGTGTCTCTTTGTAGTTGTTTTGTGTCTCTTTGTGGTTGTTTTGTGTCTCTTTGTAGTTGTTTTGTGTCTCTTTGTGGTTGTTTTGTGTCTCTTTTTGGTTGTTTTGTGTCTCTTTGTGGTTGTTTAGTGTCTCTTTGTGGTTGTTTTGTGTCTCTTTGTAGTTGTTTTGTGTCTCTTTGTGGTTGTTTTGTGTCTCTTTGTAGTTGTTTTGTGTCTCTTTGTGGTTGTTTTGTGTCTCTTTGTGGTTGTTTTGTGTCTCTTTGTGGTTGTTTTGAGTCTCTTTGTGGTTGTTTTGTGTCTCTTTGTGGTTGTTTTGTGTCTCTTTGTGGTTGTTTTGAGTCTCTTTGTGGTTGTTTTGTGTCTCTTTGTGGTTGTTTTGTGTCTCTTTGTAGTTGTTTTGAGTCTCTTTGTGGTTGTTTTGTGTCTCTTTGTGGTTGTTTTGTGTCTCTTTGTGGTTGTTTTGTGCCAGGATGTGCAGGGACAGGAAGTGCAGGGACAGGAAGTGCAGGGACAGGAAGTGCAGCGGGGCTCTCAGGGAGACGTGGATCAGGTTTAGTTCACATGTGGGTCACAGATCTCACATCTGGTCTCAATCCTCCGCTGCCACGTCTCCAACGCTCAAACACTACATTACCCAGAAGCCTCGGGGCTCACCCCTCAGCTCTGTGACTGGATGGTTCCTGCAGCAATGCATCATGGGAAACAGGAAACAGGCTCCAACCTCTGACCACTGGTTCTGACGGTTACAGGTGGTTTTGGTTGAAGCGGTTTTGGTTGATGTGGTTTTGGTTGATGTGGTTTTGGTTGAAGGTGGTTTTGGCTGATGTGGTTTTGGTTGAAGTGGTTTTGGTTGATGTGGTTTTGGTTGAAGGTGGTTTTGGTTGAAGGTGGTTTTGGTTGAAGGTGGTTTTGGTTGATGTGGTTTTGGTTGATGTGGTTTTGGCTGATGTGGTTTTGGTTGAAGGTGGTTTTGGTTGAAGGTGGTTTTGGTTGAAGGTGGTTTTGGTTGATGTGGTTTTGGTTGAAGGTGGTTTTGGTTGAAGGTGGTTTTGGTTGAAGGTGGTTTTGGTTGAAGTGGTTTTGGTTGATGTGGTTTTGGTTGAAGGTGGTTTTGGTTGATGTGGTTTTGGTTGATGTGGTTTTGGTTGAAGGTGGTTTTGGTTGAAGTGGTTTTGGTTGATGTGGTTTTGGTTGATGTGGTTTTGGTTGATGTGGTTTTGGTTGATGTGGTCTTGGTTGATGTGGTTTTGGTTGATGTGGTTTTGGCTGATGTGGTTTTGGTTGATGTGGTTTTGGTTGAAGGTGGTTTTGGTTGATGTGGTTTTGGTTGAAGGTGGTTTTGGTTGATGTGGTTTTGGTTGATGTGGTTTTGGTTGAAGGTGGTTTTGGTTGATGTGGTTTTGGTTGAGGTGGTTTTGGTTGAAGGTGGTTTTGGTTGATGTGGTTTTGGTTGATGTGGTTTTGGTTGATGTGGTTTTGGTTGATGTGGTTTTGGTTGATGTGGTTTTGGTTGAAGTGGTTTTGGTTGATGTGGTTTTGGTTGATGTGGTTTTGGTTGAAGGTGGTTTTGGTTGAAGTGGTTTTGGTTGATGTGGTTTTGGTTGATGTGGTTTTGGTTGATGTGGTTTTGGTTGATGTGGTTTTGGTTGAAGGTGGTTTTGGCTGATGTGGTTTTGGTTGATGTGGTTTTGGTTGAAGGTGGTTTTGGTTGATGTGGTTTTGGTTGAAGGTGGTTTTGGTTGATGTGGTTTTGGTTGATGTGGTTTTGGTTGAAGGTGGTTTTGGTTGATGTGGTTTTGGTTGATGTGGTTTTGGTTGAAGGTGGTTTTGGTTGATGTGGTTTTGGTTGATGTGGTTTTGGTTGATGTGGTTTTGGTTGAAGGTGGTTTTGGTTGAAGGTGGTTTTGGTTGATGTGGTTTTGGTTGAAGGTGGTTTTGGTTGAAGGTGGTTTTGGTTGATGTGGTTTTGGTTGAAGGTGGTTTTGGTTGATGTGGTTTTGGTTGATGGTGGTTTTGGTTGAAGTGGTTTTGGTTGATGTGGTTTTGGTTGATGTGGTTTTGGTTGATGTGGTTTTGGTTGAAGGTGGTTTTGGTTGAAGTGGTTTTGGTTGATGTGGTTTTGGTTGATGTGGTTTTGGTTGAAGGTGGTTTTGGTTGATGTGGTTTTGGTTGAAGGTGGTTTTGGTTGAAGGTGGTTTTGGTTGATGTGGTTTTGGTTGAAGGTGGTTTTGGTTGATGTGGTTTTGGTTGATGTGGTTTTGGTTGATGTGGTTTTGGTTGATGTGGTTTTGGTTGAAGGTGGTTTTGGTTGATGTGGTTTTGGTTGATGTGGTTTTGGTTGAAGGTGGTTTTGGTTGATGTGGTTTTGGTT
>NC_139830.1:200000-210000 GCF_963691815.1 Echiichthys vipera | reverse complement strand
GCCGCGATCAAACACGAGAGCCGGTCATTATCAAAGTGATGGAAACAAGTAGTTGGTCGTCGGCGTTGGTTTTGATTTGATTGGTCGGGTGTGTGTGTGGGCGGGGCCTAAGAGTCTTAGGTCACGGTCTGAAACAGGCCGGACCCTGAGGACCCTGAGGACCCTGCGGGGCGGACGGCGTCCTCCAGAGGCTCAGAGTCGTCCCCGTCCTGAACCTTGTCTCTGTTGCAGCTGGTTCAAAGACGGCGAGCAGATCCTGACCTCCGTCCCCGGGTACATCATCATGAAGGGCCGTGACCTCCGCATCGTCGCCAACGAGTTCAACGAGGGCGTTTACACCTGTCGCATCCACCGACGGGGAGACGTCGTGTCCGCCAACTCCTGGGCCATCCGCCTGAAACCAGAGCCGCCGTCCAACAGCTGAGGACACACGGGGGGGGGGGGTCCTCCACTTCTGTAGGACGCCAGAACTCTCGTCCCGACGCCGGGTCCTCGTCAACATCTGGTCGGGATAACGAGGTCGACACGGAACAAAGACACTGATGTAACCCCTGACCTCTGACCTTTACCTGGTTAACCCGTGACCTCTGACCTTTACCTGGTTAACCCGTGACCTCTGACCTTTACCTGGTTAACCTGTGACCTCTGACCTTTACCTGGTTACCCCGTTACCTCTGACCTTTACCTGGTTACCCCGTGACCTCTGACCTTTACCTGGTTACCCTGTGACCTCTGACCTTTACCTGGTTACCCCGTGACCTCTGACCTTTACCTGGTTACCCTGTGACCTCTGACCTTTACCTGGTTAACCCGTGGCCTCTGACCTTTACCTGGTTAACCCTGTGACCTCTGACCTTTACCTGGTTAACCCGTGACCTCTGACCTTTACCTGGTTAACCCGTGACCTCTGACCTTTACCTGGTTAACCTGTGACCTTTACCTGGTTACCCCGTGACCTCTGAACTTTACCTGGTTAACCCTGTGACCTCTGACCTTTACCTGGTTACCCCGTGACCTCTGACCTTTACCTGGTTAACCCGTGACCTCTGACCTTTACCTGGTTAACCTGTGACCTTTACCTGGTTACCCCGTGACCTCTGAACTTTACCTGGTTAACCCTGTGACCTCTGACCTTTACCTGGTTACCCTGTGACCTCTGACCTTTACCTGGTTAACCTGTGACCTCTGACTTTTACCTGGTTACCCTGTGACCTCTGACCTTTACCTGGTTAACCTGTGACCTCTGACTTTTACCTGGTTACCCTGTGACCTCTGACCTTTACCTGGTTAACCTGTGACCTCTGACCTTTACCTGGTTACCCTGTGACCTCTGACCTTTACCTGGTTAACCTGTGACCTCTGACTTTTACCTGGTTACCCTGTGACCTCTGACCTTTACCTGGTTACCCTGTGACCTCTGACCTTTACCTGGTTACCCTGTGACCTCTGACCTTTACCTGGTTAACCCCTGACCTCTGACCTTTACCTGGTTAACCCTGTGACCTCTGACCTTTACCTGGTTAACCCTGTGACCTCTGACCTTTACCTGGTTACCCTGTGACCTCTGACCTGTACCTGGTTAACCCCGTGACCTCTGACCTTTACCTGGTTAACCCGTGACCTCTGACCTTAACCTGGTTACCCCGTGACCTCTGACCTTTACCTGGTTAACCTGTGACCTCTGACCTTTACCTGGTTAACCTGTGACCTCTGACCTTTACCTGGTTACCCCGTGACCTCTGACCTTTACCTGGTTAACCTGTGACCTCTGACCTTTACCTGGTTAACCTGTGACCTCTGACCTTTACCTGTTTAACCCCTGACCTCTGACCTTTACCTGGTTAACCTGTGACCTTTACCTGGTTACCCCGTGACCTCTGACCTTTACCTGGTTAACCTGTGACCTCTGACCTCTACCTGGTTACCCTGTGACCTCTGACCTTTACCTGTTTAACCCGTGACCTCTGACCTTTACCTGGTTACCCTGTGACCTCTGACCTTTACCTGGTTAACCCTGTGACCTCTGACCTTTACCTGGTTAACCTGTGACCTCTGACCTTTACCTGTTTAACCTGTGACCTCTGACCTTTACCTGGTTACCCCGTGACCTCTGACCTTTACCTGGTTAACCTGTGACCTCTGACCTTTACCTGGTCTCCGTTAGTAACGGATGAGACGTGTTAAAAACATATTTAACAGCCAGTAGTTAGTCATTTTACCCATGATGCATTGCTTTGTTTTTATTTGTAACTTCAAACTAAACTTAAATAAAACCTGAGCTCATGTTAAAGTGTTTGTTCTCCCTCAGCTCCAGGATCTGATCCTGGATCAGGTCTCAGGGGCAGCAGCTCCAGCCTCTGATCCTGGATCAGGTCTCAGGGGCAGCAGCTCCAGACCCTGATCCTGGATCAGGTCTCAGGGGCAGCAGCTCCAGCCTCTGATCCTGGATCAGGTCTCAGGGGCAGCAGCTCCAGCCTCTGATCCTGGATCAGCTCTCAGGGGCAGCAGCTCCAGCCTCTGGTCCTGGATCAGCTCTCAGGGGCAGCAGCTCCAGCCTCTGATCCAGGATCAGGTCTCAGGGGCAGCAGCTCCAGCCTCTGGTCCTGGATCAGGTCTCAGGGGCAGCAGCTCCAGGATCTGATCCTGGATCAGGTCTCAGGGGCAGCAGCTCCAGCCTCTGATCCTGGATCAGGTCTCAGGGGCAGCAGCTCCAGACCCTGATCCTGGATCAGGTCTCAGGGGCAGCAGCTCCAGCCTCTGATCCTGGATCAGGTCTCAGGGGCAGCAGCTCCAGCCTCTGATCCTGGATCAGCTCTCAGGGGCAGCAGCTCCAGCCTCTGGTCCTGGATCAGCTCTCAGGGGCAGCAGCTCCAGCCTCTGATCCAGGATCAGGTCTCAGGGGCAGCAGCTCCAGCCTCTGGTCCTGGATCAGGTCTCAGGGGCAGCAGCTCCAGCCTCTGATCCTGGATCAGGTCTCAGGGGCAGCAGCTCCAGCAGCTCCAGCCTCTGATCCTGGATCAGGTCTCAGGGGCAGCAGCTCCAGCCTCTGGTCCTGGATCAGGTCTCAGGGGCAGCAGCTCCAGCCTCTGATCCTGGATCAGGTCTCAGCAGCTCCAGCCTCTGGTCCTGGATCAGGTCTCAGGGGCAGCAGCTCCAGCCTCTGATCCTGGATCAGGTCTCAGGGGCAGCAGCTCCAGCCTCTGATCCTGGATCAGGTCTCAGGGGCAGCAGCTCCAGCCTCTGATCCTGGATCAGGTCTCAGGGGCAGCAGCTCCAGCCTCTGATTCTGGATCAGGTCTCAGGGGCAGCAGCTCCAGCCTCTGATCCTGGATCAGGTCTCAGGGGCAGCAGCTCCAGCCTCTGATCCTGGATCAGGTCTCAGGGGCAGCAGCTCCAGCCTCTGATCCTGGATCAGGTCTCAGGGGCAGCAGCTCCAGCCTCTGATCCTGGATCAGTCGATAACTAAACTTTCTCCTCAGGTTCAGTGTTTCCTCTTGTGTCTCAGCTGGTGATGCAGTGATGCAGTGATGCATTGTGGGAGTGAGCAGCCCCACCTGGTGGAGCCGCTGCGTCGCCATGGTGATGAAAGACAAAGACGGCGTCCATCTTGAAAAAGAAACTTTATTGAGTGACACGAGCGTTGAGGTGAAGCTGCACACAGTGCACACGCACCTGTCAACACCTCCATACCTTCTGATTCAAAAGAGCCGCGTCAGCGCTATTTACCGGGGGGGGGGGGGGGGGGCGAGAGGGGGGGGGGGGGGAGAGAGGGGGGGGGGGCAGGAGAGAGGAGGGGGGGCAGACTCAGCTGGAATGTGAAGGAACACGTCATTTAGTTCAGTTGAATTAACTCTGAAAAGGTGAACAGAGGGGGCGGGGCTAACACACAGGGGGCGGGGCTAACACACAGGTGAACAGGGGGCGGGGCTAACGTACAGGGGGCGGGGCTAACACACAGGTGAGCAGGGGGCGGGGCTAAAGGCACATGTTTGGTTTGTTTACAGGCAGAAACACTGACGAGGTCAATGACAGGCTGAACCAACACAGGTGACAGGGGGCGGGGCCTATGAAGGGGCGGGGCCTATGAAGGGGCGGGGCCTATGAAGGGGCGGGGTATATGAAGGGGCGGGGTATGGCGGTCTAGTCGGTTGGTCGTGCGGTTGGTTTTCTGTGGTTTGTTGGTTTGGACGTTGGTCTTTCTGTGGTCGTTTTGTCATCTGGTCGTTTGGTCGTATGGCGTCTCGTCGTTTGGCGGTCTGGTTGGTCGTGCGGTCGTTTGGCGGTCTGGTCATGTGGTCGTGTGGTCGTCTGCGTGCAGGACGGGCTGCAGGCGGCCGTCAAGAGTTCAGGAATGTTCCGGGGGTTCGGGTCTTCGGGTCGGGGACGCGGCGCTCTGATGTTTGCGTTCGGCGTCGTCGGACTTCCAGCCGCTCGCCGCTGTGGCCACGCCCCCTGCTGATGACATCACTACATGCCCATCCTGATGCTCTGGATGATCTGGAAAATGGCTGCAGGCAAAAACATCACGACACGTTTACATCGTTCAGATTTTTACACTTTAACTTTATTAAATATTTAAGTTTAAAACAGTGAAATCATAAAAACAGGAAACAACAACAACAACAACAATAAAAACAACAACAACAACAACAATAAAAACAACAATCATAAAGAGGTGAAATAAAGAAGCTGAGAGAGTTTCAGAGTAAAGACTTTTATCAGGTCAGTGAATCATTAACGTTCATCAGCTGCACTTTGATCCTGTCATCAAACAACTCTGTCTGAGTACATCAGCTGACCTGAAGCCCCGCCCCCTGGACACGAGGCCCCGCCCCTTGACACCAGGCCCCACCCCTGACACCAAGCCCCCCCCGGGTGTGTTATTGTGTGTTGTGAGTTTCTCCGCGTTTGATTCGTTCTCTCACTCGTCACTAAAGACCTTCTCAGCCTCGGTCCTTGTTTACTTCCTGTCAGCTGACGTCATTCACAGCAACAGGAAATGAACCAGGACACATGTAGAACTTTTACGTCTTTGAAACGGTCTGTAGTGTTTAACAGTCGCTATAGTAACCATAGTAACCGTAGTTAACTCTGACGCCCACACGACCCCCGCGTCGACATTTAAAGATGGCCGCCCCGTCTGACTCTTTGCTGTCACAGGAAGTGTCCACATGTAACACGTGTAACGTCACGTGTAGCGTCATTCACATCTGTCTGCAGAGCCGCCCGTGCTAACGCTAACAGCAGCTAACAGCAGCTAACAGCAGCTAATGTCTGCTAACAGCAGCTAACGGTGGCTAACGTAGCCTGTTGTCTTGTGTTTATGTGGACGACGTTCTTAAAGACGTCGCACCAATGATGGCGTCTCTGTTCTTGGACCCGGCGGTTTGAGAGCCGTCAGCTTTTCCCTGACGCCACGCTGCCGCCCCCTCTGGGAGACACGGACGCACTGCATCATGGGTACGGAGGATTCAAACACTAGAGCTGCAGACGCTGCTGAGGTGTGAGTGTGTGTGACACCAGAGAAGAAGAAGGAGAAGAAGGAGGAGGAGAAGAAGAAGAAGAAGAGTCTGACCTGATCCACAGACGACGAAGATGAAGAGTGCGAGCAGCCACGGACCGACTCCTTTGTCCTCAGTGACGCTTCTCTGGAACAACATGGAGTCACATTTAAGGTTATTATAACACAGTTTAACCCGGGTCTAACCTGGGTCAAACTGGTCTAACCCAGTCTGGACCGGGTTAAACTGGTCTAACACAGTCTAACCCAGTCTAAACACGTCTAACATGGTCTGGACCGGTCTAACCCGGGTTAAGCCCAGTATAAACCGGTCTAACATGGTCTGGACTGGTCTAACCCGGGTTAAGCCCAGTATAAACCGGTCTAACATGGTCTGGACCGGTCTAACCCGGGTTAAGCCCAGTATAGACTGGTCTAACACAGTCTGGACCGGTCTAACCCGGGTTAAGCCCAGTATAAACAGGTCTAACATGGTCTGGACCGGTCTAACCCGGGTTAAGCCCAGTATAAACAGGTCTAACACAGTCTGGACCGGTCTAACCCGGGTTAAGCTCAGTATAAACAGGTCTAACCCAGTCTAAACAGGTCTAACACAGTCTAACCCGGGTTAAGCCCAGTATAGACTGGTCTAACACAGTCTGGACCGGTCTAACCCGGGTTAAGCCCAGTATAAACAGGTCTAACACAGTCTGGACCGGTCTAACCCGGGTTAAGCCCAGTATAAACAGGTCTAACCCGGGTTAACCCCAGTCTAAACAGGTCTAACACAGTCTAACCCGGGTTAAGCCCAGTATAAACAGGTCTAACACAGTCTGGACCGGTCTAACCCGGGTTAACCCCAGTATAAACAGGTCTAACCCGGGTTAAGCCCAGTCTGAACAGGTCTCACACAGTCTGGACCGGTCTAACCCGGGTTAAGCCCAGTATAAACAGGTCTAACCCGGGTTAGACCCAGTATAAACAGGTCTAACCCAGTCTGGACTGGTCTAACCCGGGTTAACCCCAGTATAAACAGGTCTAACACGGTCTGGACAGGTCTAACCCGGGTTAAGCCCAGTGTAAACAGGTCTAACATGGTCTGGACCGGTCTAACCCGGGTTAAGCCCAGTATAAACAGGTCTAACCCGGGTTAGACCCAGTATAAACAGGTCTAACCCGGGTTAGACCCAGTGTGAACAGGTCTGGCTGGTCCCCTCAGACCCGGCTCGGGCAGCGGGAGCAGCTGGAGCCACTCACCGTGGACTTGGCCACGTTGCCCCGCAGGGTGATGTTCTTGCTGTGCTTCTCGTTGGCCATGCGGATCCGCTGCTTGGCCACCATCTTGTCTTGTGCGGGCGGACTCTGGTGCTGGTGACGGGCTCGCTGGTTCGATGCTCGGGGTCTCGGTGGCGCTGCTCGGGCTCGCGGACTGGGAGCTGCTCTCTTTGTCGACGTACTCAAAAAGGCTGAAGCCCCGCCCCCTCAGCCACGCAGGGACCGACGCTTCCGGTGAAGCTACCGCGGTACGGCAAGACACAACTTCCTGTACGCGCTTTCAAAATAAAACCTCTTTTTTAAAATTGTTATCAACGGTTTTTTTCTCCTGTTCCTGCAGTAAAAGTTTATATATTAATATTCTGTCCAGGCCTTTAAAGTATTTATATATAATTATTTTTTGATATACTTCCTGTTTAAAGATATTTACACATGCTGCTTTATTATCTATAATAATGATAATTAAATATATGAATGAGTATTGTCCATAAGCTCCTGACTGCTGTCTCTAACACGTGTCCAGCGTCTGTGACTCTGTGACTGTTTGTTCCCATGAAACATTACAGAGCAGTTTATCATGAGTCAGCGTTTCACTGATGATTCAAACGTCGTTCACACGTCGGATCAAACTTCAGTCGGGACAAAAAGTCTCTAAATGTTTATGATGCTGTTGTTATGGAGACGCTCCTGTAAACAACCAACGTCGTATTTAAGTTCCTACTTTAGTAAGAGTCTGCAGGTCTCTGCTGATGGTGGTGGTGCCTGCTGCCGTGGTCCTGTGTGCAGGTCTCTGCTGATGGTGGTGGTGCCTGCTGCAGTGGTCCTGTGTGCAGGTCTCTGCTGATGGTGGTGGTGCCTGCTGCCGTGGTCCTGTGTGCAGGTCTCTGCTGACGGTGGTGGTGCCTGCTGCCCTGGTCCTGTGTGCAGGTCTCTGCTGATGGTGGTGGTGCCTGCTGCAGTGGTCCTGTGTGCAGGTCTCTGCTGATGGTGGTGGTGCCTGCTGCCCTGGTCCTGTGTGCAGGTCTCTGCTGATGGTGGTGGTGCCTGCTGCCCTGGTCCTGTGTGCAGGTCTCTGCTGATGGTGGTGGTGCCTGCTGCCGTGGTCCTGTGTGCAGGTCTCTGCTGATGGTGGTGGTGCCTGCTGCAGTGGTCCTGTGTGCAGGTCTCTGCTGGTGGTGGTGGTGCCTGCTGCAGTGGTCCTGTGTGCAGGTCTCTGCTGATGGTGGTGGTGCCTGCTGCAGTGCTCCTGTGTGCAGGTCTCTGCTGATGGTGGTGGTGCCTGCTGCAGTGGTCCTGTGTGCAGGTCTCTGCTGATGGTGGTGGTGCCTGCTGCAGTGGTCCTGTGTGCAGGTCTCTGCTGATGGTGGTGGTGCCTGCTGCAGTGGTCCTGTGTGCAGGTCTCTGCTGATGGTGGTGGTGCCTGCTGCAGTGGTCCTGTGTGCAGGTCTCTGCTGATGGTGGTGGTGCCTGCTGCAGTGGTCCTGTGTGCAGGTCTCTGCGAATGGTGGTGGTGCCTGCTGCAGTGGTCCTGTGTGCAGATCTCTGCTGATGGTGGTGGTGCCTGCTGCAGTGGTCCTGTGTGCAGGTCTCTGCTGATGGTGGTGGTGCCTGCTGCAGTGGTCCTGTGTGCAGGTCTCTGCTGATGGTGGTGGTGCCTGCTGCAGTGGTCCTGTGTGCAGGTCTCTGCTGATGGTGGTGGTGCCTGCTGCTTTTATCACTTTTATTGTTTAATTATAGTTTTATTCTTCTTCTTCTTGTTGTTAATTATTGTTTTATTATTTTTATTATTGTTTTATTTTTATTATTATTGTTTATAATTGTTGTTAATTATTGTTTTATTATCTTTATTATTATTCATATTATTATTGTTTATTATTCTTTTATTATTGTTGTTTATTATTGTTTATTATTGTTTTTGACTCCTGAAACCTTTCGCTTTTATTTTGACACCGGAAGTCGCTTCCCGCCCGGTTGCTATGCGACGCCTTGACTCATCTGCGGAACTTTAAACATTAATAAAATCCAGTTTTTCATTATTTATGTAAAACAGCGCGCGCGCGCGTCACCAACAACAAACAAACAACAATAAAAATATGAAGAATAAAAAACAAAATGGCGGAGGAAATGTTTTTAAATGACGTGTAGAAGAAGGCTCGCGCTGATGCTGATGTGGCACTGGCGGAAACGCCCACATCTGCCGTGACGTACTTCCTGGACACAGTCTTTCTTCTTCCGGCGGGCTCGCGTAAAGATGGCGCCGCCCGTCCCTCTGTTAGCAGGTGGGTCTCTTCTCTGCTTATTCATCACACCGGGGTTTTAAAGTGCTGTTAAATGTTCACCGGCGTGTTCGCGGAGCCGGGGCCGCCGCCCGAGAGCCCCGGAGCGGACACTCACACGCTCCTCCGCCGCTCTGTCTGCCGGAGCGAACACCGCGCCAGACCCCGTGGAGAATACGGCGTTTTATGTGTTGATGAGCTTCTGAAACATATTTATGTGTTTATTAATAAACATACAGACTTTATTGCACTCAGCAGAGTCTTCTGCTTTATTCGGCTTTATTAAAATCCTTAAATATGCTGAGTCATGCTCTGAACCTGACCCCGTGTCCGCGCTCTCGTGTCCGCGGCGCTCCGTCAGCGGCGGACACATCCTCCGGGAGCGGGACACAAACGGGTCAAACCCTCAGAACAACGGGCTGTTTGTAAAATCACACCTGTGCCGAAGTAAAGAGCGGCTGCTGCTGGAGCAGGAAACGGCCTCAGTGTGGGGTTAAACCACAGGCTGCTCCCGCTGTGGACACGGAAGTGTTAAATTAACAGGTTTCCTAATGGAGTCTGGTGACGTCATCCAAGTGTGGGGCAGCCACCGTGAGGACAGAAGTGTAAATAAAGGGTCACTGCGGAATCATTAAAGATATCATCATAGATATGAATATAAATATAATCATAGATGTGAATATAAATATAATCATAGATATGAATATAAATATCATCATAGATATGAATATAAATATCATCATAGATATGAATATAAATATGATCATAGATGTTATTATGAATGTGACTATAGATATGATTAAATATATGGTTGTCTCTGATTACATCTATAATTATATATGTTATGGATGTGATTAAAAAGTGACACATGCGCAGATGCTGCTTTGATTCTTCTTCGTGGGTTTTAAATGAAGTTTGAAGTTTATTTCTGAATTAAACAACAAAAACA
>NC_139830.1:185000-192500 GCF_963691815.1 Echiichthys vipera | reverse complement strand
AGGTCGTAGACACAGCCCAGTTCTCTCTCAGGTTATAGACACAGCCCAGTTCTCCCAGGTCGTAGACACAGCCCAGATCTCTCAGGTCGTAGACACAGCCCAGGTCTCTCAGGTCGTAGACACAGCCCAGATCTCTCAGGTTATAGACACAGCCCAGGTCTCTCAGGTTATAGACACAGCCCAGGTCTCTCAGGTCGTAGACACAGCCCAGGTCTCTCAGGTTGTAGACACAGCCCAGGTCTCTCAGGTTATAGACACAGCCCAGGTCTCTCAGGTCGTAGACACAGCCCAGGTCTCTCAGGTTGTAGACACAGCCCAGGTCTCTCAGGTCGTAGACACAGCCCAGTTCTCTCAGGTCGTAGAAACAGCCCAGTTCTCTCTCAGGTCGTAGACACAGCCCAGTTCTCTCTCAGGTCGTAGACACAGCCCAGGTCTCTCTCAGGTCGTAGACACAGCCCAGGTCTCTCTCAGGTCGTAGACACAGCCCAGGTCTCTCAGGTTGTAGACACAGCCCAGGTCTCTCAGGTCGTAGACACAGCCCAGTTCTCTCAGGTCGTAGACACAGCCCAGTTCTCTCCAGGTTGTAGACACAGCCCAGTTCTCTCCAGGTCGTAGACACAGCCCAGTTCTCAGGTCGTAGACACAGCCCAGGTCTCTCTCAGGTCATAGACACAGCCCAGCTCTCTCAGGTCGTAGACACAGCCCAGTTCTCTCAGGTCGTAGACACAGCCCAGTTCTCTCAGGTCGTAGACACAGCCCAGTTCTCTCTCAGGTCGTAGACACAGCCCAGTTCTGTCTCAGGTCGTAGACACAGCCCAGTTCTCTCTCAGGTCGTAGACACAGCCCAGTTCTCTCAGGTCGTAGACACAGCCCAGCTTGCCCAGGTAGTAGACACGGCCCAGTGACTCTGTGTGTTGTGTTGCAGACTCCATCGCCAACAAGCTCCACATGCAGAAGGTGTCGGACTTCGTGTTGTCTCCTGGAGCCCAGCCCAGCAAGGTGAGGACCCCCTCAGACCAGGACCAGGACCAGGGTCAGGGACCTGGTCCTGGTCCTGTCCCCCCTGCAGGTCTCAGTCTAACCCTGGTCCTGTCTGTCCCTGCAGGTCTCAGTCTAACCCTGGTCCTGTTTGTCCCCCCTGCAGGTCTCAGTCTAACCCTGGTCCTGTCTGTCCCCCCTGCAGGTCTCAGTCTAACCCTGGTCCTGTTTGTCCCTGCAGGTCTCAGTCTAACCCTGGTCCTGTTTGTCCCTGCAGGTCTCAGTCTAAACCTGGTCCTGTTTGTCCCCCCTGCAGGTCTCAGTCTAACCCTGGTCCTGTCTGTCCCCCCTGCAGGTCTCAGTCTAACCCTGGTCCTGTTTGTCCCTGCAGGTCTCAGTCTAACCCTGGTCCTGTCTGTCCCTGCAGGTCTCAGTCTAAACCTGGTCCTGTCTGTCCCTGCAGGTCTCAGTCTAACCCTGGTCCTGTCTGTCCCCCCTGCAGGTCTCAGTCTAACCCTGGTCCTGTTTGTCCCTGCAGGTCTCAGTCTAACCCTGGTCCTGTTTGTCCCTGCAGGTCTCAGTCTAACCCTGGTCCTGTTTGTCCCTGCACGTCTCAGTCTAAACCTGGTCCTGTCTGTCCCTGCAGGTCTCAGTCTAACCCTGGTCCTGTTTGTCCCCCCTGCAGGTCTCAGTCTAACCCTGGTCCTGTCTGTCCCCCCTGCAGGTCTCAGTCTAAACCTGGTCCTGTTTGTCCCCCTGCAGGTCTCAGTCTAAACCTGGTCCTGTCTGTCCCTGCAGGTCTCAGTCTAACCCTGGTCCTGTCTGTCCCCCCTGCAGGTCTCAGTCTAAACCTGGTCCTGTTTGTCCCTGCAGGTCTCAGTCTAACCCTGGTCCTGTTTGTCCCCCCTGCAGGTCTCAGTCTAACCCTGGTCCTGTTTGTCCCTGCAGGTCTCAGTCTAACCCTGGTCCTGTTTGTCCCCCTGCAGGTCTCAGTCTAACCCTGGTCCTGTTTGTCCCCCCTGCAGGTCTCAGTCTAACCCTGGTCCTGTTTGTCCCCCCTGCAGGTCTCAGTCTAACCCTGGTCCTGTTTGTCCCCCCTGCAGGTCTCAGTCTAACCCTGGTCCTGTTTGTCCCTGCAGGTCTCAGTCTAACCCTGGTCCTGTTTGTCCCCCTGCAGGTCTCAGTCTAAACCTGGTCCTGTTTGTCCCCCTGCAGGTCTCAGTCTAAACCTGGTCCTGTCTGTCCCCCCTGCAGGTCTCAGTCTAACCCTGGTCCTGTTTGTCCCCCCTGCAGGTCTCAGTCTAACCCTGGTCCTGTTTGTCCCTGCAGGTCTCAGTCTAACCCTGGTCCTGTCTGTCCCTGCAGGTCTCAGTCTAAACCTGGTCCTGTTTGTCCCTGCAGGTCTCAGTCTAACCCTGGTCCTGTTTGTCCCCCTGCAGGTCTCAGTCTAAACCTGGTCCTGTCTGTCCCTGCAGGTCTCAGTCTAACCCTGGTCCTGTTTGTCCCTGCAGGTCTCAGTCTAAACCTGGTCCTGTCTGTCCCTGCAGGTCTCAGTCTAACCCTGGTCCTGTTTGTCCCCCCTGCAGGTCTCAGTCTAACCCTGTTCCTGTCTGTCCCCCCTGCAGGTCTCAGTCTAACCCTGGTCCTGTCTGTCCCTGCAGGTCTCAGTCTAAACCTGGTCCTGTCTGTCCCTGCAGGTCTCAGTCTAACCCTGGTCCTGTTTGTCCCTGCAGGTCTCAGTCTAACCCTGGTCCTGTCTGTCCCCCCTGCAGGTCTCAGTCTAACCCTGGTCCTGTTTGTCCCCCTGCAGGTCTCAGTCTAACCCTGGTCCTGTTTGTCCCTGCAGGTCTCAGTCTAACCCTGGTCCTGTCTGTCCCTGCAGGTCTCAGTCTAACCCTGGTCCTGTCTGTCCCTGCAGGTCTCAGTCTAACCCTGGTCCTGTTTGTCCCTGCAGGTCTCAGTCTAACCCTGGTCCTGTTTGTCCCCCCTGCAGGTCTCAGTCTAAACCTGGTCCTGTCTGTCCCCCCTGCAGGTCTCAGTCTAAACCTGGTCCTGTCTGTCCCCCCTGCAGGTCTCAGTCTAACCCTGGTCCTGTTTGTCCCTGCAGGTCTCAGTCTAACCCTGGTCCTGTTTGTCCCTGCAGGTCTCAGTCTAACCCTGGTCCTGTTTGTCCCCCTGCAGGTCTCAGTCTAACCCTGGTCCTGTTTGTCCCTGCAGGTCTCAGTCTAACCCTGGTCCTGTTTGTCCCTGCAGGTCTCAGTCTAACCCTGGTCCTGTTTGTCCCCCTGCAGGTCTCAGTCTAAACCTGGTCCTGTTTGTCCCTGCAGGTCTCAGTCTAACCCTGGTCCTGTCTGTCCCTGCAGGTCTCAGTCTAACCCTGGTCCTGTTTGTCCCCCCTGCAGGTCTCAGTCTATGTCCCGGGGAGTAAAGGCGCGCCCTCGTTTGTCCGTCTGTACCAGTACCCGGTCCTCGGAGGACCCACCGCTGCTCTCGCCAACAAGAGCTTCTTCAAGGCCGACAGAGTCTCCATGCAGTGGAACAAGAAAGGTGGGAGGACACGTCCTTCAGGTCCTGGAGGTCCTGGAGGTCCTGGTGGTCCTTCAGGTCCTGGTGGTCCTAGTGGTCCCTCTGGTCTTAGAGGTCCTGGAGGTCCCTCTGGTCCTTCAGGTCCTGGTGGTCCCTCAGGTCCTGGTGGTCCTAGTGGTCCCTCTGGTCCTGGTTGTCCTAGTGGGCCCTCAGGTCCTGGACTCTGGTGGTCCCTCAGGTCCTGGACTGTGACGGTCCCTCAGGTCCCTCATGTCCTGGACTCTGGTGGTCCCTCAGGTCCTGGACTGTGACGGTCCCTCAGGTCCCTCATGTCCTGGACTCTGGTTGGCCCTCAGGTCCTGGACTGTGACGTCCCTCAGGTCCTGGACTGTGACGGTCCCTTAGGTCCCTCAGGTCCTGGACTCTGGTGGTCCCTCAGGTCCTGGACTTAGGCGGTCCCTCAGGTCCTGGACTGTGAAGTCCCTCAGGTCCTGGTCTTTGGCGGTACCTCAGGTCCTGGACTGTGACGGTCCCTCATGTCCTGGACTCTGGTGGTCCCTCATGTCCGGAACTCTGGCGGTTCCTCAGGTCCTGGACTGTGGCGGTCCCTGCGGTCCTGGACTGTGGTGGTCCTGGACTGTGGCGGTCCTGAGGTCCTGGACTGTGGCGGTCTTGAGGTCCTGGACTGTGGCGGTCCTGGACTGTGGCGGTCCCTGTGGTCCTGGACTGTGGCGGTCCTGGACTGTGGCGGTCCTGAGGTCCTGGACTGTGGCGGTCCTGGACTGTGGCGGTCCTGGACTGTGGCGGTCCTGAGGTCCTGGACTGTGGCGGTCCTGGACTGTGGCGGTCCCTGAGGTCCTGGACTGTGGCGGTCCTGGACTGTGGCGGTCCCTCATGTCCTGGACTCTGGCGGTTCCTCAGGTCCTGGACTGTGGCGGTCCCTCATGTCCTGGACTCTGGCGGTTCCTCAGGTCCTGGACTGTGGCGGTCCTGGACTCTGGCGGTCCTGGACTGTGGCGGTCCTGTGGTCCTGGACCGTGGCGGTCCTGGACTGTGGCGGTCCTGGACTGTGGCGGTCCTGAGGTCCTGGACTGTGGCGGTCCTGGTCTGTGGCGGTCCTGGACTGTGGCGGCCCTGGTCTGTGGCGGTCCTGGACTGTGGCGGTCCTGGACTGTGGCGGTCCTGGTCCGTGGCGGTCCTGGTCTGTGACGGTCCTGGTCTGTGGCGGTCCTGGACTGTGGCGGTCCTGGACTGTGGCGGCCCTGGTCTGTGGCGGTCCTGGTCTGTGGCGGTCCTGGTCTGTGGCGGTCCTGGTCTGTGGCGGTCCTGGACTGTGGCGGTCCTGGACTGTGGCGGTCCTGAGGTCCTGGACTGTGGCGGTCCTGGACTGTGGCGGTCCTGGACTGTGGCGGTCCTGGTCTGTGGCGGTCCTGGTCTGTGGCGGTCCCTGAGGTCCTGGACTGTGGCGGTCCTGGACTGTGGCGGTCCTGGTCTGTGGCGGTCCTGGACTGTGGCGGTCCTGGACTGTGGCGGTCCCAGACCGGATCAGTAACGTGTGGTTGACTCTTGCAGCGTCGGCGGTCCTGGTGACGGCGAGCACGGAGGTGGACAAGACGGGAGCTTCGTACTACGGCGAGCAGACGCTTCATTACCTGGCTGTGAACGGGGAGACGGCGCTGGTGCAGCTGCGTGAGTACCTCAGGCTCCGCCCACAGGAACCCGTTACCGTGGTGATGTTTGTGTAAACCCAACTTCTGTGTCCAGCGAAGAACGGGCCGATCTACGACGTGGCGTGGAGCCCGAGCTCGGCAGAGTTCTGCGTGGTGTACGGCTTCATGCCCGCCAAGGCCACCGTCTACAACCTCAAGTGTGACCCCGTGTTCGACTTCGGGACCGGACCCCGGAACGCCGCCTACTACAGGTGAGAACGCACCTGTCCTGGTCCTAGTCTCAGGTGAGAGCGCACCTGTCCTGGTCCTGGTCTCAGGTGAGAGCGCACCTGTCCTGGTCCTGGTCTCAGGTGAGAGCGCACCTGTCCTGGTCCTGGTCTCAGGTGAGAGCGCACCTGTCCTGGTCTCAGGTGAGAGCGCACCTGTCCTGGTCCTGGTCTCAGGTGAGAACGCACCTGTCCTGGTCCCGTGTCCCCCTCCTGAGGTGCTGAATGGTGGTCCAGAAGCACCTCGGTGCCCCCCAAAGTCCTTCTCCAGGACTTGTGTGAACTCCTCCCACACCCGCTGCTTTGCCTCTGACCCAGCAGAGGCTGCAGCCCTTCAGACCTGTGGGGACCTCAGAACCACCTCCGGAGTCTTCTGGGAGACCAGATCCTGAAGGCCTCCTTCTTCAGGGGGACCCCTGACCCCCGGGGTCCACCACGGTGCTCCAGGGTCCCCGCCCCTAGAGGTTCGATGCCCCCGACCTCCACAGGGACGCCAGAAAAGCTCCTCCGGAGGTGTGAGGTGAAGGTCTCTGGGACAGGGGCCTCCTCCAGACGGTCCCAGTTCACCCGCACTACTGGTTTGGGTTTACCCGGTCTGTCCAGAACCTTCCCCGTCCTCTGACCCACTCATCCCCAGATGGTGATCAGCTGACAGCTCTGCCCCTCTCTTCACCCGAGTGTCCAAAACATCCGGCCTCAGATCAGATGAGACCATCACAGACTGGATCCTGGACCTTTGGCCTAGTGTGCTCTGGGACCAGGTCCACTTCTGAGCCTCCTTCTGTTCCAACATGGTGTTTGTTAAAGAGGATCCAGGACCAGCACACAAGTCTAACACCAGACGCTGGGGTTTAGATCAGGGAGGCCGTTCCTCCCAATCAGCCTCTCCAGGTGTCTCCATCGTTGCCCACGTGGGCGTTGAAGTCTCCCAGCAGGACTCTGGAGTCCCCTACTGGAGCCCCATGCAGGACTCCATTCAGGGTCTCCAAGAAGGCCCCAGACTCTGAACTGCTGTTCGCTGCATCTGCACCAACAACAGTCAGAGTCCCCCCCCCACCACCCGCAGGCGTAAGGAGGCCACCCTCTGGTCCACCGGGGTCAACTCCAACACCGCGGCGCTCAGCCGGGGGTTTGAGAGTCTCCCCACACCCGCCCGGCCCCTCACACCCTGGGCCCCTCCAGAGAAGACCAGGGTCCAGCCCCTATCCAGGAGCACGGGTCCAGATCCAGACTGTGTGTGGAGGTGAGCCCCCCCAGATCTAACTGGGAGCTCCACCTCCCTCACAAGCTCCGGCTCCTTCCCCCACAGAGAGGAGACGCTCCACGTCCCCAGAGCCTCTGCTGCCCGGGTCTGGACCCTCCAGGCCCCTCACCCTCACTGCCCACAGGACGCAGGGGGGGGGGGGGGCCTGGCCCTGGCCCTGGCCCTGAGACCAGGAGCACCAGGGTCCAGACCACAGCCCTCAGGTTCACAGGGACTCAGACCTGAACCACCATGAGGGGACGGGTCCAGACCACAGCCCTCAGGGTCACAGGGACTCAGACCTGAACCACCATGAGGGGACGGGTCCAGACCACAGCCCTCAGGGTCACAGGGACTCAGACCTGAACCACCATGAGGGGACGGGTCCAGACCACAGCCCTCAGGGTCACAGGGACTCAGACCTGAACCACCATGAGGGGACGGGTCCAGACCACAGCCCTCAGGGTCACAGGGACTCAGACCTGAACCACCATGAGGGGACGGGTCCAGACCACAGCCCTCAGGGTCACAGGGACTCAGACCTGAACCACCATGAGGGGACGGGTCCAGACCACAGCCCTCAGGGTCACAGGGACTCAGACCTGAACCACCATGAGGGGACGGGTCCAGACCACAGCCCTCAGGGTCACAGGGACTCAGACCTGAACCACCATGAGGGGACGGGTCCAGACCACAGCCCTCAGGGTCACAGGGACTCAGACCTGAACCACCATGAGGGGACGGGTCCAGACCACAGCCCTCAGGGTCACAGGGACTCAGACCTGAACCACCATGAGGGGACGGGTCCAGACCACAG
>NC_139830.1:142500-182500 GCF_963691815.1 Echiichthys vipera | reverse complement strand
TAACACGCTAACATGCTAACACGCTAACGCTACGGTTTCTCCGCAGGAGGCGAAGCCTGAGCCTGAACCTCAGTCTGACCCCGCCCCCGTCAGCGACAGCAGCCAATCAGAGCCGAGCAGCGGCGACCCGGAGACGGACAAGAAGATAAAGAACTTAAAGAAGGTGAGGAGTGTGTGTGTGTGTGTGTGTCTGTGTGTGTGTGTGTGCGTGTGTGTGTGTGTCTGTGTGTGTGTGTGTGTGTGTGTGTGTGTGTGTGTGTGTGCTGCTCTCTGATGTGTGTGTGTGTGTGTGTGTGTGTGTGTGTGTTAGTGTTGCACGGTATACCGATACTAGAAAGGTACCGCGGTTCCCAGCCGTTAAGAACGTTTTCTTAGTATCGGTACTTTGTGAATTTTCTGCGACAGCGTGTCTGTGCAGCTTCTCTCTGCTTCCTCGCTGCCTGCAGACGGAGTGGGCGTGGCTTTACGGTGACGGACAGTCACAGAGCAGAGCGAGACAGACATGGCCGAAAGTCTCACGAGTGCTCCTGCCGACCGTCCGAGGCTTGTTGTAAGAGCAGACGCACGTTGCAGACAGCGAGGGCAAGCCCACGGACACCACAAGGCCCGTATGTAAGAGATGCTATAAGTCGGTGATGACCAAGGAAGGCAACACGTCCAACCTGGCGAAGCATCTCGCGGACAGACACCCCGATTTGCACCGAGAGTTCAAAGAGCTGCAGGTTAGCAATAGATAACGTTAAATATCCCCCGGATGAAGTCAAGCGAACTGTTCTCCCATCAGAATTGCAGGAGGCCGTCAGGGGAGAAGCTGTTTAACAGTCCGGTGTGGTTCCACATATCTCTGTCTGCTAACGCAGCGTTCACACTGGTGACAGGAACTTTACCATAACATGCGCTGGTGTTCACAAGTATGATAAACAACAACACTCATTTTAAGTCAACCGGTGCTGGTAATATAATCATAGCATGCACATTATTGTCAAAAATTTACAAGATATATTGTAATTTACATGATTAGAAAATGGTATGGTAAGAGCACAGACCTCCACCGGGTCTGGCTCAGTTGTGTTAGACTTTACTGCACTGATGCAGTTTGCAGGCTGATAATACAAGGTTTGAATTTTATCAACTTAAAATACTAATTGCAAATTTCCCTTTTGTGGGACGAATAAAGTATTATCTTATTTTATGAATTGCCAGATTTACAATTATTTTTATGCTGAATAGAATTGTAGTTAATGTGCTGTTACTTTTTTTCTACTACACACTGAGCTTTAAATGGAAAATCAGGTCATTAAATAATCTGTGAGAGCAAACGAGACAAATAAACAACACGAGACACTCGTCTTTTTGGACACAGAGATGCTTGTAACCACATTGGCAGCTAAGTTAACTATCAGCCTGAAATAATGATGATAATATTAGTAGAATTGAAGCATAAGCATAAAGTTCTGCAGCTTTGACAAAAATCTCTATATTTATTTTGACTTTTTAAGTTTAAGTGTTGTAATGAATAAAAATAAATAATTTTAAGTTCCACATTTTGTCATCTAATATTTTATTCCATTACTTTTGCTGATGTTTTAGTTTTCTGCCGTGGTATCGTTTCAGTATCGGTATCGAGATATTTTAGGCAGGTATCGTACCGAAGTCATAATTTTGGTATCGTGACAACACTAGTGTGTGTGTGTGTGTGCTGCTCTCTTACGTGTGTGTGTATGTGTGTGTGTGTGTGTGTGTGCTGCTCTCAGATGTGTGTGTGTATGTGTGTGTGTTTGTGTGTGTGTGCTGCTCTCTGATTTGTGTGTATGTGTGTGTGTTTGTGTGTGTGTGCTGCTCTCTTACGTGTGTGTGTATGTGTGTGTGTTTGTGTGTGTGTGCTGCTCTCTGATTTGTGTGTGTGTGTGTGTGTGTGTGTGTGCTGCTCTCTGATGTGTGTGTGTGTGTGTGTGTGTGTGTGTGCTGCTCTCTGATGTGTGTGTGTGTGTGTGTGTGTGTGTGTGTGTGTGTGTGTGCTGCTCTCTGATGTGTGTGTGTGTGTGTGTGTGTGTGTGTGTCAGAAACTCAAAGCGATGGAGGAGTTAAAGGATCAACAGGCGTCTGGAAAAGTTCTGCAGAAGAATCAGGTGAAGATTCACAAACATGTTTATTTATTTATTTATTTATTTATTTATTTATTTATTATTTATCTGTTTTAGTGAAGCTGTAAAAGACTGAGTCAGCACTTTACTCTGAATGTGTTGTGTTGTGTGTCTGTGTGTTGTTGTGTGTCTGTATTGTGTGTCTTGTGTTGTGTGTTGTGTGTCTGTGTGTTGTGTGTCTGTTGTGTTGTTGTGTGTTGTGTGTTTGTTGTGTGTCTGTGTGTCTGTGTTTGTTGTGTTGTTTGTTGTGTGTCTGTGTTGTGTGTGTTTGTGTGTCTGTGTGTTGTGTGTCTGTTGTGTGTCTGTGTGTTGTGTGTTTGTTGTGTGTCTGTGTGTCTGTGTGTGTGTGTGTCTGTGTGTTGTGTGTCTGTGTTGTGTGTCTGTGTTGTGTGTCTGTGTTGTTGTGTTGTGTGTGTGTTGTGTGTCTGTGTGTTGTGTGTTGTATGTGTTGTTGTGTGTGTGTGTGTTGTGTGTCTGTGTGTTGTTGTGTGTCTGTGTGTGTGTTGTGTGTCTGTGTTGTGTTTCTGTGTGTGTGTTGTGTGTGTGTGTGTTGTGTGTCTGTGTTGTGTTGTTGTATGTGTGTTGTGTGTCTGTGTGTCGTGTGTCTGTGTGTTGTGTGTTGTGTTTGTTGTGTTGTGTTGTTGTGTGTCTGTTGTGTCTGTGTTGTGTGTCTGTGTGTTTGTTGTGTTGTGTCTGTGTGTTGTGTGTCTGTTGTGTTGTGTTGTTGTGTGTGTTTGTTGTGTTGTTGTGTGTGTGTTTGTTGTGTTGTGTGTCTGTGTGTTGTGTGTCTGTGTGTCTGTGTTGTGTGTCTGTGTGTTGTATGTGTGTCTGTGTGTCTGTGTTGTGTGTCTGTGTTGTTGTGTGTGTGTGTTGTGTGTCTGTGTGGTGTCTGTGTGTTGTGTTTGTGTGTGTCTGTTGTGTTGCAGCTGGAGAAGCTGCAGAAGGAGGATCAGCTGTTGAAGGAGCTGCAGCAGCTGCAGGTCGGACAGTAGAGGGCGCTGCAGGAGGCCACGCCCCATACGAAGAGACCACGCCCCCACCGCGGGATACCACACCCCATACGAGGAGGCCACGCCCACCGAAGCCCTGTTGCTATGCAACGTGTGTACAGATGCTGAAGCCAGTGTTCCTTTCAAAATAAAAGCAGTTTTCATCATTTGTGTTCTTTTCATGTGACGTTCAAGGACCTCTGGTTTTCTGTGAACTCCCCCAGAGAGTGGCTCTGATGCAGGAGAGTTCATTCATTCATTCATCTTCAACCGCTTATCCCGGGGTCAGGGTCGTGGGGGGTTCTGGAGCCGATCCCAGCTGACATCGGGCGTGAGGCGGGTCCACCCTGGACAGGACGCCAGTCTATCACAGGACACATAGAGACGAACAGAGACAGACAACCATTCACACCTACGGGTGATTTAGAGTCATCAATGAACCCAACACCTGCACGTCTTTGGACTGTGGGAGGAAACCGGAGAACCCGGAGAAAACCCACGCAGACACGGGGACAACATGCTCCACACAGAAGGGGTTCAAACCAGGAACCCACGCAGACACGGGGACAACATGTAAACTCCACACAGGAGGGATTCAAACCAGGAACCCACGCAGACACGGGGGGGACACGCTAACTCTATAATAATAATTATTAAGTCTAAATTAGGAACAAACACACATAATTATTATGATTATGCTTCAGTTTGAAACCTGTTTTAATTCTGGAGTTGATTCATAAACAGTGGTTTTGTTTCAGGGCCGTGGACTCGTGTTCGTGTTCGTGTTCGTGTTCGTGTTCGTGTTGTTCGTGTTGTTCGTGTTCGTGTTGTTCGTGTTGTTCGTGTTCGTGTTCGTGTTGTTCGTGTTGTTCGTGTTCATGTTGTTCGTGTTCGTGTTGTTCGTGTTGTTCGTGTTCGTGTTGTTCGTGTTCGTGTTGTTCGTGTTCGTGTTGTTCGTGTTCGTGTTCGTGTTGTTCGTGTTCGTGTTGTTGTTCGTGTTGTTGGTGTTCGTGTTGTTGGTGTTCGTGTTGTTGGTGTTCGTGTTCGTGTTGTTCGTGTTCGTGTTGTTCGTGTTCGTGTTCGTGTTGTTGGTGTTCGTGTTGTTGGTGTTCGTGTTGTTCGTGTTGTTCGTGTTGTTGGTGTTCGTGTTGTTCGTGTTGTTGGTGTTCGTGTTCGTGTTGTTCGTGTTCGTGTTGTTCGTGTTGTTCGTGTTCGTGTTGTTGGTGTTCGTGTTGTTGGTGTTCGTGTTGTTCGTGTTGTTCGTGTTGTTGGTGTTCGTGTTGTTCGTGTTGTTCGTGTTCGTGTTCGTGTTGTTCGTGTTCGTGTTGTTGTTGTTCGTGTTCGTGTTGTTCGTGTTGTTCGTGTTCGTGTTCATGTTGTTCGTGTTCATGTTGTTCGTGTTCGTGTTGTTCGTGTTGTTCGTGTTCGTGTTCATGTTGTTCGTGTTCATGTTGTTCGTGTTCGTGTTCGTGTTGTTCGTGTTGTTCGTGTTCGTGTTCGTGTTGTTCGTGTTGTTCGTGTTGTTCGTGTTGTTGTTCGTGTTGTTGTTGTTCGTGTTGTTCGTGTTGTTCGTGTTCGTGTTGTTCGTGTTGTTCGTGTTGTTTGTGTTCGTGTTCGTGTTGTTGTTGTTGTTCGTGTTGTTCGTGTTCGTGTTGTTCGTGTTCGTGTTGTTCGTGTTCGTGTTGTTTGTGTTCGTGTTCGTGTTCGTGTTCGTGTTCGTGTTGTTCGTGTTCGTGTTGTTCGTGTTCGTGTTGTTTGTGTTCGTGTTCGTGTTGTTCGTGTTTGTGTTCGTGTTCGTGTTGTTCGTGTTCATGTTGTTCGTGTTCGTGTTGTTCGTGTTCGTGTTGTTCGTGTTGTTCGTGTTGTTGTTCGTGTTGTTGTTCGTGTTCGTGTTGTTCGTGTTCGTGTTCGTGTTCGTGTTGTTCGTGTTCGTGTTGTTCGTGTTCGTGTTGTTCGTGTTGTTTGTGTTCGTGTTCGTGTTCGTGTTCGTGTTCGTGTTCGTGTTCGTGTTCGTGTTGTTCGTGTTCGTGTTGTTCGTGTTGTTCGTGTTCGTGTTCGTGTTCGTGTTGTTCGTGTTCGTGTTCGTGTTGTTGTTCGTGTTCGTGTTCGTGTTGTTCGTGTTGTTCGTGTTCGTGTTCGTGTTGTTTGTGTTGTTCGTGTTCGTGTTCGTGTTGTTCGTGTTGTTCGTGTTGTTCGTGTTCGTGTTCGTGTTGTTGTTGTTGTTCGTGTTCGTGTTCGTGTTCGTGTTGTTCGTGTTCGTGTTGTTCGTGTTGTTCGTGTTCGTGTTCGTGTTGTTCGTGTTCGTGTTCGTGTTGTTGTTCGTGTTCGTGTTCGTGTTGTTCGTGTTGTTCGTGTTCGTGTTCGTGTTGTTTGTGTTGTTCGTGTTCGTGTTCGTGTTGTTCGTGTTGTTCGTGTTGTTCGTGTTCGTGTTCGTGTTGTTTGTGTTGTTCGTGTTCGTGTTCGTGTTGTTCGTGTTGTTCGTGTTGTTCGTGTTCGTGTTGTTCGTGTTGTTCGTGTTGTTCGTGTTCGTGTTCGTGTTGTTTGTGTTGTTCGTGTTCGTGTTCGTGTTGTTTGTGTTGTTCGTGTTCGTGTTGTTCGTGTTCGTGTTCGTGTTGTTTGTGTTGTTCGTGTTCGTGTTCGTGTTGTTCGTGTTGTTCGTGTTCGTGTTGTTCGTGTTCGTGTTGTTGTTATTCGTGTTGTTCGTGTTGTTCGTGTTCGTGTTGTTGTTGTTCGTGTTCGTGTTGTTCGTGTTCGTGTTGTTCGTGTTCGTGTTGTTCGTGTTCGTGTTCGTGTTGTTCGTGTTCGTGTTCGTGTTGTTGTTCGTGTTCGTGTTCGTGTTGTTCGTGTTCGTGTTCGTGTTGTTTGTGTTGTTCGTGTTCGTGTTCGTGTTGTTCGTGTTCGTGTTGTTGTTCGTGTTCGTGTTGTTTGTGTTGTTCGTGTTCGTGTTGTTCGTATTGTTCGTGTTCGTGTTCGTGTTGTTCGTGTTTGTGTTGTTCGTGTTGTTCGTGTTGTTCGTATTGTTCGTGTTCGTGTTGTTCGTGTTCGTGTTGTTCGTGTTTGTGTTGTTCGTGTTCGTGTTGTTCGTGTTGTTCGTGTTCGTGTTGTTCGTGTTCGTGTTCGTGTTGTTCGTGTTCGTGTTCGTGTTGTTCGTGTTCGTGTTGTTTGTGTTGTTCGTGTTGTTCGTGTTCGTGTTGTTCGTGTTGTTGTTGTTCGTGTTGTTGTTCGTGTTCGTGTTGTTCGTGTTGTTCGTGTTCGTGTTGTTCGTGTTCGTGTTGTTTGTGTTCGTGTTGTTGTTGTTCGTGTTCGTGTTGTTCGTGTTGTTCGTGTTCGTGTTGTTCGTGTTGTTCGTGTTGTTGTTCGTGTTGTTGTTGTTCGTGTTGTTGTTGTTCGTGTTGTTGTTGTTCGTGTTGTTGTTGTTCGTGTTGTTGTTGTTCGTGTTGTTCGTGTTGTTCGTGTTCGTGTTGTTCGTGTTGTTCGTGTTGTTGTTCGTGTTGTTGTTGTTCGTGTTCGTGTTGTTCGTGTTCGTGTTGTTCGTGTTGTTCGTGTTCGTGTTGTTCGTGTTGTTTGTGTTCGTGTTGTTCGTGTTGTTCGTGTTTGTGTTGTTCGTGTTGTTCGTGTTCGTGTTCGTGTTGTTCGTGTTCGTGTTGTTCGTGTTGTTCGTGTTCGTGTTGTTCGTGTTCGTGTTGTTCGTGTTCGTGTTCGTGTTCGTGTTGTTGTTCGTGTTCGTGTTGTTCGTGTTGTTCGTGTTCGTGTTGTTCGTGTTCGTGTTGTTCGTGTTGTTCGTGTTGTTGTTCGTGTTGTTCGTGTTGTTCGTGTTCGTGTTGTTCGTGTTCGTGTTGTTCGTGTTGTTCGTGTTGTTGTTCGTGTTGTTCGTGTTGTTCGTGTTGTTCGTGTTCGTGTTGTTCGTGTTGTTCGTGTTGTTGTTCGTGTTCGTGTTGTTCGTGTTCGTGTTGTTGTTCGTGTTCGTGTTGTTCGTGTTGTTCGTGTTGTTCGTGTTCGTGTTGTTCGTGTTCGTGTTCGTGTTGTTCGTGTTCGTGTTGTTCGTGTTCGTGTTCGTGTTGTTCGTGTTCGTGTTCGTGTTGTTCGTGTTGTTCGTGTTCGTGTTGTTCGTGTTCGTGTTCGTGTTGTTGTTCGTGTTCGTGTTCGTGTTGTTCGTGTTGTTCGTGTTGTTCGTGTTCGTGTTGTTGTTTGTGTTCGTGTTCGTGTTGTTCGTGTTGTTCGTGTTCGTGTTGTTCGTGTTCGTGTTCGTGTTGTTCGTGTTCGTGTTCGTGTTGTTGTTCGTGTTGTTCGTGTTGTTCGTGTTGTTCGTGTTCGTGTTCGTGTTGTTCGTGTTGTTCGTGTTCGTGTTGTTCGTGTTCGTGTTCGTGTTGTTCGTGTTCGTGTTCGTGTTGTTGTTCGTGTTGTTCGTGTTGTTCGTGTTTGTGTTCGTGTTCGTGTTGTTCGTGTTGTTCGTGTTCGTGTTGTTGTTTGTGTTCGTGTTCGTGTTGTTCGTGTTGTTCGTGTTCGTGTTGTTCGTGTTCGTGTTCGTGTTCGTGTTGTTCGTGTTGTTCGTGTTGTTCGTGTTCGTGTTGTTGTTTGTGTTCGTGTTCGTGTTGTTCGTGTTGTTCGTGTTGTTGTTGTTCGTGTTGTTCGTGTTGTTCGTGTTGTTCGTGTTCGTGTTGTTGTTTGTGTTCGTGTTCGTGTTCGTGTTGTTCGTGTTGTTCGTGTTCGTGTTGTTGTTTGTGTTCGTGTTCGTGTTCGTGTTGTTCGTGTTGTTCGTGTTCGTGTTGTTGTTTGTGTTCGTGTTCGTGTTGTTCGTGTTCGTGTTGTTCGTGTTCGTGTTGTTGTTTGTGTTCGTGTTCGTGTTGTTCGTGTTCGTGTTGTTCGTGTTCGTGTTCGTGTTGTTCGTGTTGTTGTTTGTGTTCGTGTTGTTGTTCGTGTTGTTCGTGTTGTTCGTGTTGTTCGTGTTCGTGTTCGTGTTCGTGTTCGTGTTGTTCGTGTTGTTCGTGTTCGTGTTGTTCGTGTTCGTGTTCGTGTTGTTCGTGTTCGTGTTCGTGTTGTTGTTCGTGTTGTTCGTGTTGTTTGTGTTCGTGTTCGTGTTCGTGTTGTTCGTGTTGTTCGTGTTCGTGTTGTTGTTTGTGTTCGTGTTCGTGTTGTTCGTGTTCGTGTTGTTCGTGTTCGTGTTGTTGTTTGTGTTCGTGTTCGTGTTGTTCGTGTTCGTGTTGTTCGTGTTCGTGTTGTTCGTGTTGTTCGTGTTGTTCGTGTTGTTCGTGTTGTTCGTGTTGTTCGTGTTGTTCGTGTTGTTCGTGTTGTTCGTGTTGTTCTTGTTGTTCGTGTTCGTGTTCGTGTTGTTCGTGTTCGTGTTCGTGTTGTTGTTTATGTTCGTGTTGTTCGTGTTGTTCGTGTTGTTCGTGTTGTTCGTGTTGTTCGTGTTCGTGTTGTTCGTGTTCGTGTTCGTGTTGTTGTTTATGTTCGTGTTGTTTGTGTTGTTCGTGTTCGTGTTGTTCGTGTTGTTGTTGTTCGTGTTGTTCGTGTTGTTGTTGTTCGTGTTGTTCGTGTTGTTCGTGTTGTTCGTGTTGTTCGTGTTGTTCGTGTTGTTCGTGTTGTTGTTGTTCGTGTTGTTCGTGTTGTTGTTGTTCGTGTTGTTCGTGTTGTTCGTGTTGTTCGTGTTGTTGTTGTTCGTGTTGTTCGTGTTGTTGTTGTTCGTGTTGTTCGTGTTGTTGTTGTTCGTGTTGTTCGTGTTGTTGTTGTTCGTGTTGTTCGTGTTGTTGTTGTTCGTGTTGTTCGTGTTGTTCGTGTTTGTGTTGTTCGTGTTGTTCGTGTTGTTCGTGTTCGTGTTGTTCGTGTTGTTCGTGTTCGTGTTCGTGTTCGTGTTGTTCGTGTTGTTCGTGTTCGTGTTCGTGTTGTTCGTGTTCGTGTTGTTCGTGTTCGTGTTGTTCGTGTTGTTCGTGTTGTTCGTGTTCGTGTTGTTCGTGTTCGTGTTGTTCGTGTTGTTCGTGTTCGTGTTGTTCGTGTTGTTCGTGTTGTTCGTGTTCGTGTTGTTCGTGTTCGTGTTGTTCGTGTTGTTCGTGTTCGTGTTGTTTGTGTTGTTCGTGTTCGTGTTCGTGTTCGTGTTGTTTGTGTTGTTCGTGTTCGTGTTCGTGTTGTTCGTGTTCGTGTTGTTCGTGTTCGTGTTCGTGTTGTTGTTCGTGTTCGTGTTGTTCGTGTTGTTCGTGTTGTTCGTGTTCGTGTTCGTGTTGTTGTTGTTGTTCGTGTTCGTGTTCGTGTTGTTCGTGTTGTTCGTGTTGTTCGTGTTCGTGTTCGTGTTGTTTGTGTTGTTCGTGTTCGTGTTCGTGTTGTTTGTGTTGTTCGTGTTCGTGTTGTTCGTGTTGTTCGTGTTCGTGTTCGTGTTGTTTGTGTTGTTCGTGTTCGTGTTCGTGTTGTTTGTGTTGTTCGTGTTCGTGTTGTTTGTGTTGTTCGTGTTCGTGTTCGTGTTGTTTGTGTTGTTCGTGTTCGTGTTGTTTGTGTTGTTCGTGTTCGTGTTGTTCGTGTTGTTCGTGTTCGTGTTGTTGTTGTTGTTCGTGTTCGTGTTGTTCGTGTTGTTCGTGTTCGTGTTCGTGTTGTTCGTGTTGTTCGTGTTGTTCGTGTTGTTCGTGTTGTTCGTGTTCGTGTTCGTGTTGTTGTTGTTGTTCGTGTTCGTGTTGTTCGTGTTGTTCGTGTTCGTGTTCGTGTTCGTGTTCGTGTTGTTCGTGTTGTTCGTGTTGTTCGTGTTCGTGTTGTTGTTGTTGTTCGTGTTCGTGTTGTTCGTGTTGTTCGTGTTCGTGTTCGTGTTCGTGTTGTTGTTGTTGTTGTTGTTGTTGTTCGTGTTGTTGTTGTTGTTCGTGTTCGTGTTGTTCGTGTTGTTCGTGTTCGTGTTCGTGTTGTTGTTGTTGTTCGTGTTCGTGTTGTTCGTGTTGTTCGTGTTCGTGTTCGTGTTCGTGTTGTTGTTGTTGTTGTTCGTGTTCGTGTTGTTCGTGTTTTTCGTGTTCGTGTTCGTGTTCGTGTTCGTGTTGTTCGTGTTCGTGTTCGTGTTGTTGTTCGTGTTGTTCGTGTTCGTGTTGTTGTTCGTGTTGTTCGTGTTCGTGTTCGTGTTCGTGTTCGTGTTCGTGTTGTTCGTGTTCGTGTTCGTGTTGTTGTTCGTGTTGTTCGTGTTCGTGTTGTTGTTCGTGTTGTTCGTGTTGTTGTTCGTGTTCGTGTTCGTGTTGTTCGTGTTCGTGTTCGTGTCCGTGTTCCTGTTGTTGTTGTTGTTGTTCGTGTTGTTGTTGTTTAATTTCAGTGTAAATCTTTAAAGACTAATTTTTTAAACATAAACACTTTAAACAAAAGTTCTGGTAAAAATAAAAACAAATCACTGAGAAATGAATCAAAATCATCTCAAATAATAAATGAAATCATTCATCAAAAAAAAAAAAGCTGCTTAAATTAAACACAATTAGAAATGAAAAAGTCATTTTTATTTTAAAGTATTTTTGAATTTAAACGATTTAACTTTTGTTTCTCATGTTGAAAGTGTTGAATATTAATTTATTATTTATTAAAACTTAACCCGACTCTCATTGGCTGATTCCCCGTCACGTGTTTCCGCTCTGTGACGTGTTTCCGGTCAGACCTCCACAGTAAAAGTCTATTAAACAAACAGACGCGCTCGTGTTCGTGTTCCGTCACTTCCGGGTTTTAATCCGGAACTAGTTCCTCTGGCGGAATCACGTCCAGCGGTGACGCGGCCGTCACGTGTCCGCGCTCGTCCAATCCCGCGGCTGCTCTCAGTAAACACAGAACACAAAATGGCGGCGCCCGTGATCCGCGCGAGAGGCGCTGAAGACGGTTGATGTTCAAACGTTTGACGCGAAAACTGCGACATGGAGACCGGAAGCACGTGCGCACAGGTACGTCACAGCTGACGTCACACAGGTGATGGTTACCTGTGACCTGATGGTCTCTGATGGTCTCTGATGGTCCCTGATGGTCCCTGATGGTCTCTGATGGTCTCTGATGGTCCCTGATGGTCCCTGGTGGTCTCTGATGGTCTCTGATGGTCCCTGATGGTCCCTGATGGTCCCTGGTGGTCTCTGATGGTCTCTGATGGTCCCTGATGGTCTCTGATGGTCCCTGATGGTCTCTGATGGTCCCTGATGGTCTCTGATGGTCTCTGATGGTCTCTGATGGTCTCTGATGGTCTCTGATGGTCCCTGATGGTCTCTGGTGGTCCCTGATGGTCTCTGGTGGTCTCTGATGGTCCCTGATGGTCCCTGGTGGTCTCTGATGGTCCCTGATAGTCTCTGATGGTCCCTGATGGTCCCTGATGGTCTCTGATGGTCCCTGATAGTCTCTGATGGTCCCTGATGGTCCCTGATGGTCTCTGATGGTCTCTGATGGTCCCTGATGGTCCCTGATGGTCTCTGGTGGTCTCTGATGGTCCCTGATGGTCTCTGATGGTCTCTGATGGTCCCTGATGGTCCCTGATGGTCCCTGATGGTCTCTGATGGTCTCTGATGGTCCCTGATGGTCCCTGATGGTCTCTGGTGGTCTCTGATGGTCCCTGATGGTCTCTGATGGTCTCTGATGGTCCCTGATGGTCCCTGATGGTCCCTGATGGTCTCTGATGGTCTCTGATGGTCCCTGATGGTCCCTGATGGTCTCTGATGGTCCCTGATGGTCTCTGATGGTCTCTGATGGTCCCTGATGGTCCCTGATGGTCTCTGGTGGTCTCTGATGGTCCCTGATGGTCTCTGATGGTCTCTGATGGTCCCTGATGGTCCCTGATGGTCCCTGATGGTCTCTGATGGTCTCTGATGGTCCCTGATGGTCCCTGATGGTCTCTGATGGTCCCTGATGGTCTCTGATGGTCCCTGATGGTCTCTGATGGTCCCTGATGGTCCCTGATGGTCCCTGATGGTCCCTGATGGTCTCTGATGGTCCCTGATGGTCTCTGATGGTCTCTGATGGTCTCTGGTGGTCTCTGATGGTCTCTGATGGTCCCTGATGGTCCCTGATGGTCCCTGTTGGTCTCTGATGGTCCCTGATGGTCTCTGGTGGTCTCTGACGGTCTCTGATGGTCTCTGATGGTCCCTGATGGTCTCTGACGGTCTCTGATGGTCTCTGATGGTCCCTGATGGTCTCTGATGGTCTCTGATGGTCTCTGATGGTCCCTGATGGTCTCTGATGGTCTCTGATGGTCTCTGATGGTCTCTGATGGTCCCTGATGGTCTCTGATGGTCCCTGGTGGTCTCTGATGGTCCCTGACGGTCTCTTGTCACAGGTCGCGGTGATGGAGGAGGACTCTGGTGCTGTGGCGGTGAGCCTGTGTGACTCCGCCCCCCTGCTGTGGAGGGTGCAGGACCTGCGGGCAGCCAGGGCCCAGGGCCTGGTGGGGGCGCTGCTGGGGTCACTGCCCCGGACCCCCCGACAGAACGTCCGCCTGGGCCGCCCGCTGCTGCTGCTGCCGGAGGAGGAGCGGCTGCTGACGGAGCGCCGCGCTGCTGCGGCGGACAACCAGGTTAGTTCACCTGCTGCTAACCCGGTTAGTTAACCCGGATTAGTTTAACCCGGTTAGTTTGACCCGGTTGGTTGTGGTTGCAGGACGTTGGGGGGGCGGAGCTCCGTGTGCAGGTGCAGCAGGAGCAGCAGCGGAGTTATGAGGAGCAGAGCGTCCTCGCCATGGAGGACAGGAAGTCAGCACTGCTCCGCGCCATGACATCATCACACACAGGTGAGAGTCACACGCTGTCACTGCGCCGCCTGGACCTGCGCTCTCTAACACACCTGGTTCTGGTTCTGGTTCTGGTCCTCTCAGGGTCTGGAGCCGAGGCCGCAGACGAGGCCCTGCGCGGCCGCCTGGAGGCCCTGAACCGGAGCTTTACCTTCCCCCGCTCTGCGATGGCGGTCCAGCTGAGCACGGCGAGGGCGGGGCTGTCCTACTGTCCCGAGGCCCGGGCCTTCCTGCGGGCCGGTCGACCAATCAGAGGGCAGGACGAGCCGCGCTGCGATGACGTCAGGTACCAGGTGTTCAGGGACCTGAGGGGGCGGGGCTTCTACCTGACCTCCGCCGGGAAGTTCGGAGGAGACTTCCTGGTTTATCCAGGTGAGTGTCCACACAAGGTCTGGGGTCAGGTCCTGAAGGATCCGGTCCAGAAGGATCAGGTCCTGAAGGATCAGGTCCTGAAGGATCAGGTCCTGAAGGATCAGGTCCAGAAGGATCAGGTTCTGAAGGATCAGGTCCAGAAGGATCAGGTTCTGAAGGACCAGGTCCTGAAGGATCAGGTCTTGAAGGATCAGGTCCAGAAGGATCAGGTCCTGAAGGATCAGGTCCAGAAGGATCAGGTCCTGAAGGATCAGGTCCTGAAGGATCAGGTCTTGAAGGATCAGGTCCTGAAGGATCAGGTTCTGACGGATCAGGTCCAGAAGGATCAGGTTCTGAAGGATCAGGTTCTGAAGGATCAGGTCCTGAAGGATCGGGTCCAGAAGGACCAGGTCCTGAAGGATCAGGTCTTGAAGGATCAGGTCCTGAAGGATCAGACCCTGAAGGATCAGACCCTGAAGGATCAGGTCCAGAAGGATCAGGTCCAGAAGGATCAGGACGTGTTTCAGTGATCTGTTGTTTTCTGTGGTTTGAATAAACTGAACTCTCTGTGACGGCGTCTCGGTGACGGCGTCTCGGTGACGGCGTCTCTGTGACGGCGTCACGGTGACGGCGTCTCGGTGACGGCGTCTCGGTGACGGCGTCACGGTGACGGCGTCTCGGTGACGTGGTCTCCGTCTCCCTCAGGTGACCCCCTGCGGTTCCACGCCCACTTCATCGCCGTGTGTCTGTCCCTGGAGCGGTCCGTGGGTCTGCTGGACGTCCTGGCTGTGGCCCGTCTGGGCTCCAACGTCAAGAAGACCGTCCTGCTGTGCTCGCCGCGGGCGGACGGACCCGTGCTGTACACCTCGCTGCAGTGGAGCGGGATGGTCTAGAACCGCCGTCCCCAAGGACCCCCCCTGGGCCCCGGGCATCCTCCAGGACCCCCCCTGGGCCCCGGGCCTCCTCCGGACCCCCGCTGGGCCCCGGGTCTCCTCCAGGACCCCTGCTGGGCTCCAGGCCTCCTCCAGGACCCCCGCTGGGCCCCGGGCCTCCCCCAGGACCCCTGCTGGGCCCCGGGCCTCCTCCAGGACCCCCCCTGGGCCCCGGGCCTCCTGTGGGTCACCACAGACTGCACAGACTCATTGGACGTAGAATCTGGGTCAGCGGGACCAGGTCTGAGGCGTTCTGGGCTCAGTGGACACGTGGACGTTCTCTTTAAACTTTATTGTCACACTTTTGTCTTTGAGCTGCTGTGAAATAAAGTTTTAAATAAAGTTTTAAATAAAAAAACGAGACCAGAACCTCGAGGACCAGACGAGTCTTTAATCACAAACATTCATCTGAGGGTGTCGCGGGTCCACCTGGTCCTGAGGGGCCAGGTGGACCGGGGGGGGGGGGGGGGGTCTCTGTAAACCGCTCCACTGTTGCAGGTTGTTTTGGGAACGACTTTGTAAATGTATCACCATGACAACCGTTCCTGTTGTGCAGGTTCAGGACTTTAAGCAGCGGCGGTTTGGGGGGACGCGGACGGCCTTCCAGAACCATCCCACGGGCTCTTGGCGTCGCAGCCTGAGGGTCTCCTGTGGGCGTGGCCTGGTTCACCGCCGCTGCTTAAAGACCCAGTGACGTCTGTTTGTTCTCTTCTTTAAAAGAATCTTAAATAATAATCGTTTTATCTGAACTCAAGGTTCTGAACCGGGTTCCTGAGTTTTCAGGAAACAGGAAACAGGAAACAGGAAACAGGAAACAGGAAGCAGGAAACAGGAAGCAGGAAGGAGAACGAGCACAAGAACACGACTGTGACACAGAAACAGGCTGAACATGTGGAATCTTTATTAAAGTCATGTTAATCTGTTGTTGGGTGCAGCTACTGTAGGCTGGTGTCCAGGGTTGTCTGTTGTTGGGTGCAGCTACTGTAGGCTGGTTACCAGGGTTGTCTGTTGTTGGGTGCAGCTACTGTAGGCTGGTTGCCAGGGTTGCCTGTTGTTGGGTGCAGCTACTGTAGGCTGGTTGCCAGGGTTGTCTGTTGTTGGGTGCAGCTACTGTAGGCTGGTTGCCAGGGTTGTCTGTTGTTGGGTGCAGCTACTGTAGGCTGGTTGCCAGGGTTGCCTGTTGTTGGGTGCAGCTACTGTAGGCTGTGAGTCCCTATAGGCCGAGCATTCACTCCATGGACTGAGAGAAAGGAGAGGAACGCCATTCAAACGCACGCCCACATGGCTACGCTGCTCCTGGATGCTAACATCACTTTCATCTGCACTTAGCTGCAACGGCTAACGCTAACGGCTAACGCTAACGGCTAACGCTAACTGTCAGTCAAACTCCTCTAATCCTTGTTTTGATGCTGTGGTTTTCTGGAGGGGACGGGTTCAAACAGGCTCAAACAGACTCCGCTCTCCTGGAGCTACTGGGCCGGGTCTGACCAACCTGGCAACCCCACTGCTGGACTTATACTTTGTTGTTGGGACGACGATCTGGAGACTCTAGATGGAGCCGCTCTGATCGTTCTACAGACTCAACCTTTAAGGTACAAACAGGAGTTTATCTCAAAGTGAATAACAGAAGCGTGACTGTGTCGCTCCACAGACGACAGGAAGTGATGATTAGGGTTCACACTAAAGGAGCATCCGTCAGTGATGTCATCAGTCTCTGTCCGTCGCCCCCCAGGTCTCAGTACATGAGGTCGGCCGCCCCCCCGCCCAGGTCCGACTCTTTGCTCTGCTGGAAGGGAAACTGGACTCCCGCCAGGCGGATGAGCAGGAAGTTGAGCGCGTGGAGGAGGAAGACGAGGAAGAAGAGCCAGAAGGAGCGATCGTAGCGCTCCGTGTACGTCGTGAAGACGAAGTTCACCTCGTTGAAGTTGGCGATCCGAGCGGAGAGACGGTGAAGCTTCACCTCCGACGCAAACAGGACCATCACCAGGCAGCTGCTCAGACCTGCGGGGACAGGAAGTGACATCACAGGACGCTCTTCACTTCTTCTTCACTCAGACTCAGAAACACTGAGGACCCTGTGGAGAGCCCCGTTCCACCTCAGGGGGTCTGTCCCTCACATCAGCGTCATCTGAGACTCTCCTGCCTCCTGTCTCCTGCCTCCCTGTCTCTTGCCTCCCTGTCTCTTGTCTCATGTCTCCTGCCTCCCTGTCTCTTGTCTCCTGTCTCTTGTCTCCTGTCTCTTGTCTCCTGCCTCCCTGTCTCCTGTCTCTTGTCTCCTGTCTCCCTGTCTCTTGTCTCCTGCCTCCCTGTCTCTTGTCTCCTGCCTCCCTGTCTCTTGTCTCCCGGTCTCTTGTCTCCTGCCTTCTTGTCTCTTGTCTCCTGTCTCTTGTCTCCTGTCTCTTGTCTCCTGCCTCCCGGTCTCTTGTCTCCTGTCTCCCTGTCTCTTGCCTCCCTGTCTCCTGTCTCTTGTCTCTTGTCTCCTGTCTCTTGTCTCCTGTCTCTTGTCTCTTGCCTCCCTGTCTCCTGTCTCTTGTCTCCTGTCTCTTGTCTCCTGCCTCCCTGTCTCTTGTCTCTTGTCTCCTGTCTCCTGCCTCTTGTCTCCTGTCTCCTGCCTCTTGTCTCTTGTCTCCTGCCTCCTGTCTCTTGTCTCCTGTCTCTTGTCTCTTGTCTCCTGTCTCTTGCCTCCCTGTCTCTTGCCTCCCTGTCTCCTGTCTCTTGTCTCCTGTCTCTTGTCTCTTGTCTCCTGCCTCCTGTCTCTTGTCTCCTGTCTCTTGTCTCCTGCCTCCTGTCTCTTGTCTCCTGCCTCTTGTCTCCTGTCTCTTGTCCCCTGCCTCTTGTCTCCTGTCTCTTGTCTCTTGCCTCCCTGTCTCCTGTCTCTTGTCTCCTGTCTCTTGTCTCTTGTCTCCTGCCTCCTGTCTCTTGTCTCTTGCCTCCCTGTCTCCTGTCTCCTGTTTCTTGTCTCCTGCCTCCCTGTCTCTTGTCTCCTGCCTCTTGTCTCCTGTCTCTTGTCTCCTGCCTCTTGTCTCCTGTCTCCTGTCTCTTGTCTCTTGCCTCCCTGTCTCTTGCCTCCCTGTCTCCTGTCTCTTGTCTCCTGTCTCCTGTCTCTTGTCTCCTGCCCCCTGTCTCTTGTCTCTTGTCTCCTGCCTCCCTGTCTCTTGCCTCTTGTCTCCTGTCTCTTGTCTCTTGTCTCCTGTCTCTTGTCTCTTGCCTCCCTGTCTCTTGCCTCCCTGTCTCCTGTCTCCTGCCCCCTGTCTCTTGTCTCTTGTCTCCTGCCTCCCTGTCTCTTGCCTCTTGTCTCCTGTTTCTTGTCTCTTGTCTCCTGCCTCCCTGTCTCTTGTCTCCTGCCTCTTGTCTCCTGTCTCTTGTCTCCTGCCTCTTGTCTCCTGTCTCCTGTCTCTTGTCTCTTGCCTCCCTGTCTCTTGCCTCCCTGTCTCCTGTCTCTTGTCTCCTGTCTCCTGTCTCTTGTCTCCTGCCCCCTGTCTCTTGTCTCTTGTCTCCTGCCTCCCTGTCTCCTGTCTCTTGCCTCTTGTCTCCTGTCTCTTGTCTCCTGCCTCCTGTCTCTTGTCTCTTGCCTCCCTGTCTCTTGCCTCCCTGTCTCCTGTCTCCTGCCCCCTGTCTCTTGTCTCTTGTCTCCTGCCTCCCTGTCTCCTGTCTCTTGCCTCTTGTCTCTTGTCTCCTGCCTCCCTGTCTCCTGTCTCTTGCCTCTTGTCTCCTGTCTCTTGTCTCTTGTCTCCTGCCTCTTGTCTCTTGTCTCTTGTCTCCTGTCTCTTGTCTCTTGTCTCTTGTCTCCTGTCTCCTGTCTCTTGTCTCTTGTCTCCTGCCTCCTGTCTCTTGTCTCTTGCCTCCCTGTCTCTTGCCTCCCTGTCTCCTGTCTCCTGTCTCCTGCCCCCTGTCTCTTGTCTCCTGTCTCTTGCCTCTTGTCTCTTGTCTCCTGCCTCTTGTCTCCTGTCTCTTGTCTCCTGTCTCTTGTCTCCTGCCTCTTGTCTCTTGTCTCCTGTCTCTCGTCTCCTGTCTCTTGTCTCTTGCCTCCCTGTCTCTTGTCTCTTGTCTCTTGCCTCTCGTCTCCTGTCTCTTGTCTCTTGCCTCCCTGTCTCTTGTCTCTTGTCTCTTGTCTCCTGTCTCTTGTCTCCTGTCTCCTGTCTCTTGTCCCCTGCCTCCCTGTCTCCTGTCTCTTGTCTCTTGTCTCCTGTCTCTTGTCTCTTGTCTCCTGCCTCCCTGTCTCCTGCCTCTTGTCTCCTGTCTCCCTGTCTCCCTGTCTCTTGTCTCCTGTCTCCCTGTCTCTTATCTCCTGCCTCTTGTCTCTTATCTCCTGCCTCTTGTCTCTTGTCTCCTGCCTCTTGTCTCCTGTCTCTTGTCTCCTGTCTCTTGTCTCCTGCCTCTTGTCTCTTGTCTCTTGTCTCCTGTCTCTCGTCTCCTGTCTCTTGTCTCTTGCCTCCCTGTCTCTTGTCTCTTGTCTCTTGCCTCTCGTCTCCTGTCTCTTGTCTCTTGCCTCCCTGTCTCTTGTCTCTTGTCTCTTGTCTCCTGTCTCTTGTCTCCTGTCTCCTGTCTCTTGTCCCCTGCCTCCCTGTCTCCTGTCTCTTGTCTCCTGTCTCTTGTCTCTTGTCTCCTGCCTCCCTGTCTCCTGCCTCTTGTCTCCTGTCTCCCTGTCTCCCTGTCTCTTGTCTCCTGCCTCTTGTCTCCTGTCTCCTGTCTCTTGTCTCCTGCCTCCCTGTCTCCTGTCTCCTGCCTCTTGTCTCCTGTCTCCCTGTCTCCCTGTCTCTTGTCTCCTGCCTCTTGTCTCCTGCCTCCCTGTCTCTTGTCTCCTGCCTCTTGTCTCCTGTCTCTTGTCTCCTGCCTCCCTGTCTCCTGTCTCTTGTCTCCTGTCTCCTGTCTCTTGTCTCCTGCCTCCCTGTCTCCTGTCTCCTGTCTCTTGTCTCCTGTCTCCTGTCTCTTGTCTCCTGCCTCCCTGTCTCCTGTCTCCTGCCTCTTGTCTCCTGTCTCCCTGTCTCCCTGTCTCTTGTCTCCTGCCTCTTGTCTCCTGTCTCCCTGTCTCTTATCTCCTGCCTCTTGTCTCTTATCTCCTGCCTCTTGTCTCTTGTCTCCTGCCTCTTGTCTCCTGCCTCTTGTCTCCTGTCTCCTGCCTCTTGTCTCTTGTCTCTTGCCTCTCGTCTCCTGTCTCTTGTCTCTTGTCTCTTGCCTCCTGTCTCCTGTCTCCTGTCTCCTGTCTCTTGTCTCTTCTCTCCTGTCTCCTGTCTCTTGTCTGTGGTCCCTGAGGATCAGGTGAGTGACACCTGTGAGAGTCTACGGTGTGACCATGAGAGTCTACGGTGTGACCCTGAGAGTCTACGGTGTGACCCTGAGAGTCTACGGTGTGACCCTGAGAGTCTACGGTGTGACCCTGAGAGTCTACGGTGTGACCCTGAGAGTCTACGGTGTGACCCTGAGAGTCTACGGTGTGACCCTGAGAGTCTACGGTGTGACCATGAGAGTCTACGGTGTGACCCTGAGAGTCTACGGTGTGACCCTGAGAGTCTACGGTGTGACCATGAGAGTCTACGGTGTGACCCTGAGAGTCTACGGTGTGACCCTGACGCGTGACTCACAGCAGGTGAAGGTCCACAGGTAAAGTCCCAGGGGGCCTTGCAGCGTCTCGTACGGTCGGCCGAAGGCGTTGAAGAAGAAGAAGCCGGAGGCCACTGAGGAGAAGAGGATCACGACACCACAGAAGAAGACGACGCTGACGTGGAGGCCCACCGGGACGGCGCTCAGCAGGTCTGGGAAGACTGGGAGAGACAGGGCTGCAGGTCAGAGCAGGTCCCAGCTGACCCCAGAACCAGGACCAGCCCCAGAACCAGGTCCCAACTGACCCCAGAACCAGGTCCCAGCTGACCCCAGAACCAGGTCCCAACTGACCCCAGAACCAGGGCCAGCCCCAGAACCAGGTCCCAACTGACCCCAGAACCAGGTCCCAGCTGACCCCAGAACCAGGACCAGCCCCAGAACCAGGTCCCAGCTGACCCCAGAACCAGGACCAGCCCCAGAACCAGGTCCCAGCTGACCCCAGAACCAGGTCCCAACTGACCCCAGAACCAGGTCCCAACTGACCCCAGAACCAGGACCAGCCCCAGAACCAGGTCCCAACTGACCCCAGAACCAGGACCCAACTGACCCCAGAACCAGGTCCCAACTGACCCCAGAACCAGGACCAGCCCCAGAACCAGGTCCCAACTGACCCCAGAACCAGGTCCCAACTGACCCCAGAACCAGGTCCCAGCTGACCCCAGAACCAGGTCCCAACTGACCCCAGAACCAGGACCAGCCCCAGAACCAGGTCCCAGCTGACCCCAGAACCAGGTCCCAACTGACCCCAGAACCAGGTCCCAACTGACCCCAGAACCAGGACCAGCCCCAGAACCAGGTCCCAACTGACCCCAGAACCAGGACCCAACTGACCCCAGAACCTGAACAAGCCCCAGAACATGTTCCAATGTGTGTGTGTGTGAGCTTTTGTGTGTGTGTGTGTGTGTGTGTGTGTGTGTGTGTGTGTGTGTGTGTGTGTGTGTGTGTGTCTGTCCCTGTGTGTGTGTGTGTGTGTGTGTGTGTGTGTGTGTGTGTGTGTGTGTGTGTGTCTGTCCCTGTGTGTGTGTGTGTGTGTGTGTGTGTGTGTGTGTGTGTGTGTGTGTGTGTGTGTGTGTGTGTGTGTGTGTGTGTGTGTGTGTGTGGAGCTCGTTAGTGTCTCTGCTCTCATTAAAAACTCTGAGTGAACTGAAAACATGAACCGACCCCGGACCTGTTGCACACGGCCCCGGACCTGTTGCACACGGCCCCGGACCTGTTGCACACGGCCCTGGTGTCCCCTGCAGCAGCAGTGTGTGTTGTGTTGAATTATTGAATTAATCTGAATAATTAATGAGCAGGTGAGATCACCTGTTCTCCGTCACCATGGCAACCGTTACTCCAGTAATGCTCCTTCTGTGGACTTGTTATTATCATCAAATATTTAATTATATTATATTATATTATATTATCTGATATTACATTAAATCATATTATATTATATTATATTATATTAAATCCCATATTAGCGGGACCGTCACTCACAGCTGAAGCGGGACGGCCGCCCTCCCAGCCCGCACTGCTTCACCCTCTCCCCGGTGAACAGCCCGTAGTTCAGCTCCCCCAGGAACTTGTCCAGTTCGGGTCCGGTCGCGTTCACCAGCTCGGCCCCGGTCCGGCACAGCACGACCCCGCGGACCCACAGCGGCAGGCCGGTGGCCACCGCGGCCGTCAGGGCGCAGCAGAGCCCGAAGAGCCCGGACACCGAGAACACGAGCTGCTTCTGTCGGCTCGGCATGACCGGAGAGGCGGGGAGGAGAGGCTGCAGGGGCCGGGGAGGAGGACCGGAGAGGCGGGGAGGAGAGGCTGCAGGGGCCGGGGAGGAGGACCGGAGGAGGCGGGGGCGAGAGGAGGCGGGGGCCGGGAGGAAGACCGGAGCACCGGAGGAGAGGAGGCGGGGGGGAGAGGAGGACCGGAGTACCGGAGGAGAGGCTGCAGGGGCCGGGGAGGAGGACCGGAGGAGGCGGGGGCGAGAGGAGGCGGGGGCGAGAGGAGGCGGGGGCCGGGAGGAAGACCGGAGCACCGGAGGAGAGGAGGCGGGGGGGAGAGGAGGACCGGAGGAGGCGGGGGCCGGGGAGGAGGACCGGAGCACCGGAGGAGAGGAGGCGGGGGCCGGGAAGGAGAGGAGACGGGGGCCGGGAAGGAGGACCGGAGGAGAGGAGGCGCAGAGGAGAGGAGGACCGGAGGAGAGGAGGCGGGGGCCGGGGAGGAGAGGAGACGGGGGCCGGGAAGGAGGACCGGAGGAGAGGAGGACCGGAGGAGAGGAGGCGGGGGCCGGGGAGGAGAGGAGACGGGGGCCGGGAAGGAGGACCGGAGGAGAGGAGGCGCAGAGGAGAGGAGGTCCGGTGGAGAGGAGGCGGGGGCCGGGGAGGAGAGGAGACGGGGGCCGGGAAGGAGGACCGGAGGAGAGGAGGCGCAGAGGAGAGGAGGTCCGGTGGAGAGGAGGCGGGGGCCGGGGAGGAGAGGAGGCGGGCGCCGGGGAGGAGGACCAGAGCACCGGAGGGAGGGGGGCTGGGGTCAACTGGTCGTAGGGAGGTCAGGTGGCGCCCCCCGGTGGACCTTTCAAAATAAAACACTTGGATTCCACAGGAGTTCTTTCCCCTAAAGTTCATTTCTGAATTATTCCAAATATTATGGTTTTATTTATGTTGTGCAACAACAGAAACCAGACCCCGGACCCCGGACCCGGGACCCGGGACCCGGGACCCCAGACCCCGGACCCCGGACCCCAGACCCCAGACCCCGGACCCGAGACCCGGGACCCGGGACCCCAGACCCCGGACCCCGGACCCGAGACCCCAGACCCCAGACCCGAGACCCCAGACCCCGGACCCCGGACCCCAGACCCCAGACCCCGGACCCGAGACCCGGGACCCGGGACCCCAGACCCCGGACCCCGGACCCCAGACCCCAGACCCCGGACCCCAGACCCCAGACCCGGGACCCGGGACCCCAGACCCCAGACCCCGGACCCCGGACCCCGGACCCCAGACCCGAGACCCCAGACCCGAGACCCCGGACCCCAGACCCGAGACCCCAGACCCCGGACCCCAGACCCCAGACCCCAGACCCCAGACCCGGGACCCCAGACCCCGGACCCGGGACCCCAGACCCCAGACCCGGCCTTGAGTGTGAGGGGACGGGGTCCTGGACTCTGATCCCATTGAATCAACATTTATTAATATTAATATATTTAATATGACCGAACTTCTCCGTGAGTGCTTTTATTTTGTCAGACTTCCGTTTGAACCCTTCCGCCCCCCGTAGCCCCGCCCCCTCAGCTCAGGGTTCAGTGCGCGAGGCTCCGAGAGTTCAGAGGCACGAGACGAAGAGAGAGAGACAGGATGACGAGGTCGGTGCTCGTTATTATTATTATTATTATCATTATTAATATCATTATTATTATTATTATTATTATTATTATTATTATTATTATTATCATTATTATTATTATTATTATTATTATTATTATTATTATTATTATTATTATTATTATTATTATCATTATTATTATTATTAATATTATTATTAATATTATTATTATTATTATTATTATTATTATTATTATTAATATCATTATTATTATCATTATTATTATTATTATTATTATTATTATTATTAATATCATTATTATTATTAATATTATTATTATTATTATTATTATCATTATTATTATTGTTATTAATATTATTATTAATATTATTATTATTATTATTATTATTATTATCATTATTATTATTATTATCATTATTATTATTATTATTATCATTATTATTATTATTAATATTATTATTATTATTATCATTATTATTATTGTTATTAATATTATTATTAATATTATTATTATTATTATTATTATTATTATTATTATTAATATCATTATTATCATTATTATTATTATTATTATTATTATTATTATTATTATTATTATTATCATTATTATTATCATTATTATTATTATTATTATTGTTATTATTATTATTATTATTATTATTATTATTATTATTATTATTATTATCATTATTATTATTAATATTAATATTATTATTATTAATATTATTATTATTATTATTAATATTATTATTATTAATAATAAAGTTAATTATGATCATAAACTTGTATCTGTTCAGTTTAAACTTAATTATTATTATTATAATTAATTCATGTCTTTATTAATAATCATTCTATTTTTAACTGTTAATAATTAAAATAATAATAATAAAGTGTTGATGATGTGTTTGTCAGCTGGTTGGCGTTCTTCTTCTTCATGGCGGTGGCGTCCCCCGTGTTCGTGGCGTCCCCCGTGTCCGTGGCGTCCCCCGTGTCCGTGGCGTCCCCCGTGTCCGTGGCGTCCCCCGTGCCCGTGGCGTCCCCCGTGCCCGTGGCGTCCCCCGTGCCCGTGGCGTCCCCCGTGCCCGTGGCGTCCCCCGTGCCCGTGGCGTCCCCCGTGCCCGTGGCGTCCCCCGTGCCCGTGGCGGCGGGCGCTCAGATGTACGGGACTCTGCAGTCCCCAGACTTCCCGGAGCCGTACCCTCGGGACACGGAGCTGCGCTGGAACATCAGCGTCCCCCGAGGGTTCAGGGTCCAGGTCCACTTCAGCCACTTCGACCTGGAGCCCTCGTACCGCTGCGAGTACGACTACGTCCAGGTGAGACCCGGGGCCAGGGGGGCAGGACCAGGACCAGGTCTGGACCAGGACCAGGTCTGGATCAGGACCAGGTCTGGACCAGGACCAGGTCTGGACCAGGACCAGGTCTGGATCAGGACCAGGACCAGGTCTGGACCAGGACCAGGTCTGGACCAGGACCAGGTCTGGATCAGGATCAGGTCTGGACCAGGACCAGGTCTGGATCAGGACCAGGTCTGGACCAGGACCAGGTCTGGACCAGGACCAGGTCTGGATCAGGACCAGGTCTGGACCAGGACCAGGTCTGGACCAGGACCAGGTCTGGATCAGGACCAGGTCTGGACCAGGACCAGGTCTGACTGTGGCGTGTTGCAGGTGGAGGCGGATGGCGAGCTGCTGGCGTTGTTCTGCGGTCTGGAGCAGACGGACACGGAGGCGGTCCCGGCTCAGCGGATCATCGCTTCACCCAGAAACTCCGTCAGCGTCGTCTTCGTCTCCGACTTCTCCAACGAGGAACGCCACGCCGGCTTCAGGGCGCACTACAGCGCCGTGGGTGAGTCGCACGCCCTCCATCACCCTCCGTCACCCTCCAACACCCTCCGTCACCCTCCATCACCCTCCAACACCCCCCATCACCCTCCAACACCCTCCATCACCCTCCAACACCCTCCATCACCCTCCATCACCCTCCAACACCCTCCATCACCCTCCAACACCCTCCATCACCCTCCATCACCCTCCAACACCCTCCATCACCCTCCAACACCCCCCATCACCCTCCATCACCCTCCATCACCCTCCAACACCCTCCATCACCCTCCAACACCCTCCATCACCCTCCAACACCCTCCATCACCCTCCATCACCCTCCAACACCCCCATCACCCTCCAACACCCCCCATCACCCTCCAACACCCTCCATCACCCTCCATCACCCTCCAACACCCTCCATCACCCTCCAACACCCCCCATCACCCTCCATCACCCTCCATCACCCTCCAACACCCTCCATCACCCTCCAACACCCTCCATCACCCTCCAACACCCCCCATCACCCTCCATCACCCTCCATCACCCTCCAACACCCTCCAACACCCTCCATCACCCTCCATCACCCTCCAACACCCTCCGTCACCCTCCATCACCCTCCATCACCCTCCAACACCCTCCAACACCCTCCATCACCCTCCAACACCCCCCATCACCCTCCAACACCCTCCATCACCCTCCATCACCCCCCATCACCCTCCAACACCCTCCATCACCCTCCAACACCCTCCAACACCCTCCAACACCCTCCATCACCCTCCATCACCCTCCATCACCCTCCAACACCCCCCATCACCCTCCAACACCCTCCATCACCCTCCATCACCCTCCAACACCCCCCATCACCCTCCAACACCCTCCATCACACTCCATCACCCTCCATCACCCTCCATCACCCTCCAACACCCTCCAACACCCTCCAACACCCTCCATCACCCTCCAACACCCCCCATCACCCTCCATCACCCTCCATCACCCTCCATCACCCTCCATCACCCTCCATCACCCTCCAACACCCTCCATCACCCTCCAACACCCTCCATCACCCTCCATCACCCTCCATCACCCTCCATCACCCTCCAACACCCTCCATCACCCTCCATCACCCTCCATCACCCTCCAACAACCTCCAACACCCTCCAACACCCTCCATCACCCTCCATCACCCTCCAACACCCTCCAACACCCTCCATCACCCTCCATCACCCTCCATCACCCTCCAACACCCTCCAACACCCTCCAACACCCCCCATCACCCTCCATCACCCTCCATCACCCTCCATCACCCTCCAACACCCTCCAACACCCTCCAACACCCTCCATCACCCTCCAACACCCTCCATCACCCTCCATCACCCTCCAACACCCTCCAACACCCTCCAACACCCCCCATCACCCTCCATCACCCTCCATCACCCTCCAACACCCTCCATCACCCTCCAACACCATCCATCACCCTCCATCACCCTCCATCACCCTCCAACACCCTCCATCACCCTCCATCACCCTCCATCACCCTCCATCACCCTCCATCACCCTCCAACACCCTCCAACACCCTCCATCACCCTCCATCACCCTCCAACACCCTCCATCACCCTCCATCACCCTCCAACACCCTCCATCACCCTCCATCACCCTCCAACACCCTCCAACACCCTCCAACACCCTCCATCACCCTCCAACACCCTCCATCACCCTCAGACACCATCCATCACCCTCCATCACCCTCCATCACCCTCCATCACCCTCCAACACCCTCCATCACCCTCCATCACCCTCCATCACCCTCCATCACCCTCCATCACCCTCCAACACCCTCCAACACCCTCCATCACCCTCCAACACCCTCCATCACCCTCCAACACCCTCCAACACCCTCCAACACCCTCCATCACCCTCCATCACCCTCCAACACCCTCCATCACCCTCCATCACCCTCCAACACCCTCCAACACCCTCCAACACCCTCCATCACCCTCCATCACCCTCCAACACCCTCCATCACCCTCCATCACCCCCCATCACCCTCCATCACCCTCCATCACCCTCCATCACCCTCAGACACCCTGAGTTAACAACACCAGTAAACAAACACCAGTAAACAAAGGTGTGAGTAAACAAAGGTGTGTGTGAGTAAACAAAGGTGTGTGTGAGTAAACAAAGGTGTGTGTGAGTAAACAAAGGTGTGTGTGAGTAAACAAAGGTGTGTGTGAGTAAACAAAGGTGTGTGTGAGTAAACAAAGGTGTGTGAGTAAACAAACATGTGTGAGTAAACAAACATGTGTGAGTAAACAAAGGTGTGTGTGAGTAAACAAACATGTGTGAGTAAACAAAGGTGTGTGTGAGTAAACAAACATGTGTGAGTAAACAAAGGTGTGAGTAAACAAACATGTGTGAGTAAACAAAGGTGTGAGTAAACAAACATGTGTGAGTAAACAAACATGTGTGAGTAAACAAACATGTGTGAGTAAACAAAGGTGTGTGTGAGTAAACAAAGGTGTGAGTAAACAAACATGTGTGAGTAAACAAAGGTGTGTGTGAGTAAACAAAGGTGTGTGTGAGTAAACAAAGGTGTGTGTGAGTAAACAAAGGTGTGTGTGAGTAAACAAAGGTGTGTGTGAGTAAACAAAGGTGTGTGTGTGAGTAAACAAAGGTGTGTGTGAGTAAACAAAGGTGTGTGTGAGTAAACAAAGGTGTGTGTGAGTAAACAAAGGTGTGTGTGTGAGTAAACAAAGGTGTGTGTGAGTAAACAAAGGTGTGTGAGTAAACAAAGGTGTGTGTCCTCAGACGTGGACGAGTGCAGCGAGCGGCCCGATGAAAACCTGCTCTGTGATCATTTCTGTCACAACTACATCGGAGGCTTCTACTGCTCCTGTCGCTACGGTTACCTGCTGCACCATGACAACCGCACCTGCACAGGTGAGCTGATACCTGACCACCTGATCACCTGATCACCTGATCACCTAACAACCGATCACTGATCACCTGACCACTGTTCAGTGACCACCTGATCAGTTATAATCCATCCTAAATGAGTAACAGTGATAACTTTGACTCTTTGACCTAAAATAACCCAGGAATGTAAATCCTGCTGAATCTCATTTAACCTGCAGCAACGAGTTCATTTGTTAAGTCACAGTCAGTCTGAGATCCACAAACATCCGGGTACATGGAGAACCCTGGAGAACCCTGGAGAACCCTGGAGGGGTGAGATCCAGGCTCCAGAGGATGAGACCCAGACGTTAATGGGTCAGAGGTGACCCAGAGGAGGAGAGAGCCCGTGTTGTTTACAGATGGATTAGGGGTCGTGTGATGGTGAAGTGATATGAGTTGACCTCACACACACACACACACACACACACACACACACACACACACACACACACACACACACACACACACACACACACACACACACACACACACACACACACACACACACACACACACACACACACACACACACACACTAATCCTCTCAGCAGTTCAAACCAGTTTCCTCGTGTTTCAGCAGATTTGAATTCCAGCAGCTGATCTTCAGGTCCAGTGTTCCTCAGGTCCTGTGTTCCTCAGGTCCTGTGTTCCTCAGGTCCTGTGTTCCTCAGGTCCTGTTCTTCAGGTCCTGTGTTCTTCAGGTCCTGTGTTCCTCAGGTCCTGTGTTCCTCAGGTCCTGTTCCTCAGGTCCCGTGTTCCTCAGGTCCTGTGTTCCTCAGGTCCTGTGTTCCTCAGGTCCTGTGTTCTTCAGGTCCTGTTCCTCAGGTCCTGTTCCTCAGGTCCCGTGTTCTTCAGGTCCTGTGTTCTTCAGGTCCTGTGTTCCTCAGGTCCTGTGTTCTTCAGGTCCTGTGTTCCTCAGGTCCTGTTCCTCAGGTCCTGTGTTCCTCAGGTCCTGTGTTCCTCAGGTCCTGTGTTCCTCAGGTCCTGTGTTCCTCAGGTCCTGTGTTCCTCAGGTCCTGTGTTCCTCAGGTCCTGTGTTCCTCAGGTCCTGTTCTTCAGGTCCTGTTCTTCAGATCCTGTGTTCTTCAGGTCCTGTGTTCCTCAGGTCCTGTTCCTCAGGTCCTGTGTTCTTCAGGTCCTGTTCCTCAGGTCCTGTGTTCTTCAGGTCCTGTTCCTCAGGTCCTGTGTTCCTCAGGTCCTGTGTTCTTCAGGTCCTGTGTTCCTCAGGTCCTGTGTTCTTCAGGTCCTGTTCCTCAGGTCCTGTGTTCCTCAGGTCCTGTGTTCTTCAGGTCCTGTGTTCTTCAGGTCCTGTGTTCCTCAGGTCCTGTGTTCCTCAGGTCCTGTTCCTCAGGTCCTGTTCCTCAGGTCCTGTGTTCCTCAGGTCCTGTTCCTCAGGTCCTGTGTTCCTCAGGTCCTGTTCCTCAGGTCCTGTGTTCTTCAGGTCCCGTGTTCCTCAGGTCCTGTTCCTCAGGTCCTGTGTTCCTCAGGTCCTGTGTTCCTCAGGTCCTGTGTTCTTCAGGTCCTGTGTTCCTCAGGTCCTGTTCCTCAGGTCCTGTGTTCCTCAGGTCCTGTTCCTCAGGTCCTGTGTTCTTCAGGTCCTGTGTTCTTCAGGTCCTGTGTTCCTCAGGTCCTGTGTTCCTCAGGTCCTGTGTTCCTCAGGTCCTGTGTTCCTCAGGTCCTGTTCCTCAGGTCCTGTGTTCCTCAGGTCCTGTTCCTCAGGTCCTGTGTTCCTCAGGTCCTGTGTTCCTCAGGTCCTGTGTTCCTCAGGTCCTGTGTTCCTCAGGTCCCGTGTTCCTCAGGTCCTGTTCCTCAGGTCCTGTGTTCTTCAGGTCCTGTTCTTCAGGTCCTGTGTTCCTCAGGTCCTGTGTTATGAACCCATTAGCACCTGTTAGCACCTGTTAGCTCATGTTAGCTCATGTTAGCGCCTGTTAGCACCTGTTAGCACCTGCTAGCTGTGTTGACGTCATCACTGCTACGATAACACTCAACGCGTCCAGCAGCTTCAGTTACAAAGTGTCGACACGTGACAGAACACGCAGACTCCTCCTGAGCAGGAGCGAGGGGACCCTCATCCCTAACAGGAGCAGGACGCCATGAGCCGGGACGAAGGGTCCGACCCCCCGTCACACACCTGGACCCGTCCTCCAGGGGGCGTGGCCTGTTCAGGTTCGGTCACCTGATACAGACCGGCACGTCTGAACCTGTGAGCGAGGAAAGATCTGCACTTATCTGTCGTTAAAAGAGAAACTCAAACAAACGAATGCTAACATGGCTACATGCTAACCTAGCTACATGCTAACGTAGCTACACGCTAACCTAGTCAGGGAAAGATGCATCTTGGTTCAGGTTAATTTCTTCGTGTGTGTGTGTGTGTGTCCCTGTGTGTCTGTGTGTGTGTGTGTGTGTGTCCCTGTGTGTGTGTGTGTGTGTGTCCCTGTGCGTGTGTGTGTGTGTGTGTGTGTGTGTGTCCCTGTGTGTGTGTGTGTGTGTGTCCCTGTGCGTGTGTGTGTGTGCGTGTGCGTGCGCGCGCGTGTGTGTGCGCGTGTGTGTGTGTGTGTGTGTGTGTCTGTGTGTGTGTGTGTGTGTGTGTGCGTGTGTCTGTGTGTGTGTGTGTGTGTGTGCGTGTGTGTGTGTGTGTGTGTGTGTGCGTGCGTGTGCGTGTGTCTGTGTGTGCGTGTGTGTGTGTGTGTGTGTGTGTGTGTGTGTGTGTGTGTGTGTGTGTGTGTGTGTGTGTGTGTGTGTGTGTGTGTGTGTGTGTCTGGACTCTAACCTCTCTCTGACTGATAGCAGCAGCTGCTGATTGTGGCAAATATTTACATTTTCTGAATGTTTCAGTGTGGAGGAGGATCACACACACACACACACACAGACACATACACATACACATACACACACACACACACACACACACACACACACACACACACACACACATAGTTGTGCAGCACAACTACCCGTCTGTTCAGTGACCCAACACCCTTTCAAAATAAGAGTTCTGGGTCCAAACAAACGGAACCAAGGTCCGAACATGTGAAGGATCAGGATCAGGATCAGGATCAGGATCAGGACCAGGATCAGGATCAGGATCAGGACCAGGATCAGGACCAGGATCAGGATCAGGATCAGGACCAGGATCAGGATCAGGATCAGGATCAGGACCAGGATCAGGATCAGGACCAGGATCAGGATCAGGACCAGGATCAGGACCAGGATCAGGATCAGGATCAGGACCAGGATCAGGATCAGGATCAGGATCAGGATCAGGACCAGGACCAGGATCAGGATCAGGACCAGGATCAGGACCAGGATCAGGACCAGGACCAGGACCAGGACCAGGATCAGGATCAGGACCAGGACCAGGACCAGGACCAGGACCAGGATCAGGATCAGCTCTGTGCTCAGTCAGAAAGAGGTCAAAGGTCAATGATGATGTTTTTAAAACTGTTCAAACAACGGGAACACCAGGCTCCAACAGGAAGTCTTATTCTGAAAGGGTGTTAGGTCAGCAACGGGAACACCAGGCTCCAACAGGAAGTCTTATTCTGAAAGGGTGTTAGGTCCCCGTGTGGTCTGGACCCTGGGGCTCCTGGTCTCAGAGGGGCCGGACTAAGAACGGTTCACAGAGACTCTACGGACGAACGAGGACCAGAGACCCTGCCCGGAGGAAGACCGGGGGCCCCGTCTGGAGCCAGACCCAGGCCGAGGGCTCGCCGGCGAGCGCCTGTTGGCCGGGTTTGAAAAAGTGACGTGGCCCCTCCCCCCTCTCCATCCTGTGCCCCCCCCCCCCCCCCCCCCCCTCTCCATCCTGTGGCCCCTCCCCTCTCCATCCTGTGGGCCCCCCACTCACAGGAGGAGCCTCTGGGGTCGGGGCGCTGCTGCACGGGGGGCAGTGAGGGTGAGGGGCCTGGAGGGTCCAGACCCGGGCAGCAGAGGCTCTGGGGACGTGGAGCGTCTCCTCTCTGTGGGGGAAGGAGCCGGAGCTTGTGAGGGAGGTGGAGCTCCCAGTTAGATCTGGGGGGGCTCACCTCCACACACAGTCTGGATCTGGACCCGTGCTCCTGGATAGGGGCTGGACCCTGGTCTTCTCTGGAGGGGCCCAGGGTGTGAGGGGCCGGGCGGGTGTGGGGAGACTCTCAAACCCCCGGCTGAGCGCCGCGGTGTTGGAGTTGACCCCGGTGGACCAGAGGGTGGCCTCCTTACGCCTGCGGGTGGTGGGGGGGGGGGCTCTCAAACCCCCGGCTGGGGAAGGCAAAGCTCTGGATCCCCCCCTCACCTGTGTGTGTGTGTGTCCCTGTGTGTGTGTGTGTGTGTGTGTGTCCCTGTGTGTGTGTGTGTGTGTCTGTGTGTCTGTGTGTGTTTGTCTGTGTGTCTGTGTGTGTGTGTGTGTGTGTGTGTGTGTGTGTGTGTGTGTCTCTGTGCGTGTGTGTGTGTGTGTGTGTGTGTGTGTGTGTGTGTGTGTGTGTGTGCAGTGGAGTGCAGTGGCGGTGTGTTCAGGGAACGCTCCGGCGTCCTGAGCAGCGTGGAGTTCCCGTCTCCGTACCCAAAGAGCTCTGAGTGTTCGTACCGGATCGAGGTGGAGCCGGGCTTCAGGCTCAGCCTCCGGTTCGATCCCCGCTTCGACGTGGAGGACCACCCCGACGTCCGCTGCCCCTACGACCACGTGACGGTGAGCACGCCGCACACACACCTGGGCACGGGGCAGACCACGCCCCCTGCTGGTTCTGACCGTGTGTGTGTGTGTGTGTGTGTCTGTGTGTGTGTGTGTCTGTGTGTGTGTGTGTGTGTGTGTGTGTGTGTGTCTGTGTGTGTGTGTCTGTGTGTGTCCCTGTGTGTCTGTGTGTGTGTGTCTGTGTGTGTCCCTGTGTGTGTGTGTGTGTGTGTGTGTGTGTGTGTGTGTGTGTGTGTGTGTGTGTGTGTGTCTGTGTGTGTGTGTGTGTGTGTGTGTGTGTGTGTCTGTTGTGTCCCTGTGTGTGTGTGTGTGTCAGGTGTCAGCAGGCAGCAGACTCTGGGGTCCCTTCTGTGGCCTCGTGTCTCCAGGTGAGATCCAGACCAACAGTCACGTCGTCACCGTGTCGTTCCACAGCGACGACTCCGGAGAGAACCAGGGCTGGAGCCTCACATACACAACTACAGGTAACACACACACACACACACACACACACACACACACACACACACACACACACACAGACACACACACACACACACACACACACACAGACAACAGACACACAACAGACACACACACACACACACACACACACACACACACACAACATACAACAGACACACACACACACAGACACACACACACAGACACACACACACACACACACACACACACACACACACAGACACAGACACACACACACACACACACACAGGGACACACACACACACACACAGGGACACACACACACACACACACACACACACACACACACACACACACACACACAGACACACACACACACACACACACACACACAGGGACACACACACACACACACACACACACACACACACACACTCAGCAGTGAGCTTTTATTTTGTCGTGACAGGAAGTACGTGTCCAGCACCTGAAGCTCCAGCCAATGGCGTGCTGAGCCCCGTCCAATCAGAGTACAGCTTCAGAGAGCACGTGCTGCTCAGCTGTTCCCATGGTTACAGGCTGAAGGTAGACACACTTCCTGTTGTTACATCACTTCCTGTTGTTACATCACGTCCTGTTGTTACATCACTTCCTGTTGTTAAACACTTCCTGTTGTTAGACACTTCCTGTTGTCAGACACTTCCTGTTGTTAAACACTTCCTGTTGTTACATCACGTCCTGTTGTTAAACACTTCCTGTTGTTACATCACTTCCTGTTGTTAGACACTTCCTGTTGTTACATCACTTCCTGTTGTTAGACACTTCCTGTTGTTACGTCACTTCCTGTTGTTAAACACTTCCTGTTGTTAGACACTTCCTGTTGTTACATCACTTCCTGTTGTTACATCACTTCCTGTTGTTACATCACTTCCTGTTGTTAAACACTTCCTGTTGTTGAACACTTCCTGTTGTTATATCACTTCCTGTTGTTAAACACTTCCTGTTGTTAGACACTTCCTGTTGTTACATCACTTCCTGTTGTTAAACACTTCCTGTTGTTAGACACTTCCTGTTGTCAGACACTTCCTGTTGTTAAACACTTCCTGTTGTTACATCACGTCCTGTTGTTAAACACTTCCTGTTGTTACATCACTTCCTGTTGTTAGACACTTCCTGTTGTTACATCACTTCCTGTTGTTAGACACTTCCTGTTGTTACGTCACTTCCTGTTGTTAAACACTTCCTGTTGTTAGACACTTCCTGTTGTTACATCACTTCCTGTTGTTACATCACTTCCTGTTGTTACATCACTTCCTGTTGTTAAACACTTCCTGTTGTTGAACACTTCCTGTTGTTATATCACTTCCTGTTGTTAAACACTTCCTGTTGTTAGACACTTCCTGTTGTTACATCACTTCCTGTTGTTACATCACTTCCTGTTGTTACATCACTTCCTGTTGTTAAACACTTCCTGTTGTTAAACACTTCCTGTTGTTGAACACTTCCTGTTGTTACATCACTTCCTGTTGTTAAGTCACTGCTGAAGAACACGACTCTGCTGCGTCAGCAAAACTGTCATTCACTTATGTTTACACGACTGTGTCTCTGTGTCCTTGTATCTCTGTCTCCTTGTCTCTTTGTGTCTTTGTCTCCTTGTGTCCCTCTGTCTCTTTGTCTCCTTGTGTCTCTTTGTCTCCTTGTGTCTCTTTGTCTCCTTGTGTCTTTGTGTCCTTGTGTCTCTTTGTCTCCTTGTGTCTCTTTGTCTCCTTGTGTCTTTGTGTCCTTGTGTCTCTTTGTCTCCTTGTGTCTCTTTGTGTCCTTGTGTCTCTTTGTCTCCTTGTGTCTCTTTGTCTCCTTGTGTCTTTGTGTCCTTGTGTCTCTTTGTCTCCTTGTGTCTCTTTGTGTCCTTGTGTCTCTTTGTCTCCTTGTGTCTCTTTGTCTCCTTGTGTCTCTTTGTCTCCTTGTGTCTTTGTGTCCTTGTGTCTCTTTGTCTCCTTGTGTCTCTTTGTCTCCTTGTGTCTTTGTGTCCTTGTGTCTCTTTGTCTCCTTGTGTCTCTTTGTCTCCTTGTGTCTCTTTGTCTCCTTGTGTCTTTGTGTCCTTGTGTCTCTTTGTGTCTCCTTGTCTCTCTGTATCTCTGTCTCTTTGTCTCCTTGTCTCTTTGTCTCTGTTTCTCTGTCTCTCTGTATCTCTGTCTCCTTGTCTCCTTGTCTCCTTGTCTCCTTGTCTCTTTGTCTCCTTGTCTCTTTGTCTCTGTATCTCTGTCTCTCTGTATCTCTGTCTCCTTGTCTCCTTGTCTCTTTGTCTCTCTGTATCTTCGTCTCTCTGTCTCATTGTCTCTTTGTCTCCTTGTCTCTTTGTCTCTCTGTATCTTCGTCTCTCTGTCTCATTGTCTCTTCGTCTCTTTGTCTCCTTGTCTCTCTGAGGTTGAGGACGGACGGACTCTGGATCATTATCAGATGCAGTGTGAGTCTGACGGCTCGTGGAGCGGACGTCCTCCAGCGTGTCACAGTAAGAACACGTCCCCCGAGTGTCACAGTAAGAACACGTCCTCCAGCGTGTCACAGTAAGAACACGTCCCCCGAGTCTCACAGTATAACACGTCCCCCGAGTGTCACAGTATAACACGTCCCCCGAGTGTCACAGTATAACATGTCCTCCAGCGTGTCACAGTATAACACGTCCCCCGAGTGTCACAGTATAACACGTCCTCCAGCGTGTCACAGTAAGAACACGTCCCCCGAGTCTCACAGTATAACACGTCCCCCGAGTGTCACAGTATAACACGTCCCCCGAGTGTCACAGTATAACATGTCCTCCAGCGTGTCACAGTATAACACGTCCCCCGAGTGTCACAGTATAACACGTCCTCCAGCGTGTCACAGTAAGAACACGTCCCCCGAGTGTCACAGTATAACACGTCCTCCAGCGTGTCACAGTAAGAACACGTCCCCCGAGTGTCACAGTATAACACGTCCTCCAGCGTGTCACAGTAAGAACATGTCCCCCGAGTGTCACAGTATAACATGTCCTCCAGCGTGTCACAGTATAACACGTCCTCCAGCGTGTCACAGTATAACACGTCCCCCGAGTGTCACAGTATAACACGTCCTCCAGCGTGTCACAGTATAACATGTCCTCCAGCGTGTCACAGTAAGAACACGTCCCCCGAGTGTCACAGTATAACACGTCCCCCGAGTGTCACAGTAAGAACACGTCCCCCGAGTGTCACAGTATAACACGTCCTCCAGCGTGTCACATTAAGAACACGTCCCCCGAGTGTCACAGTATAACACGTCCTCCAGCGTGTCACAGTATAACACGTCCCCCGAGTGTCACAGTATAACATGTCCTCCAGCGTGTCACAGTATAACACGTCCCCCGAGTGTCACAGTATAACACGTCCTCCAGCGTGTCACAGTAAGAACACGTCCCCCGAGTGTCACAGTATAACACGTCCTCCAGCGTGTCACAGTATAACACGTCCTCCAGCGTGTCACAGTAAGAACACGTCCCCCGAGTGTCACAGTATAACACGTCCCCCGAGTGTCACAGTATAACACGTCCTCCAGCGTGTCACAGTAAGAACACGTCCCCCGAGTGTCACAGTATAACACGTCCTCCAGCGTGTCACAGTAAGAACATGTCCCCCGAGTGTCACAGTATAACACGTCCTCCAGCGTGTCACAGTATAACACGTCCCCCGAGTGTCACAGTAAGAACACGTCCTCCAGCGTGTCACAGTATAACACGTCCCCCGAGTGTCACAGTAAGAACACGTCCCCCGAGTGTCACAGTATAACACGTCCTCCAGCGTGTCACAGTAAGAACACGTCCCCCGAGTGTCACAGTATAACACGTCCCCCGACTGTCACAGTAAGAACACGTCCTCCAGCGTGTCACAGTAAGAACACGTCCCCCGAGTGTCACAGTATAACACGTCCCCCGAGTGTCACAGTATAACACGTCCCCCGAGTGTCACAGTAAGAACACGTCCCCCGAGTGTCACAGTAGAACACGTCCCCCGAGTGTCACAGTAGAACACGTCCCCCGAGTGTCACAGTAGAACACGTCCCCCGAGTGTCACAGTATAACACGTCCCCCGAGTGTCACAGTAAGAACACGTCCCCCGAGTGTCACAGTATAACACGTCCCCCGAGTGTCACAGTATAACACGTCCCCCGAGTGTCCCTCCGCTCGTCTCTGGACTAACTACACGTTCACTAACTCTGTTTATATAAACATATATATATATACTTCCTGTTTATGAGCAGAGGTGAGGATGTACTTCCTGTTTATGAGCAGAAGTGAGGATGTACTTCCTGTTTTGTGAGCAGAGGTGAGGATGAACTTCCTGTTTTGTGAGCAGAGGTGAGGATGAACTTCCTGTTTATGAGCAGAAGTGAGGATGTACTTCCTGTTTATGAGCAGAGGTGAGGATGAACTTCCTGTTTTGTGAGCAGAGGTGAGGATGAACTTCCTGTTTTGTGAGGATGAACTTCCTGTTTGTGAGCAGAGGTGAGGATGATCTTCCTGTTTTGTGAGGATGAACTTCCTGTTTTGTGAGCAGAGGTGAGGATGAACTTCCTGTTTATGAGCAGAGGTGATTATGAACTTCCTGTTTGTGAGCAGAGGTGAGGATGAACTTCCTGTTTATGAGCAGAGGTGAGGATGAACTTCCTGTTTGTGAGCAGAGGTGAGGATGAACTTCCTGTTTTGTGAGCAGAGGTGAGGATGAACTTCCTGTTTATGAGCAGAGGTGAGGATGAACTTCCTGTTTATGAGCAGAGGTGAGGATGAACTTCCTGTTTATGAGCAGAGGTGAGGATGAACTTCCTGTTTGTGAGCAGAGGTGAGGATGAACTTCCTGTTTTGTGAGCAGAGGTGAGGATGATCTTCCTGTTTATGAGCAGAGGTGAGGATGAACTTCCTGTTTTGTGAGGATGAACTTCCTGTTTGTGAGGATGAACTTCCTGTTTTGTGAGCAGAGGTGAGGATGAACTTCCTGTTTTGTGAGGATGAACTTCCTGTTTATGAGCAGAGGTGAGGATGAACTTCCTGTTTTGTGAGGATGAACTTCCTGTTTTGTGAGGATGAACTTCCTGTTTTGTGAGGATGAACTTCCTGTTTTGTGAGGATGAACTTCCTGTTTTGTGAGGATGAACTTCCTGTTTTGTGAGGATGTACTTCCTGTTTATGAGCAGAGGTGAGGATGAACTTCCTGTTTTGTGAGGATGAACTTCCTGTTTTGTGAGGATGAACTTCCTGTTTTGTGAGGATGAACTTCCTGTTTTGTGAGGATGAACTTCCTGTTTTGTGAGGATGAACTTCCTGTTTTGTGAGCAGAGGTGAGGATGAACTTCCTGTTTATGAGCAGAGGTGAGGATGAACTTCCTGTTTATGAGCAGAGGTGAGGATGAACTTCCTGTTTATGAGCAGAGGTGAGGATGAACTTCCTGTTTATGAGCAGAGGTGAGGATGAACTTCCTGTTTATGAGCAGAGGTGAGGATGAACTTCCTGTTTTGTGAGCAGAGGTGAGGATGAACTTCCTGTTTTGTGAGGATGAACTTCCTGTTTATGAGCAGAGGTGAGGATGAACTTCCTGTTTTGTGAGGATGAACTTCCTGTTTATGAGCAGAGGTGAGGATGAACTTCCTGTTTTGTGAGGATGAACTTCCTGTTTATGAGCAGAGGTGAGGATGAACTTCCTGTTTTGTGAGGATGAACTTCCTGTTTTGTGAGCAGAGGTGAGGATGAACTTCCTGTTTTATGAGGATGAACTTCCTGTTTATGAGCAGAGGTGAGGATGAACTTCCTGTTTTGTGAGGATGAACTTCCTGTTTTGTGAGGATGAACTTCCTGTTTTGTGAGGATGAACTTCCTGTTTATGAGCAGAGGTGAGGATGAACTTCCTGTGTTGTGAGGATGAACTTCCTGTTTTGTGAGGATGAACTTCCTGTTTTGTGAGGATGAACTTCCTGTTTTGTGTCTCTGTAGAAACAGACTCTGGGAGGAGGAGGCGGGCTCTGTCCAGCAGCTTAACCAATCACAGTCCAGAGTAGTCAGAGACTGATTCTGATTGGCCGACGGACTTAAAAGAGTTTTCAAATAAAACAAATGAAAACAGAATCTGCAGTCGTGTCTTTGATGTTAATAATAACAATTATAATTATATTAATATTAATAATAATAGTAATAATAATAATGTGTTAAAGCTGCTCGATGACATCACAGAAACAATCAGACATCAGGACCAATGAGATTTCACCGTTTGAACAACACCAGTGACGCAGCTCTAACACTGATGATCATCCTGCTGAAAGAACATAAATAATAATAATCTTTATATAAATATTCAGTATTCGTCTCTGTGGAGGACGCCTCTCTGCAGCGTCTGGTTATTAACGATGATAATAAAGTTTATATTAATGTTTCATCTCTGGTTCATATTTTAATAAAGTCACTTTAATAAACTTTAAATCAACATTCGACACTTTCAGACGTTTATTTAACGTCATTTAAAAAACATCCTGATTAATAAAATTAATAATCACTGATATAATATATCAACATGTTTCACTGTGAAACATCATTCATACACATTTATCTCCTCTCTCCTCACACTGACAGATGATTGGTCCTCTCTCTTCACACTGACAGCTGATTGGTCCTCTCTCTCTCCTCACACTGACAGCTGATTGGTCCTCTCTCCTCACACTGACAGCTGATTGGTCCTCTCTCTCTGCACACAGACAGCTGATTGGTCCTCTCTCTTCACACTGACAGCTGATTGGTCCTCTCTCTTCACACTGACAGCTGATTGGTCCTCTCTCTCTTCACACTGACAGCTGATTGGTCCTCTCTCTCTTCACACTGACAGCTGATTGGTCCTCTCTCTGCACACTGACAGCTGATTGGTCCTCTCTCTTCACACTGACAGCTGATTGGTCCTCTCGCTCTTCACACTGACAGCTGATTGGTCCTCTCTCTCTTCACACTGACAGCTGATTGGTCCTCGCTCTTTACACTGACAGCTGATTGGTCCTCTCTCTTCACACTGACAGCTGATTGGTCCTCTCTC
>NC_139830.1:115000-137500 GCF_963691815.1 Echiichthys vipera | reverse complement strand
GCAGTCACAGGGTGTACGGAGTCTACACCCGGGTCCCTAGATACGTGGAGTGGATCCAGAACCACCTTCAGGCTGCCCCCTAGAGGTGGTACCGACCCAGACCACCACAGACCAGACCACCACAGACCACAGACCACAGACCACAGACCACAGACCACAGACCACAGACCACAGACCACAGACCAGACCACAGACCACAGACCACAGACCAGAGACCAGAGACCACAGACCAGACCACAGACCACAGACCACAGACCAGACCACAGACCAGACCACCACAGACCACAGACCAGACCACAGACCACAGACCAGACCACAGACCACAGACCAGACCACAGACCCCAGACCACAGACCAGACCACAGACCAGACCACAGACCAGACCACAGACCAGACCACAGACCACAGACCAGACCACAGACCAGACCACAGACCAGACCACAGACCACAGACCAGACCACAGACCCCAGACCACAGACCAGACCACAGACCAGACCACAGACCCCAGACCACAGACCAGACCACAGACCAGAGACCAGAGACCACAGACCAGACCACAGACCAGACCACAGACCACAGACCAGACCACAGACCAGACCACAGACCACAGACCACAGACCAGACCACAGACCAGACCACAGACCACAGACCACAGACCACAGACCAGACCACAGACCACAGACCACAGACCACAGACCACAGACCAGACCACAGACCACAGACCACAGACCACAGACCACAGACCACAGACCACAAACCAGACCACAGACCAGACCACAGACCAGACCACAGACCCCAGACCACAGACCACAGACCAGACCACAGACCAGACCACAGACCAGACCACAGACCACAGACCACAGACCACAGACCAGACCACAGACCAGACCACAGACCACAGACCAGACCACAGACCAGACCACAGACCACAGACCAGACCACAGACCCCAGACCACAGACCAGACCACAGACCAGAGACCAGAGACCACAGACCAGACCACAGACCAGACCACAGACCACAGACCAGACCACAGACCACAGACCAGACCACAGACCAGACCACAGACCACAGACCAGACCACAGACCAGACCACAGACCACAGACCACAGACCAGACCACAGACCAGACCACAGACCAGACCACAGACCCCAGACCACAGACCACAGACCAGACCACAGACCACAGACCACAGACCACAGACCACAGACCACAAACCAGAGACCATCAGGAGCTGCTGGTTCTGGTTCAGGAGCGTCTCTACAGTAGAAACAGAAACCTGAATAAAGCTAAAACTATAATTTAGATAAAAATGTTTAAAAGAGTTTAAAAATGTTTCTGACTCGACAAAAACTCAGGTTCTTCAAACCCGGGCCCAGGTCCTGGTGTCCCCCAGCCCTCACCCCCCAGCCCTCGCCCCCCAGCCCTCACCCCCCAGCCCTCACCCCCCCAGCCCTCACCCTCCAGCCCTCGCCCCCCAGCCCTCACCCTCCAGCCCTCGCCCCCCAGCCCTCACCCCCCAGCCCTCACCCTCCAGCCCTCACCCCCCAGCCCTCACCCTCCAGCCCTCGCCCCCCAGCCCTCACCCCCCAGCCCTCACCCTGTGGCGTCCGTGTGGACCCTGTGGCAGCTGTGGGGGCCCTGTGGCGTCCTTGTGGACCCTGTGGCGTCCGTGTGGGCCTTGTGGCGGCTGTGGGGGCCCTGTGGCGTCCTTGTGGACCCTGTGGCCTCCGTGTGGGCCTTGTGGCGTCAGTGGGGGCCCTGTGGCGTCCTTGTGGACCCTGTGGCCTCCGTGTGGGCCTTGTGGCGTCAGTGGGGGCCCTGTGGCGTCCTTGTGGACCCTGTGGCCTCCGTGTGGGCCTTGTGGCGTCAGTGGGGGCCCTGTGGCGTCCTTGTGGACCCTGTGGCCTCCGTGTGGGCCTTGTGGCGTCAGTGGAGGCCCTGTGGCGGCTGTTGGGGCCCTGTGGCGTCCTTGTGGACCCTGTGGCGTCCATGGTGGCCCTGTGGCGTCCGTGTGGGCCCTGTGGCGGCTATGGGGGCCCTGTGGCGTCCGTGTGGGCCCTGTGACGGCTGTGGGGGCCCTGTGGCATCCTTGTGGGCCCTGTGGCGGCTGTGGGGGCCCTGTGGCGTCCGTGTGGGCCCTGTGGCGTCCTTGTGGACCCTGTGGCGTCCGTGTGGGCCCTGTGGCGTCCGTGGGGGCCCTCTGGCATCCGTGGGGGCCCTCTGGCATCCGTGGGGGCCCTCTGGCGTCCGTGGGGGCCCTGTGGCGTCCTTGTGGACCCTGTGGCGTCCATGGGGGCCCTGTGGCGTCCTTGTGGGCCCTCCGGGGGCCCTCCGGGGGCCCTCTTGCATCCGTGGGGGCCCTGTGGCGTCCGTGTGGGCCCTCTGGGGGCCCTCTGGCGTTCCCTGATTGGTCAATCAATCAAAAATTTAATTCTTACCCGTTCTCACTCTGAGGCCAAACACCCAGGACATGCTTTTATTGTGAAATGCTCCTGAATCACAAAGGCAGATGCTTTTATTGTGAAATGCTCCTGAATCACAAAGGCAGATGCTTTTATTGTGAAATGCTCCTGAATCATAACGGCAGATGCTTTTATTGTGAAATGCTCCTGAATCACAAAGGTAGATGCTTTTATTGTGAAATGCTCCTGAATCACAAAGGCAGATGCTTTTATTGTGAAATGCTCCTGAATCACAAAGGTAGATGCTTTTATTGTGAAATGCTCCTGAATCATAAAGGCAGATGCTTTTATTGTGAAATGCTCCTGAATCAGAAAGGCAGATGCTTTTATTGTGAAATGCTCCTGAATCACAAAGGCAGATGCTTTTATTGTGAAATGCTCCTGAATCAGAAAGGCAGATGCTTTTATTGTGAAATGCTCCTGAATCACAAAGGCAGATGCTTTTATTGTGAAATGCTCCTGAATCACAAAGGTAGATGCTTTTATTGTGAAATGCTCCTGAATCATAAAGGCAGATGCTTTTATTGTGAAATGCTCCTGAATCAGAAAGGCAGATGCTTTTATTGTGAAATGCTCCTGAATCAGAAAGGCAGATGCTTTTATTGTGAAAGGTAGCTGAAGACATTAAAGTCTTTTATTTACACTTTTATATAAAAACATATTTTTATTATTCTTCATGTTTTCTTCACTTTGTGTTTTATTGTGAAAATATTAAAAATCATCTGAAATGAACTCGTTTCGTTTTTCGTGGTTTCACAAAAAAAGGTTTAAAGTTTAATAATAAAAATAAAAACAAGCCCCTCACGTGACACGAGCCCCTCACGTGACACGAGCCCCTCACGTGACACGAGCCCCTGACTAGACACAAGCCCCTCACGTGACACGAGCCCCTCACTGGACACAAGCCCCTGACTGGACACAAGCCCTCACGTGACACATGATATGATCATCGTAGTTCAGGAGAACCTGCCTGAGTGAGTGACAGCTGAGGGGGCGGGGCTTCTTTATTATTATACATTTCATAATCAAACGTTTGTTCGTGTTTCTGTTTAATCTGAATAAATCATGAAATGATGTCATCAGAAATACAATCAGCTGAAGAGATGACGTGACACAAGCCCCTGACGTGACACAAGCCCCTGACATGACACGAGCCCCTCACGTGACACAAGCCCCTGATGTGACACAAGCCCTGACATGACTTGACAGAAGTGACGCAATAGTTTGTTTTACTTTATTGAATCATAACGTACTCTTCCCCTCAGTCTGGTCTCACACACACACACACACACACACAGACACACACACACACACAGACACACACACACACACACACACACAGACACACACACACACACAGACAAGACAAAAATCTGCAACCTTAATAAAATAACAGAGGGTCAGGTGATGACATCATCCAGCTGGAGGGACGTCCTATTGGACGAGGAGCAGATGGCAGGACATTGTCTTCACTGACCAGGACGTGATTAATGTGTCCCTGAACCAATGACAAGCCCCTGACGTGACACAAGCCCCTGAGGTGACACCAGCCCCTGAGGTGACACAAGCCCCTGAGGTGACACGCTGGAATTTGAGAGTGGCTTTGCAACAACAGCTGCGTTTAATGTTTTGTTGAATTGTTGAGGTGGTTGGATGGTATTGGTTCTGTAATCACGTCCTGGTGTGTGTGTGTGTGTGTGTGTGTGTGTGTGTGTGTATGTGAGACCTGACTGAGGGGAAATGCATGTTCTTTTTCAATGAAGTAAAACAAACTATTGCGTCAAGTGTGAGGATTGTGTCACGTCAGGGGCTCGTGTCACGTTAGGGGCTTGTGTCACCTCAGGGGATGGTGTCATGTCAGGGGCTTTTGTCATCTATTCAGCTGAATGTGTTTCTGATGACACCATTTCATGATTTGGGGGGCTGACCAATCAGAGAGCAGCATTCACACATCAGACTGATTTCAAAATAACGCTTTAACTGAACTCAGTTTCCTGTTTGATCCCAAAAAGACGAAGAGTTTCATAAACTTTATTATTAAAAGAACGGAAACACAAAACAACGTCTGATTATGAAATTTAATAATGTGATAATAAAGAAGCCCCGCCCCCTCAGAGGGGGCAGGCAGGTTCTCCTGCAACGATGATGCTTTCTTGTGTCATGTCAGGGGCTTGTGTCATGTGAGGGGCTTGTGTCACGTCAGTGGTTTGTGCTCCAGGCTGGATGGTATTGGTTCAGGGACACGTTAATCCCGTGTGTGTGTGTGACTGAGGGGAAATGAATGTTCATTTTCAATAAAGTAAAATAAAACTATTGCATCACTTCTGTCACGTCAGGGGCTTGTGTCAAGTCAGGGGCTTATGTCATGTCGGGGGCTTGTGTCAAGGGAGGGGCTTGTGCACCAGGGCTGGATTGTATTGTTTCAGGGACACGTTACTCACATGTGTGTACGTGTGTGTGTGTGTGAGACCTGACTGAGGGGAAATGCATGTTCGTTTTCAATGAAGTAAAAAAAAACTATTGCGTCACTTCTGTCACGTCAGGGGCTTGTGTCATGTCAGGGGCTTGTGTCATGTCGGGGGCTTGTGTCACATCAGGGGCTTGTGTCATGTCAGGGGCTTATGTCACGTCAGGGGCTTGTGTCACGTCAGGGGCTTGTGTCATGTGAGGGGCTTGTGTCACGTCAGGGGCTTGTGTCACGTCAGGGGCTTGTGTCATGTAATTTACCTGAATGTGTTTCTGATGACATCATTTCATGATTTTGGTGGCTGACCAATCAGAGAGCAGCATTTGTACCTCAGACTGATTTCAAAATAAAAGCTTTAACTGAACTCAGTTTCCTGTTTGATCCCAAAATAAAAACTTTATTCAGATTAAACGAACAGAAACACGAACAAACATCTGATTATGAAATTTGTGATAAAGAAGCCCCGCCCCCTCAGCTGTCACTCAGGCAGGTTCTCCTTTCATGTGTCACGTCAGGGGCTTGTGTCAGGTCAGGGGCTTGTGTCACATCAAGGGCTTGTGTCAGGTCAGGGGCTTGTGTCAATCAGAGAGCAGCATTTGTACCTCAGACTGATTTCAAAATCCAGGCTTTGACTGAACTCAGTTTCCTGTTTGATCCCAAAATAAAAGACGAAGAGTTTTATGAACTTTATTCAGATTAAAGGAACAAAAAACAAACAAACGTCTGATTATGAAATTTAAAGAACCCCAAGAACTGCAGGAGAACAACGATGATGCTTTCTTACAATTCAGTAGGTTTCCTCACACTTTCGGCTTGTGTCATGTGAGGGGCTTGTGTCACGTGAGGGGCTTGTGTCAAGGGAGGGGCTTGTGTCAAGGGAGGGGCTTGTGCACTGGGGCTGGATGGTATTGGTTCAGGGTCTGTAATCACGGCCTGGGTGTGTGTGTGAGACCTGAAATGCATGTGTAAATGTATGGGGCTTGTGTCACGTAAGGGGCTTTTGTCACGTCAAGGGCTTGTGTCATGTAAGGGACTTTTGTCACGTCAAGGGCTTGTGTCACGTCAGGGGCTTTTTGTCACGTCAAGGGCTTGTGTCATGTCAGGGGCTAGTGTCATGTGAGGGGCTTGTGTCATGTAATTAAGCTGAATGTGTTTCTGATGACATAATTTCATGATTTTGGGGGCTGACCAATCAGAGAGCAGCATTTGTACCTCAGACTGATTTCAAAATAAAAGCTTTGACTGAACTCAGTTTCCTGTTTGATCCCAAAATAAAAGACAGAGTTTCTTAAACTTTATTCAGATTAAACAGAAACACAAAACAAACACAAACAAACGTCTGATTATGAAATTTAAAGAACCTCAAGAACTGCAGGAGAACAAGGATGATGCTTTCTTACAAATCACACTTTCGGCTTGTGTCACGTCAGGGGCTTGTGTCACGTGAGGGGCTTGTGTCAAGAGAGGTGCGCCGGGGCTGGATGGTATTGGTTCAGGGACACGTTAATCCCGTGTGTGTGTGTGTGTGTGACTGAGGGGAAATGCTTGTTCGTTTTCAATAAAGTAAAAAAAATCTATTGCATCACTTCTGTCAAGTGAGGGGCTTGTGTCACGTCAGGGGCTTGTGTCACGCCAGGGGCTTGTGTCCAGTGAGGGGCTTGTGTCCAGTGAGGGGCTTGTGTCATGTCAGGGGCTTGTGTCACGTCAGGGGCTTGTGTCACGTCAGGGGCTTGGTGTCAAGTTAAAAAAATAAAGGCTTTGACTGAACTCAGTTTCCTGTTTGATCCCAAAATAAAAGACGAAGAGTTTTATAAACTTTATTCAGATTAAACAGAAACACAAAACAACATCTGATTATGAAATTTAAAGAACTGCAGGAGAACAAAGATGATACTTTCATACAAATCAGTAGGTTTCCTCACACTCTCGGCTTGTGTCACGTGAGGGGCTTGTGTCACGTCAGGGGCTTGTGTCATGGGAGGGGTTTGTGCACTGGGGCTGGATGGTATTGGTTCAGGGTCTGTAATCTGGGTGCCTGGGTGTGTGAGACCTGACTGAGGGGAAATGCATGTGTATAGGGCTTGTGTCACGCCAGGGGATTTTGTCACGTTAAGGGCTTGTGTCACGTCAAGGGCTTGTGTCATGTGAGGGGCTTGTGTCACGTCAGGGGCTTGTGTCATGTCAGGGGCTAGTGTCATGTGAGGGGCTTGTGTCATGTCAGGGGCTTGTGTCATGTGAGGGGCTTGTGTCACGTCAGGGGCTTGTGTCACGTCAGGGGCTTGTGTCACGTAATTTAGCTGAATGTGTTTCTGATGACATCATTTCATGATTTTGGGGGCTGACCAATCAGAGAGCAGCATTTGTACCTCAGACTGATTTCAAAATAAAAGCCCTGACTGAACTCAGTTTCCTGTTTGATCCCAAAATAAAAGACAGAGTTTCATAAACTTCATTATTAAACGTACAAAAAACAAACAAACGTCTGATTATGAAATTTAAAGAACTGCAGGAGAACAAGGATGATGCTTTCTTACAAATCACACTTTCGGCTTGTGTCACGTGAGGGGCTTGTGTCACGTGAGGGGCTTGTGTCAAGAGAGGTGCGCCGGGGCTGGATGGTATTGGTTCAGGGACACGTTAATCCCGTGTGTGTGTGTGTGTGTGTGTGTGTGTGTGTGACTGAGGGGAAATGCTTGTTCTTTTTCAAAGTAAAAAAAAAAAATCTATTGCATCACTTCTGTCAAGTGAGGGGCTTGTGTCACATCAGGGGCTTGTGTCACGTCAGGGGCTTCTGTCATGTCAAGGGCTTGTGTCCAGTAAGGGGCTTCTGTCATGTCAGGGGCTTCTGTCATGTCAGGGGCTTCTGTCATGTCAGGGGCTTTTGTCCAGTGAGAGGCTTCTGTCATGTCAGAGGCTTGTGTCATGTCAGTGTCTTGTGTCACGTCAGGGGCTTCTGTCATGTCAGGGGCTTCTGTCATGTCAGGGGCTTGTGTCACGTCAGGGGCTTCTGTCATGTCAGGGGCGTAGAAAGTGTCTGGAGCCCAGGAGAGGAACCGGGACCCCTCCTGCCCCCGTGTGTGGGCGGGGCCTCAGCTCCGGGTGCCGTTCAGGTCCTGCCTCTCCATGGTGTCTCTGATCCAGCTCAGGAAGTTCCCCAGCCGGGTGTAGACCCCGTACTTTCCTGTGGCGGCACATTTCTCCCCCCAGCTCACGACGCCGGTCAGGAACCAGGTCCCCCTGTAGTTCACCACGAAGGGCCCCCCACTGTCCCCGCTGCAGGCGTCCACGGCCACGTCCAGGTACCCGGCACAGAACATGTTGTCTGTGATCACCTGCAGGAAGACACGCCGCCATGTTAGAGACACCGCCTCTGATCCTGGATCAGGTCTCAGGGCAGCAGCTCCAGCCTCTGATCCTGGATCAGGTCTCAGGGGCAGCAGCTCCAGCCTCTGATCCTGGATCAGGTCTCAGGGGCAGCAGCTCCAGCCTCTGATCCTGGATCAGGTCTCAGGGGCAGCAGCTCCAGCCTCTGATCCTGGATCAGGTCTCAGGGGCAGCAGCTCCAGCCTCTGATCCTGGATCAGGTCTCAGGGGCAGCAGCTCCAGCCTCTGATCCTGGATCAGGTCTCGGGGGCAGCAGCTCCAGCCTCTGATCCTGGATCAGGTCTCGGGGGCAGCAGCTCCAGCCTCTGATCCTGGATCAGGTCTCAGGGGCAGCAGCTCCAGCCTCTGATCCTGGATCAGGTCTCAGGGGCAGCAGCTCCAGCCTCTGATCCTGGATCAGGTCTCGGGGGGATCACCTGGTCGGTGGAGGCGGTGCAGTCTCTGTAGCTGACCACGGGGAGCGTCACCTTCCTGAGGAAGCGGGAGGACCGTCCCAGGTGGCGAGTGAGTCCCCAGCCCGTCACCACGCCGCGGTTATCCTCCTGCAACACACACACACACACACACACACACACACACACACACACACACACACTGTCAGCTGCGGTCTGAGCTGTCCTGGAAACCGTCGGTTTGAGCCCAGCTGAGACCTTCAGCAGGTACTTGGAGAGGTGGGGGTCGGGCAGGCAGGCGGGGACGGCGGTGGGCCCCCGGGTCACGGGCCGGACCAGGAGCAGCAGCGCCAGGTCGCTGTCGAAGGTGAAGGGGTGGAAGTGAGGGTGGACGAACGCCTGCTGCACCTTTATCACCTGCTCACCGGGATCAGGACGCCGCTTATCATGGTCACCTGCACACACACACACACACACACACACACACACACACACACACACACACACACACACACATACACGCACACACACACGCACACACACACACACACAGAGCCACACACACACACACACACACACATGTATTCATATACAGTAGTGGGTCAGTGGAGCCGTGCTCCTGGTCCTGGTCCTGGGTCACTGACCTACAGTCACGTGGTCCACCGTCTCCTCGAGGCAGTGAGCCGCAGAGACCACCCAACGATCTGAGACCAGAGTCCCTCCACAGAACCCGTAACCATCAGACCTGTGGAGCAGCACCTGGGGACCACACGGACCATCATCTGCACCACAAACACACACTCTAGGAGCATAAACGTGTGTTAAAGTGTCCTCTAGGAGCATAAACGTGTGCTAAAGTGTCCTCTAGGAGCATAAACATGTGTTAAAGTGTCCTCTAGGAGCATAAACGTGTGCTAAAGTGTCCTCTAGGAGCATAAACATGTGTTAAAGTGTCCTCTAGGAGCATAAACGTGTGCTAAAGTGTCCTCTAGGAGCATAAACGTGTGTTAAAGTGTCCTCTAGGAGCATAAACGTGTGTTAAAGTGTCCTCTAGGAGCATAAACGTGTGCTAAAGTGTCCTCTAGGAGCATAAACGTGTGTTAAAGTGTCCTCTAGGAGCATTAACGTAGTTAAAGTGTCCTCTAGGAGCATAAACGTGTGTTAAAGTGTCCTCTAGGAGCATAAACGTGTGTTAAAGTGTCCTCTAGGAGCATTAACGTAGTTAAAGTGTCCTCTAGGAGCATAAACGTGTGTTAAAGTGTCCTCTAGGAGCATAAACGTGTGTTAAAGTGTCCTCTAGGAGCATAAATGTGTGTTAAAGTGTCCTCTAGGAGCATAAACGTGTGTTAAAGTGTCCTCTAGGAGCATAAACGTGTGTTAAAGTGTCCTCTAGGAGCATAAACGTGTGTTAAAGTGTCCTCTAGGAGCATAAACGTGTGTTAAAGTGTCCTCTAGGAGCATAAACATGTGTTAAAGTGTCCTCTAGGAGCATAAACGTGTGTTAAAGTGTCCTCTAGGAGCATAAACGTGTGCTAAAGTGTCCTCTAGGAGCATAAACATGTGTTAAAGTGTCCTCTAGGAGCATAAACGTGTGTTAAAGTGTCCTCTAGGTGTTCACACCTGCCACGGACTCCCTCCTGGTTTCTCCAGGGCTCCGCCCACAATGCGGGGCGTGACCCCCGTGGCTCCTCCCCCGTCCTCCGCCCTCAGCTCTGTCTCATTAACAGACGTCCTGTTGTCCGTCATCAGCTCCTCGTCCGTCTCCGTCAGGTTCAGATGAGGCGCCCAGCTGTCAGTGCTGTTGTCATCCAACATGGCGTCCGTCTCCACGGTGACGTTGAGTCGCTCAGAGTGACGCCACAGAGAGCGGCTTCCGTACAACCTCAGCGCTATGTCCTGACGACCACAGGCGAAGGACACTGGACACAAAGACGTAAAGACGTAAAGACGTGAAGACGGACTGAACACATGTCAGCGGCGGCGGCGGCGGCGGCGGCGGCGGCGGCGGCGGCGGTGGCGGCGGTGGTGGCGTTGGCGGCGGCGGTCTCAGTAGAACGGCGGTTCTGGGCGTTACCGGTCTGGGAGCAGCTGCGTCCGTCAGGGTCCAGACTGAACCCGTCCGCACAGCCGCACTGGACCCCGGCTCCGCCCACCAGGTCTCTGCAGTACTGCATACAGCCGCCGTTTCTATAGCGACACTCCAACACATCTGCACACAAGAGTCCTTAGTTACTTCACACTGTCGCCATAGCAACAACAAGACCTGAACCTGATGGTTCCTCTCATCTGGGACTCTTTTCTGATTCTTCTGACGGTGTGAACAGAACTAGTCCCAAACAAAGATGGAGGACAGGATCAAACAAAGATGGAGGACAGGATCAAACAAAGATGGAGGACAGGATCAAACAAAGATGGAGGACAGAATCAAACAAAGATGGAGGACAGAATCAAAACAAAGATGGAGGACAGGATCAAAACAAAGATGGAGGACAGAATCAAACAAAGATGGAGGACAGGATCAAACAAAGATGGAGGACAGGATCAAACAAAGATGGAGGACAGAATCAAACAAAGATGGAGGACAGAATCAAAACAAAGATGGAGGACAGTCCCAAACAAAGATGGAGGACAGGATCAAACAAAGATGGAGGACAGGATCAAACAAAGATGGAGGACAGGATCAAACAAAGATGGAGGACAGGATCAAACAAAGATGGAGGACAGGATCAAACAAAGATGGAGGACAGGATCAAACAAAGATGGAGGACAGAATCAAACAAAGATGGAGGACAGAATCAAAACAAAGATGGAGGACAGGATCAAAACAAAGATGGAGGACAGAATCAAACAAAGATGGAGGACAGGATCAAACAAAGATGGAGGACAGGATCAAACAAAGATGGAGGACAGAATCAAACAAAGATGGAGGACAGAATCAAAACAAAGATGGAGGACAGGATCAAACAAAGATGGAGGACAGGATCAAAACAAAGATGGAGGACAGAATCAAAACAAAGATGGAGGACAGGATCAAAACAAAGATGGAGGACAGAATCAAACAAAGATGGAGGACAGAATCAAAACAAAGATGGAGGACAGGATCAAAACAAAGATGGAGGACAGAATCAAAACAAAGATGGAGGACAGGTTGTCAGGTCTTGTTTACCTGAGGTGCAGGTCTTGTTTACCTGAGTCACAGGTCTTGTTTACCTGAGGTGCAGGTGTTGTTTACCTGAGTCACAGGTGTTGTTTACCTGAGTCACAGGTCTTGTTTACCTGAGGCGCAGGTGTTGTTTACCTGAGGCGCAGGTCTTGTTTACCTGAGGCGCAGGTCTTGTTTACCTGAGGCGCAGGTGTTGTTTACCTGAGGCGCAGGTGTTGTTTACCTGAGTCACAGGTGTTGTTTACCTGAGGCGCAGGTGTTGTTTACCTGAGGCGCAGGTCTTGTTTACCTGAGGTGCAGGTGTTGTTTACCTGAGGCGCAGGTGTTGTTTACCTGAGGCGCAGGTCTTGTTTACCTGAGGTGCAGGTGTTGTTTACCTGAGGCGCAGGTGTTGTTTACCTGAGGCGCAGGTGTTGTTTACCTGAGGCGCAGGTGTTGTTTACCTGAGGCGCAGGTCTTGCCGTGGTACTGAGGGGAGCACAGACACAGGAAGTCCCCTCGGTCCAGGGTGCACATGCCTCCGTTCAGACAGGGGTTCGTCCGACAGGGGTTCAGATCTACGACACAAACCAGAGACACTCGAACTCATCACGACTCGCCCCTGCAGGTGGAGTGATGTCATCAGGTACAGTGATGTCATCAGGTACAGTGATGTCATCATCTACAGTGATGTCATCATATACAGTGATGTCATCATATACAGTGATGTCATCAGGTACAGTGATGTCATCATATACAGTGATGTCATCATATACAGTGATGTCATCATATACAGTGATGTCATCATCTGCAGTGATGTCATCATCTACAGTGATGTCATCATATACAGTGATGTCATCAGGTACAGTGATGTCATCAGGTACAGTGATGTCATCATATACAGTGATGTCATCAGGTACAGTGATGTCATCAGGTACAGTGATGTCATCATCTACAGTGATGTCATCATCTACAGTGATGTCATCATATACAGTGATGTCATCATATACAGTGATGTCATCAGGTACAGTGATGTCATCAGGTACAGTGATGTCATCAGGTACAGTGATGTCATCAGGTACAGTGATGTCATCAGGTACAGTGATGTCATCATCTACAGTGATGTCATCATATACAGTGATGTCATCAGGTACAGTGATGTCATCATATACAGTGATGTCATCATATACAGTGATGTCATCATCTACAGTGATGTCATCATATACAGTGGTGTCATCATATACAGTGATGTCATCAGGTACAGTGATGTCATCATATACAGTGGTGTCATCAGGTACAGTGATGTCATCATATACAGTGATGTCATCAGGTAGACTGCTACATCGAGTGGCGTGCAGCTGCAGCCTCGAAGCAGAAGCCCCTAACGTGACAGAAGCCCCTGACGTGACGGAAGCCCCTGACATGACGGAAGCCCCTGACGTGACAGAAGCCCCTGACGTGACGGAAGCCCCTGACATGACGGAAGCCCCTGACGTGACAGAAGTGACGTAGAAAACCAGGAATGATGTTTTTTTCAAACATTTAAGAACAAGTTAAACGTTGCTACATCGATAATGTTGCCTAGCTAACTACGAGCTAACTAGCATTCTGCTACCACATTATCAGCAGCACTTCTTCTGGCGCCCGTTCTGGATCCTGAGACTCTTCACGAATGTTGCACCAACATGAACGAGGCAACATTATGAACGTACGCTGATGATGTTGCCTTGTTTTTAAACGTCTCCATTAACTGAACGACCTGGAGTCCGAAGCGTCCGGCTGAACGTTTGTTTCACTGTAACTTTTAAAAGTGTTTTAACCTCAGAGTCTTTTCATGGACTCCAGAACCAGTGAGTTTGGACCCGGTTGGATTCATCATGTTCAGGACGGATGTACTCACTTGTGTATCGGTACCAGAACTCCAGCTGTGGAACAACAGACACAGTTAGTGGAGGAGGTTCAGGTTCTGGTTCTTCAGTCACAGAGTTCTGGTTCTACTGTCAGGAGGTTCTGGTTCTACAGTCACAGAGTTCTGGTTCTACAGTCAAAGAGTTCTGGTTCTACATTCAGGAGGTTCTGGTTCTACAGTCAGGAGGTTCTGGTTCTACAGTCACAGAGTTCTGGTTCTACTGTCAGGAGGTTCTGGTTCTACTGTCACAGAGTTCTGGTTCTACAGTCAGGAGGTTCTGGTTCTACAGTCAGGGGGTTCTGGTTCTACAGTCAGGAGGTTCAGGTTCTACAGTCAGGAGGTTCTGGTTCTACTGTCACAGAGTTCTGGTTCTACAGTCAGGAGGTTCTGGTTCTACAGTCAGGGGGTTCTGGTTCTACAGTCAGGAGGTTCTGGTTCTACTGTCAGGGGGTTCTGGTTCTACAGTCAGGAGGTTCTGGTTCTACAGTCAGGAGGTTCTGGTTCTACTGTCACAGAGTTCTGGTTCTACAGTCAGAGAGGTTCTGGTTCTACAGTCACAGAGTTCTGGTTCTACAGTCAGAGAGGTTCTGGTTCTACAGTCACAGAGTTCTGGTTCTACTGTCACAGAGTTCTGGTTCTACAATCACAGAGTTCTGGTTCTACAGTCAGGGGGTTCTGGTTCTACAGTCACAGAGTTCTGGTTCTACAGTCAGGAGGTTCTGGTTCTACAGTCACAGAGTTCTGGTTCTACAGTCAGAGAGTTCTGGTTCTACAGTCAGGAGGTTCTGGTTCTACAGTCAGAGAGTTCTGGTTCTACAGTCACAGAGTTCTTGAGGACCCTCAGAACATGAGTCTGTGGTTCTGCGGTGGGGTCCCGGGCCTCAGCTTGGACCACAGCGCTCCCTCGTACCGTCTTCTCTTTGGTCTGGAAGATCTCGGCCGCCTCCTCCTGGGAGCACGCCTCCTCGTTGCACTCCCTCTCCAGGTCTCCAGGTAACATCTCCTCCATGAAGAGCGAGTTGGCTCTGCGCCTCCTGGAGGAGGAACCGAAGACCCGGCCTGCCGACGGGCGGTCCAGGAACACTGAGGGGTGGACAGAATAACGGAAACACTCAACCTGCAGCTGCAACGCTTAAAGAACGAATCAGAGCGGACGACACTAAAGCTCTGACCTGCTCCAGCGTTGTGTTTGCGTGTAAAGGTAAAAACACTAAAGTGAACTCTGATCTGCTCCAGCATTGTGTTTGCGTGTAAAGGTAAAAACACTAAAGTGAGCTCTGATCTGCTCCAGCGTTGTGTTTGCGTGTAAAGGTAAAAACACTAAAGTGAGCTCTGATCTGCTCCAGCGTTGTGTTTGCGTGTAAAGGTAAAAACACTAAAGTGAGCTCTGATCTGCTCCAGCGTTGTGTTTGCGTGTAAAGGTAGAAACACTAAAGTGAGCTCTGATCTGCTCCGGCGTTGTGTTTGCGTGTAAAGGTAGAAACACTAAAGTGAGCTCTGATCTGCTCCAGCGTTGTGTTTGCGTGTAAAGGTAGAAACACTAAAGCTCTGATCTGCTCCAGCGTTGTGTTTGCGTGTAAAGGTAAAAACACTAAATTGAGCTCTGATCGGCTCCAGCGTTGTGTTTGCGTGTAAAGGTAAAAACACTAAAGTGAGCTCTGATCTGCTCCAGCGTTGTGTTTGCGTGTAAAGGTAAAAACACTAAAGTGAGCTCTGATCTGCTCCGGCGTTGTGTTTGCGTGTAAAGGTAAAAACACTAAAGTGAGCTCTGATCTGCTCCAGTGTTGTGTTTGCGTGTAAAGGTAGAAACACTAAAGCTCTGATCTGCTCCAGCGTTGTGTTTGCGTGTAAAGGTAGAAACACTAAAGTGAGCTCTGATCTGCTCCAGCGTTGTGTTTGCGTGTAAAGGTAGAAACACTAAAGTGAGCTCTGATCTGCTCCAGCGTTGTGTTTGCGTGTAAAGGTAAAAACACTAAAGCGAGCTCTGATCTGCTCCAGCGTTGTGTTTGCGTGTAAAGGTAGAAACACTAAAGTGAGCTCTGATCTGCTCCAGCGTTGTGTTTGCGTGTAAAGGTAAAAACACTAAAGTGAGCTCTGATCTGCTCCAGCGTTGTGTTTGCGTGTAAAGGTAGAAACACTACAGTGAGCTCTGATCTGCTCCAGCGTTGTGTTTGCGTGTAAAGGTAGAAACACTAAAGTGAGCTCTGATCTGCTCCAGCGTTGTGTTTGCGTGTAAAGGTAAAAACACTAAAGTGAGCTCTGATCTGCTCCAGCGTTGTGTTTGCGTGTAAAGGTAGAAACACTACAGTGAGCTCTGATCTGCTCCAGCGTTGTGTTTGCGTGTAAAGGTAGAAACACTAAAGTGAGCTCTGATCTGCTCCAGCGTTGTGTTTGCGTGTAAAGGTACAAACACTAAAGCTCTGATCTGCTCCAGCGTTGTGTTTGCGTGTAAAGGTAGAAACACTAAAGTGAGCTCTGACCTGCTCCAGCATTGTGTTTGCGTGTAAAGGTAAAAACACTAAAGTGAGCTCTGATCTGCTCCAGCGTTGTGTTTGCGTGTAAAGGTAAAAACACTAAAGTGAGCTCTGATCTGCTCCAGCGTTGTGTTTGCGTGTAAAGGTAGAAACACTAAAGTGAGCTCTGATCTGCTCCAGCGTTGTGTTTGCGTGTAAAGGTAAAAACACTAAAGTGAGCTCTGATCTGCTCCAGCGTTGTGTTTGCGTGTAAAGGTAAAAACACTAAAGCTCTGATCTGCTCCGGCGTTGTGTTTGCGTGTAAAGGTAGAAACACTAAAGTGAGCTCTGACCTGCTCCAGCGTTGTGTTTGCGTGTAAAGGTAAAAACACTAAAGTGAGCTCTGATCTGCTCCAGCGTTGTGTTTGCGTGTAAAGGTAGAAACACTACAGTGAGCTCTGATCTGCTCCAGCGTTGTGTTTGCGTGTAAAGGTAGAAACACTAAAGTGAGCTCTGATCTGCTCCAGCGTTGTGTTTGCGTGTAAAGGTACAAACACTAAAGCTCTGATCTGCTCCAGCGTTGTGTTTGCGTGTAAAGGTAGAAACACTAAAGTGAGCTCTGACCTGCTCCAGCATTGTGTTTGCGTGTAAAGGTAAAAACACTAAAGTGAGCTCTGATCTGCTCCAGCGTTGTGTTTGCGTGTAAAGGTAAAAACACTAAAGTGAGCTCTGATCTGCTCCAGCGTTGTGTTTGCGTGTAAAGGTAGAAACACTAAAGTGAGCTCTGATCTGCTCCAGCGTTGTGTTTGCGTGTAAAGGTAAAAACACTAAAGTGAGCTCTGATCTGCTCCAGCGTTGTGTTTGCGTGTAAAGGTAAAAACACTAAAGTCTGATCTGCTCCAGCGTTGTGTTTGCGTGTAAAGGTAGAAACACTAAAGTGAGCTCTGATCTGCTCCAGCGTTGTGTTTGTGTGTAAAGGTAAAAACACTAAAGTGAGCTCTGATCTGCTCCAGCGTTGTGTTTGCGTGTAAAGGTAAAAACACTAAAGTGTGCTCTGATCTGCTCCAGCGTTGTGTTTGCGTGTAAAGGTAAAAACACTAAAGTGAGCTCTGATCTGCTCCAGCGTTGTGTTTGCGTGTAAAGGTAGAAACACTAAAGTGAGCTCTGATCTGCTCCAGCGTTGTGTTTGCGTGTAAAGGTAGAAACACTAAAGCTCTGATCTGCTCCAGCGTTGTGTTTGCGTGTAAAGGTAGAAACACTAAAGTGAGCTCTGATCTGCTCCAGCGTTGTGTTTGCGTGTAAAGGTAAAAACACTAAAGTGAGCTCTGATCTGCTCCAGCGTTGTGTTTGCGTGTAAAGGTAAAAACACTAAAGTGAGCTCTGATCTGCTCCAGCGTTGTGTTTGCGTGTAAAGGTAAAAACACTAAAGTGAGCTCTGATCTGCTCCAGCGTTGTGTTTGCGTGTAAAGGTAAAAACACTAAAGTGAGCTCTGATCTGCTCCAGCGTTGTGTTTGCGTGTAAAGGTAAAAACACTAAATTGAGCTCTGATCGGCTCCAGCGTTGTGTTTGCGTGTAAAGATAAAAACACTAAAGCTCTGCTCTGATCTGCTCCAGCGTTGTGTTTGCGTGTAAAGGTAAAAACACTAAAGTGAGCTCTGAGCTGCTCCAGCGTTGTGTTTGCGTGTAAAGGTAAAAACACTAAAGTGAGCTCTGATCTGCTCCAGCGTTGTGTTTGCGTGTAAAGGTAAAAACACTAAAGTGAGCTCTGATCTGCTCCAGCATTGTGTTTGCGTGTAAAGGTAAAAACACTAAAGTGAGCTCTGATCTGCTCCAGCGTTGTGTTTGCGTGTAAAGGTAAAAACACTAAAGTGAGCTCTGATCTGCTCCAGCGTTGTGTTTGCGTGTAAAGGTAGAAACACTAAAGCTCTGATCTGCTCCAGCGTTGTGTTTGCGTGTAAAGGTAAAAACACTAAAGTGAGCTCTGGTCTGCTCCAGCGTTGTGTTTGCGTCTAAAGGTAAAAACACTAAAGTGAGCTCTGATCTGCTCCAGCGTTGTGTTTGCGTGTAAAGGTAAAAACACTAAAGCTCTGCTCTGATCTGCTCCAGCGTTGTGTTTGCGTGTAAAGGTAAAAACACTAAAGCTCTGATCTGCTCCAGCGTTGTGTTTGCGTGTAAAGGTAAAAACACTAAAGTGAGCTCTGATCTGCTCCAGCGTTGTGTTTGCGTGTAAAGGTAAAAACACTAAAGTGAGCTCTGATCTGCTCCAGCGTTGTGTTTGCGTGTAAAGGTAAAAACACTAAAGTGAGCTCTGATCTGCTCCGGCGTTGTGTTTGCGTGTAAAGGTAAAAACACTAAAGTGAGCTCTGATCTGCTCCGGCGTTGTGTTTGCGTGTAAAGGTAAAAACACTAAAGTGAGCTCTGATCTGCTCCAGCGTTGTGTTTGCGTGTAAAGGTAAAAACACTAAAGTGAGCTCTGATCTGCTCCAGCGTTGTGTTTGCGTGTAAAGGTAGAAACACTAAAGTGAGCTCTGATCTGCTCCAGCGTTGTGTTTGCGTGTAAAGGTAAAAACACTAAAGTGAGCTCTGATCTGCTCCAGCGTTGTGTTTGCGTGTAAAGGTAAAAACACTAAAGTGAGCTCTGATCTGCTCCAGCGTTGTGTTTGCGTGTAAAGGTAAAAACACTAAAGTGAGCTCTGATCTGCTCCAGCGTTGTGTTTGCGTGTAAAGGTAAAAACACTAAAGCGAGCTCTGATCTGCTCCAGCGTTGTGTTTGCGTGTAAAGGTAGAAACACTAAAGTGAGCTCTGATCTGCTCCGGCGTTGTGTTTGCGTGTAAAGGTAAAAACACTAAAGTGAGCTCTGATCTGCTCCGGCGTTGTGTTTGCGTGTAAAGGTAAAAACACTAAAGTGAGCTCTGATCTGCTCCAGCGTTGTGTTTGCGTGTAAAGGTAGAAACACTAAAGTGAGCTCTGATCTGCTCCAGCGTTGTGTTTGCGTGTAAAGGTAAAAACACTAAAGTGAGCTCTGATCTGCTCCAGCGTTGTGTTTGCGTGTAAAGGTAAAAACACTAAAGTGAGCTCTGATCTGCTCCAGCGTTGTGTTTGCGTGTAAAGGTAAAAACACTAAAGTGAGCTCTGATCTGCTCCAGCGTTGTGTTTGCGTGTAAAGGTAAAAACACTAAAGTGAGCTCTGATCTGCTCCAGCGTTGTGTTTGCGTGTAAAGGTAAAAACACTAAAGTGAGCTCTGATCTGCTCCAGCGTTGTGTTTGCGTGTAAAGGTAGAAACACTAAAGTGAGACCGCAGCAGGTCCACAGTCGTCTCACCTGAGGTCTCGGTCAGAACCGAGCAGCTGAGCAGGGTGCAGAAAGTCCAACTCAGAGCTGAGGACGGCAGCATGTCTGTTGTCTCTGTCTCCAGTTGTCTCCGCGTCCTGTTGTCTCTGTCCGTCTCCTGTGAGGACAGACTGTGTCTCCTGTGAGGACAGACTGTGTCTCCTGTTGTCTCCTGTGAGGACAGACTGTGTCTCCTGTGAGGACAGACTGTGTCTCCTGTGAGGACAGACTGTGTCTCCTGTGAGGACAGACTGTGTCTCCTGTTGTCTCCTGTGAGGACAGACTGTGTCTCCTGTGAGGACAGACTGTGTCTCCTGTGAGGACAGACTGTGTCTCCTGTGAGGACAGACTGTGTCTCCTGTGAGGACAGACTGTGTCTCCTGTGAGGACAGACTGTGTCTCCTGTGAGGACAGACTCTGGTGTCTCAGGTAAAGTCCAGCTGGTCGACTGAAGCCCAGTTCAAATATTGACACAGACGTCACAGCAGCAGCAGCGACATCAGCCCTTTCAAAATAAACCTCTGATTTAAAAAAGACACTTTTTAAAAAGTGACGCTGAATAAAAAAAGCTGAGTCAGAAACAGTGACGATGAGTTTTTATTGATGAAGGTTCAAAGTTCAGAAGTTTGACAGAAGTGAAGCTGAAGCTGCACCGTCGGTCCTGAACCGCGTCAGACGCACGAGAGGGTCCCTGAGAAGAGAGGCAGTGGTCCCCCCGCGGGCAGACCCCAGACCCTGGACCCCAGACCCCCGCCCCCAGACCCCCGCCCCCAGACCCTCAGACCCCCGCCCCCAGACCCTAGACCCCCGCCCCCAGAACCCCGTCCTCAGACCCCCGCCCCCAGACCCTCAGACCCCCGCCCCCAGACCCCCGCGGGCAGACCCCAGACCCTCAGACCCTCAGACCCCAGACCCTCAGACCCCCGCCCCCAGACCCTAGACCCCCGCCCCCAGAACCCCGTCCTCAGACCCCCGCCCCCAGACCCTCAGACCCCCGCCCCCAGACCCCCGCGGGCAGACCCCAGACCCTCAGACCCTCAGACCCCAGACCCCAGACCCCAGACCCCAGACCCCAGACCCCCGCCCTCAAACATTTAAGAGTCAAAAGTCCTGAAAAGGATCAAATGTTTGTTTTTGTGACAAAAAAATAATAAAAAAACATGAAATATGAAGATTTTCAGTGTTTTGTTTTGTGTTTTGAACAAAAAGAATAAAAGAAAAATTAAAAATATTATTCAAAATAAAAAACGTGACGGAGAAAAAGTCACAGATTTGCCTCAAAAACAAAAGTTCGTCCCAAAAATGAAGCAAACAAACGGAAACAGACAAAAATACAAAACAACGGGAGAGAAATGGACTTTTCAGCCCGAGGGAGGCGTCAACAGCTAACGAGCTAACAGGCTAACAGGCTAACGGGCTAACAAGCTAACAGGCTAACTAGTTAACGGGCTAACTAGCAAACGAGCTAACTAGCTAAGGAGCAGGCGAGCTAACGGGCTAACAAGCTAACAGGCTAGCTAGCTAACGGGATAACTACCTAACAGGCTAACTACCTAACAGGCTAACTAGCTAACGGGCTAACTAGCTAACGAGCGTGCGGCTGGTGGTTCCTCTTGTGCGCCGGCTCTGGAGGAGGAGGAGCTTAAGTCCCTCACACGGAGCGAGGAGCGAGGAGCGAGGAGCGAGGAGCGAGGAGCGAGGAGCGTTCCTGGTTCTGATGAGGACTCGATAAAAACTGAGAGACGTTCCTTCGGTCTGGAACACGGAGACGTGAGGACGGACGTAAGGACGGACGTGAGGACGGACGTGAGGACCCCCCAGAGTCCATCCCCTCAGGGTCCGTCCCCCCAGAGTCCGTCCCCTCAGGGTCCGTCCCCTCAGGGTCCGTCCCCCAGGGTCCGTCCCCTCAGAGTCCGTCCCCTCAGGGTCCGTCCCCTCAGGGTCCGTCCCCTCAGAGTCCGTCCCCTCAGGGTCCGTCCCCTCAGGGTCCGTCCCCTCAGGGTCCGTCCCCCCAGAGTCCGTCCCCTCAGGGTCCGTCCCCCCAGAGTCCGTCCCCTCAGAGTCCGTCCCCTCAGGGTCCGTCCCCTCAGGGTCCGTCCCCTCAGGGTCCGTCCCCCCAGAGTCCGTCCCCTCAGGGTCCGTCCCCTCAGGGTCTGTCCCCTCAGGGTCCGTCCCCCCAGAGTCCGTCCCCTCAGGGTCCGTCCCCTCAGGGTCTGTCCCCTCAGGGTCCGTCCCCTCAGGGTCCGTCCCCCCAGAGTCCGTCCCCTCAGAGTCCGTCCCCTCAGGGTCTGTCCCCTCAGGGTCCGTCCCCTCAGAGTCCGTCCCCCAGGGTCCGTCCCCTCGGGGTCCGTCCCCTCAGGGTCCGTCCCCTCAGAGTCCGTCCCCTCAGGGTCCGTCCCCTCAGGGTCCGTCCCCTCAGGGTCCGTCCCTCAGGGTCCGTCCCCCAGGGTCCGTCCCCTCAGAGTCCGTCCCCTCAGGGTCCGTCCCCTCAGGGTCTGTCCCCTCAGGGTCCGTCCCCTCAGAGTCCGTCCCCCCGGGGTCCGTCCCCTCGGGGTCCGTCCCCTCAGGGTCCGTCCCCTCAGGGTCCGTCCCCTCGGGGTCCGTCCCCTCAGGGTCCGTCCCCTCAGGGACCGGGTCTGAAGAGGTTTAAAGGGTTCTGGTCTCGACTCAGGTCCACGTGGCTCCGCCCCTCTACGTCCTGGTTGTTCACTGATTGGTCGGTGGCTGAGATGACAAGGCACTAGTGGATCATGTGATTGGTTGTGTGTGTCACTGAGCTGGTGCTGGGCCAATCACAGCGAGCGTTGAGTGTGATGTCAGAGGTCAGGTGGTCGATCAGCTGAGGTAGGAGAGCAGCCGTTCGTCGCTACGACAACAAGAAACACACGAGATCCAGTCAGGGGGTTCTGGTTCCACGGTCCGGAGGTTCTGGTTCTACAGTCAGGAGGTTCTGGTTCT
>NC_139830.1:110000-112500 GCF_963691815.1 Echiichthys vipera | reverse complement strand
AGAGAGGAGGCAGTTTTAAGTGGACAGCAGAGAGGAGGCAGCTTTAAGTGGACAGCAGAGAGGACTCAGCTTTAAGTGGACAGCAGAGAGGAGGCAGCTTTAAGTGGACAGCAGAGAGGACTCAGCTTTAAGTGGACAGCAGAGAGGAGGCAGCTTTAAGTGGACAGCAGAGAGGAGGCAGCTTTAAGTGGACAGCAGAGAGGACTCAGCTTTAAGTGGACAGTAGAGAGGACGCAGCTTTAAGTGGACAGTAGAGAGGACACAGCTTTAAGTGGACAGTAGAGAGGAGGCAGCTTTAAGTGGACAGTAGAGAGGAGGCAGCTTTAAGTGGACAGTAGAGAGGAGGCAGCTTTAAGTGGACAGTAGAGAGGACTCAGCTTTAAGTGGACAGTAGAGAGGACTCAGCTTTAAGTGGACAGCAGAGAGGACTCAGCTTTAAGTGGACAGCAGAGAGGACTCAGCTTTAAGTGGACAGCAGAGAGGACTCAGCTTTAAGTGGACAGTAGAGAGGACGCAGCTTTAAGTGGACAGTAGAGAGGACACAGCTTTAAGTGGACAGTAGAGAGGACTCAGCTTTAAGTGGACAGCAGAGAGGACTCAGCTTTAAGTGGACAGTAGAGAGGACACAGCTTTAAGTGGACAGCAGAGAGGAGGCAGCTTTAAGTGGACAGTAGAGAGGACTCACCTGGCAGGGACAGAGACAAACACGTCTCCCTGTTTTTGCTGTTTTTGTCTTTTTTGAACTTCGGGACGAGACGGAACTTTGTGCTTCGACTGCGTTTGGAGAAATCAGTGAGACCCTGAGGACAGACAGACAGGTTCAGACAGACAGGTTCAGACAGACAGACAGGTTCAGACAGACAGACAGGTTCAGACAGACAGGTTCAGACAGACAGACAGGTTCAGACAGACAGGTTCAGACAGACAGACAGGTTCAGACAGACAGACAGGTTCAGACAGACAGACAGGTTCAGACAGACAGGTTCAGACAGACAGGTTCAGACAGACAGACAGGTTCAGACAGACAGACAGGTTCAGACAGACAGGTTCAGACAGACAGACAGGTTCAGACAGACAGACAGGTTCAGACAGACAGGTTCAGACAGACAGGTTCAGACAGACAGACAGGTTCAGACAGACAGACAGGTTCAGACAGACAGGTTCAGACAGACAGGTTCAGACAGACAGGTTCAGACAGACAGACAGGTTCAGACAGACAGACAGGTTCAGACAGACAGGTTCAGACAGACAGGTTCAGACAGACAGACAGGTTCAGACAGACAGACAGGTTCAGACAGACAGGTTCAGACAGACAGACAGGTTCAGACAGACAGGTTCAGACAGACAGGTTCAGACAGACTGACAGGTGCAGACAGACAGGTTCAGACAGACAGGTTCAGACAGACAGGTTCAGACAGACAGGTTCAGACAGACAGACAGGTTCAGACAGACAGACAGGTTCAGACAGACAGGTTCAGACAGACAGGTTCAGACAGACAGGTTCAGACAGACAGACAGGTTCAGACAGACAGACAGGTTCAGACAGACAGGTTCAGACAGACAGGTTCAGACAGACAGACAGGCTCAGACAGACAGACAGGTTCAGACAGACAGGTTCAGACAGACAGACAGGTTCAGACAGACAGACAGGTTCAGACAGACAGGTTCAGACAGACAGACAGGTTCAGACAGACAGACAGGTTCAGACAGACAGGTTCAGACAGACAGACAGGTTCAGACAGACAGACAGGTTCAGACAGACAGGTTCAGACAGACAGGTTCAGACAGACAGACAGGTTCAGACAGACAGGTTCAGACAGACAGGTACAGACAGACAGGTTCAGACAGACAGGTACAGACAGACAGGTTCAGACAGACAGACAGGTTCAGACAGACAGGTTCAGACAGACAGACAGGTTCAGACAGACAGGTTCAGACAGACAGGTACAGACAGACAGGTTCAGACAGACAGGTTCAGACAGACAGACAGGTTCAGACAGACAGGTTCAGACAGACAGACAGGTTGAGACAGACAGACAGGTTCAGACAGACAGGTTCAGACAGACAGGTTCAGACAGACAGACAGGTTCAGACAGACAGACAGGTTCAGACAGACAGGTTCAGACAGACAGACAGGTTCAGACAGACAGACAGGTTCAGACAGACAGGTTCAGACAGACAGGTTCAGACAAACAGACAGGTTCAGACAGACAGGTTCAGACAGACAGGTTCAGACAGACGGGTTCAGACAGACAGGTTCAGACAGACAGGTTCAGACAGACAGACAGGTTCAGACAGACAGACAGGTTCAGACAGACAGGTTCAGACAGACAGACAGGTTCAGACAGACAGACAGGTTCAGACAGACAGACAGGTTCAGACAGACAGGTTCAGACAGACAGACAGGTTCAGACAGACAGGTTCAGACAGACAGGTTCAGACAGACTGACAGGTGCAGACAGACAGGTTCAGACAGACAGGTTCAGACAGACAGGTTCAG
>NC_139830.1:97500-100000 GCF_963691815.1 Echiichthys vipera | reverse complement strand
GACAGGCAGGCAGGCAGACAGACAGACAGACAGGCAGACAGGCAGACAGGCAGGCAGACAGATAGACAGGCAGACAGACAGGCAGACAGGCAGGCAGGCAGAAGGACAGGCAGACAGGCAGGCAGACAGGCAGACAGACAGACAGGCAGACAGGCAGGCAGACAGACAGGCAGACAGACAGGCAGGCAGACAGATAGACAGGCAGACAGGTAGGCAGACAGACAGGCAGACAGATAGACAGGCAGACAGACAGGCAGACAGACAGGCAGACAGGCAGGCAGACAGGCAGGCAGACAGACAGGCAGGCAGACAGATAGACAGGCAGACAGACAGGCAGACAGACAGGCAGACAGGCAGGCAGACAGGCAGGCAGACAGACAGGCAGGCAGACAGATAGACAGGCAGACAGACAGACAGACAGGCAGACAGACAGGCAGGCAGGCAGACAGACAGGTGTACCTGGGCGATGCGGTGGTGCTGGAGGTTGATGACCCGGGACACGGCCATCTGCATGCTGCCGAACACGGCAACTACCTCCAGGATCTTATCATCAAAGGACGGAGCTGTGAAGGTCTGAGAGACAGACAGGTGAGAGACAGACGGGTGAGAGACAGACAGGTGAGAGACAGACAGGTGAGAGGCAGACAGGTGAGAGACAGACAGGTGAGAGGCAGACAGGTGAGAGACAGACAGGTGAGACACAGAGAGGCAGAGAGACAGACAGGTGAGAGGCAGACAGGTGAGAGACAGACAGGTGAGAGGCAGACAGGTGAGAGACAGACAGGTGAGAGACAGTCAGGTGAGAGACAGACAGGTGAGACACAGAGAGGCAGAGAGACAGACAGGTGAGAGGCAGACAGGTGAGAGACAGACAGGTGAGAGACAGACAGGTGAGAGGCAGACAGGTGAGAGACAGACAGGTGAGACACAGACAGGTGAGACCCAGAGAGGCAGAGAGACAGACAGGTGAGAGACAGACAGGTGAGACACAGACAGGTGAGAGACAGACAGGTGAGAGACAGACAGGTCCGGGTCTCACGTCGTCCTCCTTGGTTCCGCCCCAGAAGTTGGTTCCTCCGGCGTAACTCGGGATGTTCAACACAGCGATGCCTTGAAGACTGGGCAGAGGGATCGGACGCCCGTCACACTGCACACACACACACACACACACACACGCGGTGAGCAGCTGGAGGGGGACCTGGTTCTGGACCTGGTTCTGGTTCTGGTTCAGGTCTCACCTCCAGCAGAACCTTCTGCTCCAGGTTCTTGTAGGTTCTGTGCAGCAGCTCTTTGGTCCCCAGGACCCCGTACCACATCATGTTCTTAGTGCGACTCCTGCACGGGGACAAGATCAGGATCAGGATCAGGATCAGGGTCAGGGACAGGACCAGGATCAGGGTCAGGACCAGGATCAGGATCAGGGTCAGGGGTCAGGGTCAGGATCAGGATCAGGGTCAGGATCAGGAACAGGATCAGGGTCAGGATCAGAACCAGGATCAGGGACGGGGACAAGGACCAGGATCAGGATCAGGACCAGGACCAGGATCAGGATCAGGACCAGGATCAGGGTCAGGGAAAGGGACAGGATCAGGGTCAGGATCAGGATCAGGGTCAGGACCAGGATCAGGACCAGGATCAGGGACAGGATCAGGGTCAGGATCAGGACCAGGATCAGGATCAGGGACGGGGTCAGGGGTCGGGGACAGGATCAGGGTCAGGATCAGGGTCAGGGACAAGATCAGGATCAGGATCAGGACCAGGATCAGGGTCAGGATCAGGGTCAGGATCAGGATCAGGGTCAGGATCAGGATCAGGATCAGGGTCAGGATCAGGGTCAGGGACAAGATCAGGACCAGGATCAGGATCAGGATCAGGATCAGGGTCAGGGTCAGGGGTCGGGGGTCGGGGTCAGGATAAGGGGTCAGGGTCAGGGGTCGGGGTCAGGGTCAGGGGTCGGGGTCAGGGGTCGGGGGTCAGGATCAGGGTCGGGGTCAGGGTCAGGGGTCGGGGGTCAGGATCAGGATCAGGGTCTGGGGTCGGGTCGGGGTCAGGGTCGGGGTCAGGGGTCAGGCTCGGGGTCAGGGGTCAGGGTCGGGATCAGGGTCGGGGGTCAGGGTCAGGGGTCAGGGGTCAGGATCAGGGTCTGGGGTCGGGGGTCAGGGTCGGGGTCGGGGTCAGGGGTCAGGGTCGGGGTCGGGGTCAGGGGTCAGGGGTCAGGGTCGGGGACAGGATCAGGATCAGGGTCAGGATCAGGGTCAGGGGTCGGGGGTCAGGATCAGGATCAGGATCAGGGACAGGGGTCAGGGGTCGGGGTCGGGGTCAGGGTCAGGGGTCGGGGGTCAGGGTCAGGGTCAGGGTCAGGGGTCGGGGTCAGGGGTCAGGGTCGGGGTCAGGGGTCAGGGTCGGGATCAGGGTCTGGGGTCGGGGGTCAGGGTCAGGGGTCAGGGGTCGGGGTCGGGGTCAGGGGTCAGGATCAGGGGTCGGGGGTCAGGGTCGGGGT
>NC_139830.1:85000-92500 GCF_963691815.1 Echiichthys vipera | reverse complement strand
CCTCTCTCTGTGACCTGTCTCACCTCTCTCTGTGACCTGTCTCACCCCTCTGGGTCACCTGTCTCACCCCTCTCTGTGGCCTGTCTCACCCCTCTCTGTGGCCTGTCTCACCTCTCTCTGTGACCCGTCTCACCCCTCTGGGTGACCTGTCTCACCCCTCTCTGTGACCTGTCTCACCTCTCTCGGTGTGCTCGATGACCTGTCTCACCTCTCTCGATGACCTGTCTCACCTCTCTCTGTGACCTGTCTCACCCCTCTCGGTGACCCGTCTCACCTCTCTCGATGACCCGTCTCACCTCTCTCGATGACCCGTTTCACCTCTCTCTGTGACCTGTCTCACCTCTCTTTGTGACCTGTCTCACCCCTCTCGGTGACCCGTCTCACCTCTCTCGATGACCCGTCTCACCTCTCTCGATGACCCGTCTCACCTCTCTCGATGACCCGTCTCACCTCTCTCGATGACCCGTTTCACCTCTCTCTATGACTTGTCTCACCTCTCTCTGTGACCTGTCTCACCTCTCTCTGTGACCTGTCTCACCTCTCTCTGTGACCTGTCTCACCTCTCTCGGTGACCAGTCTCACCTCTCTCGGTGACCCGTCTCACCTCTCTCTGTGACCTGTCTCACCTCTCTCAGTGATCTGTCTCACCTCTCTACGTGACCTGTCTCACCCCTCTCTGTGACCTGTCTCACCCCTCTCTGTGACCTGTCTCACCTCTCTCTGTGTGCTCGATGACCTGTCTCACCTCTCTCAGTGATCTGTCTCACCTCTCTCCGTGACCCGTCTCACCTCTCTCTGCTGTGACCTGTCTCACCCCTCTCAGTGACCTGTCTCACCCCTCTCTGTGACCTGTCTCACCTCTCTCGGTGTGCTCGATGACCTGTCTCACCTCTCTCGGTGACCTGTCTCACCTCTCTCGGTGTGCTCGGTGACCTGTCTCACCTCTCTCGGTGACCTGTCTCACCTCTCTCGGTGACCTGTCTCACCTCTCTCTGTGACCTGTCTCACCCCTCTCGGTGACCTGTCTCACCTCTCTCGGTGACCTGTCTCACCTCTCTCGGTGTGCTCGGTGACCTGTCTCACCCCTCTCGGTGACCTGTCTCACCCCTCTCGGTGACCTGTCTCACCTCTCTCGGTGACCTGTCTCACCCCTCTCGGTGACCTGTCTCACCTCTCTCGGTGACCTGTCTCACCCCTCTCGGTGACCTGTCTCACCCCTCTCGGTGACCTGTCTCACCCCTCTCGGTGACCTGTCTCACCTCTCTCGGTGACCTGTCTCACCCCTCTCGGTGACCTGTCTCACCCCCCTCGATGACCTGTCTCACCTCTCTCGGTGACCTGTCTCACCCCTCTCGGTGACCTGTCTCACCTCTCTCGGTGACCTGTCTCACCTCTCTCGGTGTGCTCGATGATCTGTCTGATGGCCTTCTTCAAGCTGTTGGCTCTCAGCATCAGCTGCTCCCTGGGTTTAAAGATGGCGGCTGCAGCGGCGGCGGCGGCGGCGCTGGTGCGTGGCGAGCAGGGCGGCGTGTGATGAAGATGATGATGAAGGTGAAGGTGATGAAGATGATGATGAAGAGCAGGAGGCAGCACCACGCCCTCAGACTCCTCCTGCTCCTCAGCGATGGTGGGGGGGGGGGGCCGGGAGGGACGACGCCTGAGACTCTTCATTCAGCGTCTTCAGGAGGGAGTCCAACTTCTCCTTCAGCACGCCGCACTGAGAGAGACAGACAGGTGAGAGACAGACAGGTGAGAGACAGACAGGTGAGAGACAGACAGGTGAGAGACAGACAGGTGAGAGAGAGTCCAGCCAGGATCAGGTCTCAGGGGCAGCAGCTCCAGCCTCTGATCCTGGATCAGGTCTCAGGGCAGCAGCTCCAGCCTCTGATCCTGGATCAGGTCTCAGGGGCAGCAGCTCCAGCCTCTGATCCTGGATCAGGTCTCAGGGGCAGCAGCTCCAGCCTCTGATCCTGGATCAGGTCTCAGGGGCAGCAGCTCCAGCCTCTGATCCTGGATCAGGTCTCAGGGGCAGCAGCTCCAGCCTCTGATCCTGGATCAGGTCTCAGGGGCAGCAGCTCCAGCCTCTGATCCTGGATCAGGTCTCAGGGCAGCAGCTCCAGCCTCTGATCCTGGATCAGGTCTCAGGGGCAGCAGCTCCAGCCTCTGATCCTGGATCAGGTCTCAGGGGCAGCAGACTCTGATCCTGGATCAGGTCTCAGGGGCAGCAGCTCCAGCCTCTGGTCCTGGATCAGGTCTCAGGGCAGCAGCTCCAGCCTCTGATCCTGGATCAGGTCTCAGGGGCAGCAGCTCCAGCCTCTGATCCTGGATCAGGTCTCAGGGGCAGCAGACTCTGATCCTGGATCAGGTCTCACCTTCTTGGCGACGGCCTCCGTCTCCTCTGAACTCTCCGTGTTCTTCTCGTACGTTCGACCGACACGAGCGACAAAGTCCTTCACCGTCTCACACAGGACCCTGAGAGACAGACAGGTGAGAGACAGACAGGTGAGAGACAGACAGGTGAGAGACAGACAGGTGAGAGACAGACAGGTGAGAGGCAGACAGGTGAGAGACAGACAGGTGAGACAGGCAGGTGAGAGACAGACAGGTGAGAGGCAGACAGGTGAGAGACAGACAGGCAGTCAGACAGACAGGCAGTCAGACAGACAGGTGAGACAGACAGACAGACAGACAGTCAGACAGACAGGCAGTCAGACAGACAGACAGTCAGTCAGTCAGTCAGACAGACAGACAGTCAGACAGACAGGTACCTGGCGGAGGAGATGACCACAGAGTGCTGGTCTGACGTCAGGATCTTGGACAAGTGGACGGAGACGGAGTCCTCACAGGTGAGAATCTGCTGAACCTGAGAGACAGACAGGTGAGAGTGAGACAGGTGAGAGACAGACAGGTGAGAGTGAGACAGACAGGTGAGAGACAGACAGGTGAGAGTGAGACAGGTGAGAGACAGACAGGTGAGAGACAGACAGGTGAGAGACAGACAGGTGAGAGACAGACAGGTGAGAGTGAGACAGGTGAGAGTGAGACAGGTGAGAGACAGACAGGTGAGAGTGAGACAGGTGAGAGACAGACAGGTGAGAGACAGACAGGTGAGGGACAGACAGGTGAGAGAGACAGACAGGTGAGAGACAGACAGACAGGTGAGGGACAGACAGGTGAGGGACAGACAGGTGAGGGACAGACAGGTGAGAGTGAGACAGGTGAGAGGCAGACAGGTGAGAGACAGACAGGTGAGGGACAGACAGGTGAGAGAGACAGACAGGTGAGAGACAGACAGTTGAGAGACAGACAGGTGAGAGACAGACAGGTGAGAGACAGACAGGTGAGAGACAGACAGGTGAGAGACAGACAGGGAGAGACAGACAGGTGAGAGACAGACAGGTGAGAGAGACAGACAGGTGAGAGACAGACAGGTGAGAGAGAGACAGGTGAGAGACAGACAGGTGAGAGACGGACAGGTGAGAAACAGACAGGTGAGAGACAGACAGGTGAGAGACAGACAGGTGAGAGAGAGACAGGTGAGAGACAGACAGGTGAGAGACAGGCAGGTGAGAGTGAGACAGGTGAGAGACAGACAGGTGAGAGTGAGACAGGTGAGAGACAGACAGGTGAGAGACAGACAGGTGAGAGAGACAGACAGGTGAGAGACAGACAGGTGAGAGACAGACAGGTGAGGGACAGACAGGTGAGAGAGACAGACAGGTGAGAGACAGACAGTTGAGCAGACAGGTGAGGGACAGACAGGGAGAGACAGACAGGTGAGAGACAGACAGGTGAGAGACAGACAGGTGAGAGACAGACAGGGAGAGACAGACAGGTGAGAGACAGACAGGTGAGAGAGACAGACAGGTGAGAGACAGACAGGTGAGAGAGAGACAGGTGAGAGACAGACAGGTGAGAGACAGACAGGTGGGAGACAGACAGGTGAGAGACAGACAGGTGAGAGACAGACAGGTGAGAGACAGACAGGGAGAGACAGACAGGTGAGAGACAGACAGGTGAGAGAGACAGACAGGTGAGAGACAGACAGGTGAGAGACAGACAGGTGAGAGACAGACAGGTGAGAGACAGACAGGTGAGAGACAGACAGACAGGTGAGAGACAGACAGGTGAGAGACAGACAGGTACCTCAGAGTCCTCGCTGCAGTCCTCGGTGACGGTGGATGTGGAGTGTTGCCGTGGAAACTTTGTCTCATAGACCATAATACTCCACCTGCATCAGGAGGACAGACAGGTACCTGTCTCACATCACTCACCTGTCTCACATCAGTCACCTGTCTCACATCACTCACCTGTCTCACATCACTCACCTGTCTCACATCAGTCACCTGTCTCACATCACTCACCTGTCTCACATCAGTCACCTGTCTCACATCACCCACCTGTCTCACATCACTCACCTGTCTCACATCACTCACCTGTCTCACATCAGTCACCTGTCTCACATCACCCACCTGTCTCACATCACTCACCTGTCTCACATCAGTCACCTGTCTCACATCACCCACCTGTCTCACATCACTCACCTGTCTCACATCACTCACCTGTCTCACATCACTCACCTGTCTCACATCACTCACCTGTCTCACATCACTCACCTGTCTCACATCACCCACCTGTCTCACATCACTCACCTGTCTCACATCAGTCACCTGTCTCACATCACCCACCTGTCTCACATCACTCACCTGTCTCACATCACTCACCTGTCTCACATCACTCACCTGTCTCACATCACTCACCTGTCTCACATCACCCACCTGTCTCACATCACTCACCTGTCTCACATCACTCACCTGTCTCACTTCACTCACCTGTCTCACCCACTCACCTGTCTCACCCTGCTCACCTGTCTCACTTCACTCACCTGTCTCACTTCACTCACCTGTCTCACATCACTCACCTGTCTCACATCACTCACCTGTCTCACATCACCCACCTGTCTCACATCACTCACCTGTCTCACATCACTCACCTGTCTCACATCAGTCTCCTGTCTCACATCACCCACCTGTCTCACATCACTCACGTGTCTCACATCAGTCACCTGTCTCATATCAGTCACCTGTCTCACATCACTCACCTGTCTCACATCACTCACCTGTCTCACTTCACTCACCTGTCTCACCCACTCGCCTGTCTCACCCCACTCACCTGTCTCACCCACTCACCTGTCTCACTTCACTCACCTGTCTCACATCAGTCACCTGTCTCATCCCACTCACCTGTCTCACATCACTCACCTGTCTCACATCACTCACCTGTCTCACATCACCAACCTGTCTCACATCACTCACCTGTCTCACATCACTCACCTGTCTCATATCACCAACCTGTCTCACATCACTCACCTGTCTCACATCACTCACCTGTCTCACATCAGTCACCTGTCTCACCCCACTCACCTGTCTCACATCACCCACCTGTCTCACTTCAGTCACCTGTCTCACTTCAGTCACCTGTCTCACCCCACTCACCTGTCTCACTTCACTCACCTGTCTCACATCAGTCACCTGTCTCATCCCACTCACCTGTCTCACTTCACTCACCTGTCTCACATCACTCACCTGTCTCACATCAGTCACCTGTCTCATCCCACTCACCTGTCTCACATCACTCACCTGTCTCACATCACTCACCTGTCTCACATCAGTCACCTGTCTCACCCACTCACCTGTCTCACCCTATCACCTGTCTCACCTCACTAACCTGTCTCACATCAGTCACCTGTCTCACCCACTCACCTGTCTCACCCACTCACCTGTCTCACCCCACTCACCTGTCTCACCCACTCACCTGTCTCACATCAGTCACCCGTCTCAAATCACTCACCTGTCTCACCCCACTCACCTGTCTCACATCAGTCACCTGTCTCACCCCACTCACCTGTCTCACCCACTCACCTGTCTCACCTCACTCACCTGTCTCAACCACTCACCTGTCTCACCTCACTCACCTGTCTCACCCACTCACCTGTCTCACCCACTCACCTGTCTCACCTCACTCACCTGTCTCACCCACTCACCTGTCTCGCCCCACTCACCTGTCTAACCCCACTCACATGTCTCACCTGTCTCGCCCATTCACCTCACTCACCTGTCTCACCCACTCACCTGTCTCACCCACTCACCTGTCTCACCTCACTCACCTGTCTCACCCCCCTCACCTGTCTCACCCACTCACCTGTCTCACCCACTCACCTGTCTCAGCCCACTCACCTGTCTCAGCCCACTCACCTGTCTCACCCACTCACCTGTCTCACCCACTCACCTGTCTCACCCCACTCACCTGTCTCACCCACTCACCTGTCTCACTCCCCTCACCTGTCTCACCCACTCACCTGTCTCACCCACTCACCTGTCTCACCCACTCACCCCACTCACCTGTCTCACCCACTCACCTGTCTCACCCCACTCACCTGTCTCACCCCACTCACCTGTCTCACCCACTCACCTGTCTCACCCACTTACCTGTCTCACCTTACTCACCTGTCTAACCCCACTCACATGTCTCACCTGTCTCGCCCCACTCACCTGTCTCACCCACTCACCTGTCTCACCCCACTCACCTGTCTCACATCAGTCACCTGTCTCACTTCACTCATCTGTCTCACATCACTCACCCGTCTCACATCACTCACCTGTCTCACCCCACTCACCTGTCTAACATCAGTCACCTGTCTCACCCCACTCACCTGTCTCACCCACTCACCTGTCTCACCTCACTCACCTGTCTCACCCACTCACCTGTCTCACCCACTCACCTGTCTCACCTCACTCACCTGTCTCACCCACTCACCTGTCTCACCCACTCACCTGTCTCACCTCACTCACCTGTCTCACCCACTCACCTGTCTCACCCACTCACCTGTCTCACCTCACTCACCTGTCTCACCCACTCACCTGTCTCGCCCATTCACCTATCTCACCTCACTCACCTGTCTCACCCACTCACCTGTCTCACCCCCCTCACCTGTCTCACCCACTCACCTGTCTCACCCACTCACCTGTCTCAGCCCACTCACCTGTCTCAGCCCACTCACCTGTCTCACCCACTCACCTGTCTCACCCCCTCACCTGTCTCACCCACTCACCTGTCTCACCCACTCACCTGTCTCACACCACTAACCTGTCTCACATCAGTCACCTGTCTCACATCAGTCACCTGTCTCACATCACTCACCTGTCTCACATCACTCACCTGTCTCACCCACTCACCTGTCTCACATCAGTCACCTGTCTCACCCCACTCACCTGTATCACCCACTCACCTGTCTCACATCACTCATCTGTCTCACATCACTCACCTGTCTCACATCACTCACCTGTCTCACTTCAGTCTCCTGTCTCACATCACTCACCTTTCTCACATCAGTCACCTGTCTCACATCAGTCACCTGTCTCACCCCACTCACCTGTATCACCCACTCACCTGTCTCACATCACTCATCTGTCTCACATCACTCACCTGTCTCACATCACT
>NC_139830.1:65000-75000 GCF_963691815.1 Echiichthys vipera | reverse complement strand
GTCTGTTGTCTGTTGTGTGTCTGTTGTCTGTTGTGTGTCTGTTGTGTGTCTGTTGTCTGTTGTGTGTCTGTTGTCTGTTGTGTGTCTGTTGTGTGTCTGTTGTCTGTTGTGTGTCTGTTGTATGTTGTGTGTCTGTTGTGTGTCTGTTGTGTGTCTGTTGTCTGTCTGTTGTCTGTTGTGGGTCTGTTGTGTGTCTGTTGTGTCTGTTGTCTGTCTGTTGTCTGTTGTGTGTCTGTTGTGTGTCTGTTGTGTCTGTTGTCTGTTGTGTGTCTGTTGTCTGTTGTGTGTCTGTTGTGTGTCTGTTGTCTGTTGTGTGTCTGTTGTGTGTCTGTGTGTGTCTGTGTGTGTCTGTTGTGTGTCTGTTGTGTGTCTGTTGTCTGTTGTGTGTCTGTTGTGTGTCTGTTGTTTGTTGTGTGTCTGTTGTGTGTCTTTTGTGTGTCTGTGTGTGTCTGTTCTGTGTCTGTTGTGTGTCTGTTGTGTGTCTGTTGTGTGTCTGTGTGTGTCTGTGTGTGTCTGTTGTGTGTCTGTTGTGTGTTGTGTGTCTGTTGTGTCTGTTGTGTGTCTGTTGTGTGTCTGTTGTGTGTTGTGTGTCTGTTGTGTCTGTTGTGTGTCTGTTGTGTGTCTGTTGTGTGTCTGTTGTGTGTCTGTTGTGTGTTGTGTGTCTGTTGTGTCTGTTGTGTGTCTGTTGTGTGTCTGTTGTGTGTCTGTGTGTGTCTGTGTGTGTCTGTTGTGTGTCTGTTGTGTGTTGTGTGTCTGTTGTGTGTGTTGTGTGTCTGTTGTCTGTTGTGTGTCTGTTGTCTGTTGTGTGTCTGTTGTGTGTCTGTTGTGTGTTGTGTGTCTGTTGTCTGTTGTGTGTGTGTTGTGTGTCTGTTGTGTGTGTGTTGTGTGTCTGTGTTGTGTGTCTGTTGTCTGTTGTGTGTCTGTTGTGTGTCTGTGTGTGTCTGTGTGTGTCTGTTGTGTGTCTGTTGTGTGTCTGTTGTCTGTTGTGTGTCTGTTGTGTGTCTGTTGTTTGTTGTGTGTCTGTTGTGTGTCTTTTGTGTGTCTGTGTGTGTCTGTTGTGTGTCTGTTGTGTCTGTTGTGTGTCTGTTGTGTGTCAGTTGTCTGTTGTGTGTCTGTTGTGTGTTGTGTCTGTTGTGTGTCTGTTGTGTCTGTTGTGTGTCTGTTGTGTGTTGTGTGTGTGTTGTGTGTCTGTTGTGTGTGTTGTGTGTGTTGTGTGTCTGTTGTGTGTCTGTTGTCTGTTGTGTGTCTGTTGTGTGTCTGTTGTTTGTTGTGTGTCTGTTGTGTGTCTTTTGTGTGTCTGTGTGTGTCTGTTGTGTGTCTGTTGTGTCTGTTGTGTGTCTGTTGTGTGTCAGTTGTCTGTTGTGTGTCTGTTGTGTGTTGTGTCTGTTGTGTGTCTGTTGTGTCTGTTGTGTGTCTGTTGTGTGTTGTGTGTGTGTTGTGTGTCTGTTGTGTCTGTTGTGTCAGTTGTGTGTCTGTTGTGTACCTTGGCGGTCTGTGCGTAGTACAGTGTGCGTCCTCTCAGTTTGAAGTATCGTCTTTTCCAACGTTGGAAAGAATTCGTCTGTTTCATCAGTTTCCCTTCTTTCAGCACCGTCTGCAACAAAACAGCAGAAGCAACTTAGAGAGGCAACTTTCAGCACCGTCTGCAACAAAGAGAGAGAGAGAGGCAACTTAGAGAGGCAACAGAAGCAACTTAGAGAAGCAACCGTCTGCAACACAGACACAGAGACAGAGGCAACTTAGAGAGGCAACGGGCAACGACACAGACAGAGAGAGGGGCAACGGGCAACTTAGAGAGGCAACGGGCAACGACACAGACAGAGAGAGGGGCAACGGGCAACTTAGAGAGGCAACCGTCAACGTCTGCAACAAAACAGCAGAAGCAACTTAGAGAAGCAACCGTCAACGTCTGCAACAAAACAGCAACTTTCAACAACACAGAGAGAGGCAACAGGCAACTTAGAGAAGCAACCGTCTGCAACAAAACAGCAGAAGCAACCGTCAACGTCTGCAACACAGACACAGAGAGAGAGAGGGGCAACTTAGAGAAGCAACCGTCTGCAACAAAACAGCAACAGAAGCAACTTAGAGAGGCAACCGTCAACGTCTGCAACACAGAGAGGCAACAGAAGCAACCGTCAACGTCTGCAACAGAGAAGCAACTTTCAACAACAAGGAAGCAACGGGCAACGTCTGTTAAAGGTTGAACCTGTAGAACGATCAGAGCGGCTCCATCTAGAGTCTCCACCCAACAACAGGCAACCCTGGCAACCAGCCTACAGTAGCTGCACCCAACAACAGACAACCCTGGCAACCAGCCTACAGTAGCTGCACCCAACAACAGACAACCCTGGCAACCAGCCTACAGTAGCTGCACCCAACAACAGACAACCCTGGCAACCAGCCTACAGTAGCTGCACCCAACAACAGACAACCCTGGCAACCAGCCTACAGTAGCTGCACCGAACAACAGACAACCCTGGACACCAGCCTACAGTAGCTGCACCCAACAACAGGATACCCTGGCAACCAGCCTACAGTAGCTGCACCCAACAACTGACAACCAGCCTACAGTAGCTGCACCCAACAACAGACAACCCTGGCAACCAGCAACGGCCAACGCTGTTGGCTGTTGCCATGGAAACACAACAACATTCATTCAGACTAAACAGAGTTTCACTTTGATTCAGACTGTGCAGGTTTAAAGGGCGTTGCCGTGGAGACGCAGCTCTGGTGTTGTGTTCAGGGTCAGTGGAGTCTGACACACAGGAAGGACCTTTACTGCTGCGGGGTCTGACACACAGGAAGGACCTTTACTGCTGCGGGGTCTGACACACAGGAAGGACTTTTACTGCTGCGGGGTCTGACACAGGAAGGACTTTTACTGCTGCGGGGTCTCACACACAGGAAGGACTTTTACTGCTGCGGGGTCTGACACACAGGAAGGACTTTTACTGCTGCGGGGTCTGACACACAGGAAGGACTTTTACTGCTGCGGGGTCTGACACACAGGAAGGACTTTTACTGCTGCGGGGTCTAACACACAGGAAGGACCTTTACTGCTGCGGGGTCTGACACACAGGAAGGACTTTTACTGCTGCGGGGTCTGACACACAGGAAGGACTTTTACTGCTGCGGGGTCTGACACACAGGAAGGACCTTTACTGCTGCGGGGTCTGACACACAGGAAGGACTTTTACTGCTGCGGGGTCTCACACACAGGAAGGACTTTTACTGCTGCGGGGTCTGACAGACAGGAAGGACTTTTACTGCTGCGGGGTCTGACACACAGGAAGGACTTTTACTGCTGCGGGGTCTGACACACAGGAAGGACCTTTACTGCTGCGGGGTCTGACACACAGGAAGGACTTTTACTGCTGCGGGGTCTGACACACAGGAAGGACTTTTACTGCTGCGGGGTCTGACACACAGGAAGGACCTTTACTGCTGCGGGGTCTGACACACAGGAAGGACCTTTACTGCTGCGGGGTCTGACACACAGGAAGGACCTTTACTGCTGCGGGGTCTGACACACAGGAAGGGCCTTTACTGCTGCGGGGTCTGACACACAGGAAGGACTTTTACTGCTGCGGGGTCTGACACATAGGAAGGACTTTTACTGCTGCGGGGTCTGACACACAGGAAGGACCTTTACTGCTGCGGGGTCTGACACACAGGAAGGACTTTTACTGCTGCGGGGTCTGACGCACAGGAAGGACCTTTACTGCTGCGGGGTCTGACACACAGGAAGGGCCTTTACTGCTGCGGGGTCTGACACACAGGAAGGACCTTTACTGCTGCGGGGTCTGACACACAGGAAGGACTTTTACTGCTGCGGGGTCTGACACACAGGAAGGACCTTTACTGCTGCGGGGTCTGACACACAGGAAGGACTTTTACTGCTGCGGGGTCTGACACACAGGAAGGACCTTTACTGCTGCGGGGTCTGACACACAGGAAGGACCTTTACTGCTGCGGGGTCTGACACACAGGAAGGACCTTTACTGCTGCGGGGTCTGACACACAGGAAGGACCTTTACTGCTGCGGGGTCTGACACACAGGACGGACCTTTACTGCTGCGGGGTCTGACACACAGGAAGGACTTTTACTGCTGCGGGGTCTGACACACAGGAAGGACCTTTACTGCTGCGGGGTCTGACAGACAGGAAGGACTTTTACTGCTGCGGGGTCTTCCTGTCCCGACCGTCATGTGTTTGAACTCACGACCATAAACAAACACGTGTTTCTGAGCGTCCTCAGGAGTAAACGTTTGTTTTCTTTTGAAAAGCTGCAGCGGTCTTTGAACGCACCGTCTCCGCTCCTCTCACTGATTTTCCTGATGACCACGAACGCCTCGTCTTTTCCCAAAACACGAGCTTTAAATAGAACCTCACTTCCTTTTCTCAGCGCCTCACTTCCTGTTCTCAGCTGCGCACTTCCTGTTCTCAGCTGCTCACTTCCTGTTCTCAGCTGCTCACTTCCTGTTCTCAGCTGCTGCCTTCAGGGAGCGTGGGACACGTGGGTCTCGGGGTCACGCAGCTGTGAAAGAACGATGTGGAGACTTCTCTCCGTCACACGTCATCGATGAACGTTCGGACGTCTAGAGGAAGACGCGTCTCCACTTCCTCCCACGCTCCGACAGGAAGTGGGCGCCGCCGGGTTCGAACCGCAGCGTCACAGAAACACCTGAAACACCATCACTCAGCGTTTCCTGCAGTTTCACCTGGTTACAGTCAGGTTACCATGGAAACCTCTTCCCCGGAGTAATCTCAGGTTTCTGGTCTGCACACGCTCCGTGGGTTCGATCCCCCCAGGTGAACCATAACACACCATGACACACCTGTGTGAACCATAACACACCTGTGTGAACCAGAACACACCTGTATGAACCATAACACACCTGTATGAACCATAACACACCTGTATGAACCATAACACACCTGTGTGAACCATAACACACCTGTATGAACCATAACACACCTGTATGAACCGTAACACACCTGTGTGAACCGTAACACACCTGTGTGAACCATAACACACCTGTATGAACCATAACACACCTGTGTGAACCATAACACACCTGTATGAACCGTAACACACCTGTGTGAACCGTAACACACCTGTGTGAACCATAACACACCTGTATGAACCATAACACACCTGTGTGAACCATAACACACCTGTATGAACCGTAACACACCTGTATGAACCGTAACACACCTGTATGAACCGTAACACACCTGTGTGAACCAGAACACACCTGTATGAACCATAACACACCTGTATGAACCATAACACACCTGTATGAACCATAACACACCTGTATGAACCATAACACACCTGTATGAACCATAACACACCTGTGTGAACCATAACACACCTGTATGAACCATAACACACCTGTATGAACCATAACACACCTGTGTGAACCATAACACACCATAACACACCTGTGTGAACCATAACACACCTGTGTGAACCATAACACACCTGTGTGAACCATAACACACCTGTGTGAACCATAACACACCTGTGTGAACCATAACACACCTGTGTGAACCATAACACACCATTACACACCTGTGTGAACCACAACACACCTGTATGAACCGTAACACACCTGTGTGAACCATAACACACCTGTGTGAACCATAACACACCATAACACACCTGTGTGAACCATAACACACCTGTGTGTGAACCATAACACACCTGTGTGAACCATAACACACCTGTGTGAACCATAACACACCATAACACACCTGTGTGAACCATAACACACCTGTGTGTGAACCATAACACACCTGTATGAACCGTAACACACCTGTATGAACCATAACACACCTGTATGAACCGTAACACACCTGTATGAACCGTAACACACCTGTATGAACCATAACACACCTGTATGAACCGTAACACACCTGTGTGAACCATAACACACCTGTGTGAACCATAACACACCTGTGTGAACCATAACACACCTGTATGAACCGTAACACACCTGTGTGAACCACAACAAACCTGTGTGAACCATAACACACCGGTATGAACCATAACACACCTGTGTGAACCATAACACACCTTTGTGAACCACAACACACCTGTGTGAACCATAACACACCATTACACACCTGTGTGAACCATGACACACCTGTATGAACCATAACACACCTGTGTGAACCACAACACACCTGTATGAACCATAACACACCTGTGTGAACCATAACACACCTGTATGAACCATAACACACCTGTGTGAACCATAACACACCTGTGTGAACCATAACACACCTGTGTGAACCATAACACACCTGTGTGAACCATAACACACCTGTATGAACCATAACACACCTGTGTGAACCATAACACACCTGTGTGAACCATAACACACCTGTATGAACCATAACACACCTGTGTGAACCACAACACACCTGTATGAACCATAACACACCTGTGTGAACCATAACACACCTGTATGAACCATAACACACCTGTGTGAACCATAACACACCTGTGTGAACCATAACACACCATAACACACCTGTGTGAACCATAACACACCTGTGTGTGAACCATAACACACCTGTATGAACCGTAACACACCTGTATGAACCGTAACACACCTGTATGAACCATAACACACCTGTATGAACCGTAACACACCTGTATGAACCATAACACACCTGTGTGAACCATAACAAACCTGTGTGAACCATAACACACCTGTGTGAACCATAACACACCATAACACACCTGTAGGAACCATAACACACCTGTATGAACCATAACACACCTGTGTGAACCATAACACACCTGTGTGAACCATAACACACCTGTATGAACCGTAACACACCTGTGTGAACCATAACACACCATAACACACCTGTGTGAACCATAACACACCTGTGTGAACCATAACACACCTGTATGAACCGTAACACACCTGTATGAACCATAACACACCTGTGTGAACCATAACACACCTGTGTGAACCATAACACACCTGTGTGAACCGTAACACACCTGTATGAACCGTAACACACCTGTGTGAACCATAACACACCTGTGTGAACCATAACACACCTGTGTGAACCATAACACACCTGTATGAACCGTAACACACCTGAATGAACCATAACACACCTGTGTGAACCATAACACACCTGTGTGAACCGTAACACACCTGTATGAACCGTAACACACCTGTGTGAACCATAACACACCTGTATGAACCGTAACACACCTGTATGAACCATAACACACCTGTGTGAACCATAACACACCTGTGTGAACCATAACACACCTGTGTGAACCGTAACACACCTGTATGAACCGTAACACACCTGTGTGAACCATAACACACCTGTGTGAACCATAACACACCTGTGTGAACCATAACACACCTGTATGAACCGTAACACACCTGAATGAACCATAACACACCTGTGTGAACCATAACACACCTGTGTGAACCATAACACACCTGTATGAACCATAACACACCTGTGTGAACCATAACACACCTGTGTGAACCATAACACACCTGTATGAACCATAACACACCTGTGTGAACCATAACACACCTGTATGAACCATAACACACCTGTGTGAACCATAACACACCTGTATGAACCATAACACACCTGTGTGAACCATAACACACCTGTATGAACCGTAACACACCTGTATGAACCGTAACACACCTGTATGAACCATAACACACCTGTATGAACCGTAACACACCTGTATGAACCGTAACACACCTGAGTGAACCATAACACACCTGTATGAACCGTAACACACCTGTATGAACCGTAACACACCTGAGTGAACCATAACACACCTGTATGAACCGTAACACACCTGTATGAACCGTAACACACCTGTGTGGACCATAACACACCGTAACACACCTGTATGAACCATAACACACCTGTATGAACCATAACACACCTGTGTGAACCATAACACACCTGTATGAACCATAACACACCTGTGTGAACCATAACACACCTGTATGAACCATAACACACCTGTGTGAACCATAACACACCTGTATGAACCGTAACACACCTGTATGAACCGTAACACACCTGTATGAACCATAACACACCTGTATGAACCGTAACACACCTGTATGAACCGTAACACACCTGTGTGGACCATAACACACCGTAACACACCTGTATGAACCATAACACACCTGTGTGAACCATAACACACCTGTGTGAACCATAATTTATCATAAAAAATCATTAAAAACTGATAAAAATCATAGGAATTATTTTAATAAATCATGAAAAGATATAAAATAATTAAAAACAATAACAAAATCAGTTTTTGACATAATTTAATGAACTGGTTTAAATGAATTACAGTCTTTTATTCTGAAAATCAAACGGACCGGACACCGGTGCAGCGGCCCAGCTCTGCCGGGCGCAGCCCACCTCTCTCGGGGGGCTTCAGTAGGAAACTGCGGGGCTTTGCTCGGGCCTGAGACCCCCATAGCCCCGTAGTTAGCCCGGCTAGTTTTTGCCCGTTAAACCGGGTTAAACACGGTTCCCCCGGACACCGGGATGTGTTTACATTTATTAACACGTGTTAACGGTCTCTGGGGTAAAGTTAACCCGGACCAGAGCTTCTGACCCGGGTCTGACCCGGTTTAGTTGTGGCTCAGGTTTAACCGAGTTAGCATGGAGCTAAAGAAATGCTAATCACAAACCGAATGAATCATTTTATGATTTAACGTTTAAACAAATAAAACGTTTATTCCTCTTTATTCACGTGTTTCCCGTTATTTCCGTTACATCACAGCACCGGGGCCGGACTCCACCGGACACGGTCCCGGTGTAACGGATTAAACGCGTTCACGGTTCGGACTCGTTCGTTCTTCGCTTCGGCTTCATAAGAAGCTTCGACCCGCGGGGTCCGGGTGTCGGGCCGGGGTGTGGGGCCGGGGGACGGGCCGGGGGTCGGGCCGGTGGACGGGCCGGGGGACGGGCCGGTTCCGCGGCTCTCTCTCTCTGTGCCGCAGAAAGTAACGGGACCCGCGGGGAAACCGGTAAAACGGGTAAAAAGTGTGTTTGTAACACCGGCAGAGGAGTGGGGGGTCCGCCGGACCGGAGCGCGGTCCCGGGGGTCAGAAAGTGTCGTAACCGGTGTTAAACTTTATATTTAACGGGTCCTCCCCGGGGGGAACCGTTAAAGTTCCGGGTCCGGACCCTGCCCCCGGCCCCGGGTCTCTGCGCGGCCCAGCCCCGCTGAATGAAAACACACTGACCGGAGGAAGTGTCCGGTAAACCCGCCGCTTTAACCCCCCGGTACCTTGCTGCGGATCTGTCCGGACGTGGACACTTTCCGGATGAGTTTCTGCGGGGTTCCGGGCTCCTGCTCCGGCTCGCTGTCCGACGACTCGTCCAGGCACCGAACCGCTGCAGACTCCGGTCCCCCTGCCTCCGCCATCCTGCCCTCAGACCCCCGGGGAGGACCGGGGGAGGGCCGGGAGAGGACCGGGGGAACAGCGCCCCCCAGCGGCGGAGTCCAGGCAGCACAGGAGGACCTGCGAGGACCGACGGACCCCTGGAGCTGGAAACAAGAGATCACAGATATTATAATATTATAATAAAATACAAATAAAATATATTTAAATTAAATTAAATACATATATAAAAATATATAAATACAGTCTCAAGTATCTCAGGACTAAAGTCGTAGTATCTCAGGACTAAAGTCGTAGTATCTCAGGACTAAAGTCGTAGTATCTCAGGACTAAAGTCGTAGTATCTCAGGACTAAAGTCGTAGTATCTCAAGACTAAAGTCGTAGTATCTCAGGACCAAAGTCGTAGTATCTCAAGACTAAAGTCGTAGTATCTCAGGACCAAAGTCGTAGTATCTCAAGACTAAAGTCGTAGTATCTCAGGACTAAAGTCGTAGTATCTCAGGACTAAAGTCGTAGTATCTCAAGACTAAAGTCGTAGTATCTAAAGACTAAAGTC
>NC_139830.1:57500-60000 GCF_963691815.1 Echiichthys vipera | reverse complement strand
GGTCACGTCAAGGGTCCGGGGTCTGGGGTCACGTCAAGGGTCCGGGGTCCGGGGTCACGTCAAGGGTCCGGGGTCACGTCAAGGGTCCGGGGTCGGGGTCACGTCAAGGGTCCGGGGTCGGGGTCACGTCAAGGGTCCGGGGTCACGCCAAGGGTCCGGGGTCCGGGGTCACGCCAAGGGTCCGGGGTCGGGGTCACGTCAAGGGTCCGGGGTCGGGGTCACGTCAAGGGTCCGGGGTCTGGGGTCACGTCAAGGGTCCGGGGTCCGGGGTCACGTCAAGGGTCCGGGGTCACGTCAAGGGTCCGGGGTCCGGGGTCACGTCAAGGGTCCGGGGTCGGGGTCACGTCAAGGGTCCGGGGTCACGTCAAGGGTCCGGGGTCGGGGTCACGTCAAGGGTCCGGGGTCGGGGTCACGTCAAGGGTCCGGGGTCACGCCAAGGGTCCGGGGTCGGGGTCACGTCAAGGGTCCGGGGTCACGTCAAGGGTCCGGGGTCGGGGTCACGTCAAGGGTCCGGGGTCGGGGTCACGTCAAGGGTCCGGGGTCACGCCAAGGGTCCGGGGTCGGGGTCACGTCAAGGGTCCGGGGTCACGTCAAGGGTCCGGGGTCGGGGTCACGTCAAGGGTCCGGGGTCGGGGTCACGTCAAGGGTCCGGGGTCACGCCAAGGGTCCGGGGTCGGGGTCACGCCAAGGGTCCGGGGTCGGGGTCACGTCCAGGGTCCGGGGTCACGCCAAGTGTCCGGGGTCGGGGTCACGCCAAGTGTCCGGGGTCGGGGTCTGGGGTCGCAGGTCAGTCATTTTAGAGGCAAAATGGCGTCAGAGCGTGAACACCATTTTGACCCTGAACGGTCACGCTCTGACGCCATTTTGCCTCTAAAAACCGACCCCGGACCCTTGACATGACCCCGGACGTGACCCCGGACCCTGGACCCTTGGCGTGACCCCGGACCCTTGACGTGACCCCGGACGTGACCCCGGACCCTGGACCCTTGGCGTGACCCCGGACCCTTGACGTGACCCCAGACCCTTGACGTGACCCCGGACCCTGGACCTGACCCCGGACCCCGGACCCTTGACGTGACCCCGGACCCTTGGTGTGACCCCGGACCCTGGACGTGACCCCGGACCCTTGGTGTGACCCCGGACCCCGGACCCTGGACGTGACCCAGCTGACGCCGGTGGACTCACAAAGACCAGATACGTTTCTCTCTGTTTCGGAGCACGAGGTCAAAATGGTTTTTGTCTTTTGTCAAATTTGAGACATGACGTGTGTGTGTGTGTGTGTGTGTGTGTGTGTGTGTGTGTGTGTGTGTGTGTGTGTGTGTGTGTGTGTGTGTGTGTGTGTGTGTGTGTGTGTGTGTGTGTGTGTGTGTGTGTGTGTGTGTGTGTGTGATGGAGGTCATGTTATGTATTAAAGAGAAAACACAGAAACAAAGAAACACGATGGCCTACTTCACACACACACACACACACACACACACACACACACACACACACACACACACACACACACACACACACACACACACACACACACACACACACACACACACACACACACACACACACACACACACACACCTGGGGGCGGGTCCAGGTGTTTATTAGCAGCTGTTGCAGCGACGGGAGATCAGAGACTTCAGAGCAGCGGTGAGTCGCAGCAGCAGCAGCGTGATTATAATTATATTAATATTTATAATAACTGTTTCATAAAAGAGTGTAAATGTGTTTCAGTCTCTAAAATAATTCTGTTAAATGTTTAAAAATGTAAAAACTTTACATGAGAGTTAATAAGAGTTATTAATATTAATAATGATAGTAATGAGTGATTAATCACTGACCCGCTGGCGTCTCTCTGCAGACGATGACCTTTTCTCTTCACTTCCTGTTGCTGGCGGTTTCCTTGGGCGTCGTCATGGCGATGCCTGAGCCCGTCTCCGTGGAGACCTGGGAGCCCCCCTCCGGCCCCCCTCCCCTCCCGCCCCAGGACGGCCCGGGGCGCATGTTTGACCCCGCGGGGGACAACGTGACGGAGCCGGCGGGGTCCGTGGAGGCGTACTGTGAGGCGCTGCTGCAGGGACCCGGGTCCGTCCCCCCAGACCAGGTCCCCTGGTTCTGCCTCTGCACCCAGTGCCAGAGCAGCCCGGGGCCCAAAGGGGACCGGGGGGACCGCGGGCTGCCAGGTAAACTCGCCCGTCTGGACTTCACTCTTTAGAACATAACTACGCCGTGCTGCTTTGCATTCTGGGTATTCTCTCCACTCACGAGGCTCCGCCCCTTTGTCCCGGTCAGGTCGTCCAGGGAGTCCCGGCAGAACCGGGCCGACGGGCTTCAGAGGTCCTCCGGGTTTTGTGGGCAGACAAGGCGTCAAAGGTAAATTCACTTCTTACGCAGACGACACCCTCACTTCCACCTCTGCCTCTGAGGGTTAGGGGGCCGCCTCTGGGGTCCAGGACCTGGGGACGGTTCTGATTCATCCGGGCCGCCTCTGGGGTCCAGGACC
>NC_139830.1:45000-52500 GCF_963691815.1 Echiichthys vipera | reverse complement strand
AAAAGCATCACAGGAAGTAACCAGGGGGGACCGCATCACTGCAGACACACATGGGGATTCACTTTCACAATAAAAGCATCACAGGAAGTAACCAGGGGGGACCGCATCACTGCAGACACACATGAGGCTTCACTTTCACAATAAAAGCATCACAGGAAGTAACCAGAGGGGACCGCATCACTGCACACACACATGGGGCTTCACTTTCACAATAAAAGCATCACAGGAAGTAACCAGGGGGGACCGCATCACTGCAGACACACATGGGGATTCACTTTCACAATAAAAGCATCACAGGAAGTAACCAGGGGGGACCGCATCACTGCAGACACACATGAGGCTTCACTTTCACAATAAAAGCATCACAGGAAGTAACCAGGGGGGACCGCATCACTGCAGACACACATGAGGATTCACTTTCACAATAAAAGCATCACAGGAAGTAACCAGGGGGGACCGCATCGCTGCAGACACACATGAGGCTTCACTTTCACAATAAAAGCATCACAGGAAGTAACCAGGGGGGACCGCATCACTGCAGACACACATGGGGCTTCACTTTCACAATAAAAGCATCACAGGAAGTAACCAGGGGGGACCGCATCGCTGCAGACACACATGGGGCTTCACTTTCACAATAAAAGCATCACAGGAAGTAACCAGGGGGGACCGCGTGTGATGGCGTGCGTGTGACAGCGGTGTGATGGCGTGCGTGTGATGGCGTGCGTGTGACGGCGTGCGTGTGACGGCGTGCGTGTGATGGCGTGCGTGTGATGGCGGTGTGACGGCGTGCGTGTGATGGCGTGCGTGTGATGGCGTGCGTGTGATGGCGTGCGTGTGATGGCGTGCGTGTGATGGCGTGCGTGTGATGGCGTGCGTGTGATGGCGTGCGTGTGACGGCGTGCGTGTGATGGCGTGCGTGTGACGGCGGTGTGATGGCGTGCGTGTGACGGCGGTGTGATGGCGTGCGTGTGACGGCGTGCGTGTGACGGCGTGCGTGTGACGGCGTGCGTGTGACGGCGTGCGTGTGAGCACAGCTGAACTCACCTGGTCTCTTCTTTGGCGACTGATTTGACGTATTTATCGTTGGAGTAAAGGACGACGTTTGTCACCTGCTCCACTGAACAAAGAAGAAACACAAACGTGGTCGTTGTTGTTGTTGTTGTTGTCGTTGTTGTTGTTGTTGTCGTTGTTGTTGTTGTTGTCGTTGTGTTGTTGTTGTCGTTGTTGTTGTCGTTTTGTTGTCGTTGTTGTTGTCGTTGTTGTTGTCGTTGTTGTTGTTGTTGTCGTTGTCGTTTTGTTGTCGTTGTTGTTGTTGTTGTTGTTGTCGTTGTTGTTGTTGTTGTCGTTGTCGTTTTGTTGTCGTTGTTGTTGTCGTTGTTGTTGTCGTTGTTGTTGTTGTTGTCGTTGTTGTTGTCGTTGTTGTTGTTGTTGTCGTTGTCGTTTTGTTGTCGTTTTGTTGTCGTTGTTGTTGTCGTTGTTGTTGTTGTTGTTGTCGTTGTCGTTTTGTTGTCGTTGTTGTTGTCGTTGTTGTTGTCGTTGTTGTTGTTGTTGTCGTTGTCGTTTTGTTGTCGTTGTTGTTGTCGTTGTTGTTGTCGTTGTTGTTGTTGTTGTCGTTGTCGTTTTGTTGTCGTTGTTGTTGTTGTTGTTGTTGTCGTTGTTGTTGTCGTTGTTGTTGTCGTTAGTGATGTTGTTGTTGTTGTTGTTGTTTACCCGACACACTGATGTCCTTGATGTTCCTGCTCGATGAGTTGGTGATTTCTACGTTCACTTTGATCGATTCACCGTGATAAAAGGTCTGAAGACAGACAGACAGGTGAGAGACAGACAGGTGAGAGACAGACAGGTGAGAGAGAGACAGGTGAGAGACAGACAGGTGAGAGAGAGACAGGTGAGAGAGAGACAGGTGAGAGACAGACAGGTGAGAGACAGACAGGTGAGAGAGACAGACAGGTGAGAGGCAGACAGGTGAGAGAGAGACAGGTGAGAGACAGACAGGTGAGAGACAGACAGGTGAGAGAGAGACAGGTGAGAGACAGACAGGTGAGAGAGAGACAGGTGAGAGACAGACAGGTGAGAGACAGACAGGTGAGAGACAGACAGGTGAGAGGCAGACAGGTGAGAGAGAGACAGGTGAGAGACAGACAGGTGAGAGACAGACAGGTGAGAGAGAGACAGGTGAGAGACAGACAGGTGAGAGAGAGACAGGTGAGAGACAGACAGGTGAGAGACAGACAGGTGAGAGACAGACAGGTGAGGGACAGACAGGTGAGAGAGAGACAGGTGAGAGAGAGACAGGTGAGAGACAGACAGGTGAGAGACAGACAGGTGAGAGAGAGACAGGTGAGAGAGAGACAGGTGAGAGACAGACAGGTGAGAGAGAGACAGGTGAGGGACAGACAGGTGAGAGACAGACAGGTGAGAGACAGACAGGTGAGAGACAGACAGGTGAGAGACAGACAGGTGAGAGGCAGACAGGTGAGAGACTGACAGGTGGGAGGCAGACAGGTGAGAGAGAGACAGGTGAGAGACAGACAGGTGAGAGACAGACAGGTGAGAGACAGACAGGTGAGGGACAGACAGGTGAGAGAGAGACAGGTGAGAGAGAGACAGGTGAGAGACAGACAGGTGAGAGACAGACAGGTGAGAGGCAGACAGGTGAGAGAGAGACAGGTGAGAGAGAGACAGGTGAGAGAGAGACAGGTGAGAGACAGACAGGTGAGAGAGAGACAGGTGAGAGACAGACAGGTGAGAGACAGACAGGTGAGAGACAGACAGGTGAGAGGCAGACAGGTGAGAGAGAGACAGGTGAGAGAGAGACAGGTGAGAGAGACAGGTGAGAGAGAGACAGGTGAGGGACAGACAGGTGAGAGACAGACAGGTGAGAGACAGACAGGTGAGAGACAGACAGGTGAGGGACAGACAGGTGAGAGAGAGACAGGTGAGAGAGAGACAGGTGAGAGACAGACAGGTGAGAGACAGACAGGTGAGAGGCAGACAGGTGAGACAGGTGAGAGAGAGACAGGTGAGAGAGAGACAGGTGAGAGACAGACAGGTGAGAGACAGACAGGTGAGAGGCAGACAGGTGAGAGAGAGACAGGTGAGAGAGAGACAGGTGAGAGAGAGACAGGTGAGAGACAGACAGGTGAGAGAGAGACAGGTGAGGGACAGACAGGTGAGAGACAGACAGGTGAGAGACAGACAGGTGAGAGACAGACAGGTGAGGGACAGACAGGTGAGAGAGAGACAGGTGAGAGAGAGACAGGTGAGAGACAGACAGGTGAGAGACAGACAGGTGAGAGGCAGACAGGTGAGAGACAGACAGGTGAGAGGCAGACAGGTGAGAGAGAGACAGGTGAGAGACAGACAGGTGAGAGACAGACAGGTGAGAGACAGACAGGTGAGAGACAGACAGGTGAGAGAGAGACAGGTGAGAGAGAGACAGGTGAGAGAGAGACAGGTGAGAGAGAGACAGGTGAGAGAGAGACAGGTGAGAGACAGACAGGTGAGAGAGAGACAGGTGAGGGACAGACAGGTGAGAGACAGACAGGTGAGAGACAGACAGGTGAGAGACAGACAGGTGAGGGACAGACAGGTGAGAGAGAGACAGGTGAGAGAGAGACAGGTGAGAGACAGACAGGTGAGAGACAGACAGGTGAGAGGCAGACAGGTGAGAGAGAGACAGGTGAGAGAGACAGGTGAGAGAGAGACAGGTGAGGGACAGACAGGTGAGAGACAGACAGGTGAGAGACAGACAGGTGAGGGACAGACAGGTGAGAGACAGACAGGTGAGAGACAGACAGGTGAGAGACAGACAGGTGAGAGAGAGACAGGTGAGAGACAGACAGGTGAGAGACAGACAGGTGAGAGAGAGACAGGTGAGAGAGACAGGTGAGAGAGAGACAGGTGGGAGACAGACAGGTGAGGGACAGACAGGTGAGAGACAGACAGGTGAGAGAGAGACAGGTGAGAGACAGACAGGTGAGAGAGAGACAGGTGAGAGAGAGACAGGTGAGAGACAGACAGGTGAGAGACAGACAGGTGAGAGACAGACAGGTGAGAGGCAGACAGGTGAGAGAGAGACAGGTGAGAGAGAGACAGGTGAGAGAGACAGGTGAGAGAGAGACAGGTGAGGGACAGACAGGTGAGAGACAGACAGGTGAGAGACAGACAGGTGAGAGGCAGACAGGTGAGGGACAGACAGGTGAGAGAGAGACAGGTGAGAGAGAGACAGGTGAGAGACAGACAGGTGAGAGACAGACAGGTGAGAGGCAGACAGGTGAGAGACAGACAGGTGAGAGACAGACAGGTGAGGGACAGACAGGTGAGAGACAGACAGGTGAGAGACAGACAGGTGAGAGACAGACAGGTGAGAGAGAGACAGGTGAGAGACAGACAGACAGGTGAGGGACAGACAGGTGAGAGAGAGACAGGTGAGAGACAGACAGGTGAGGGACAGACAGGTGAGAGACAGACAGGTGAGAGACAGACAGGTGAGGGACAGACAGGTGAGAGACAGACAGGTGAGGGACAGACAGGTGAGAGACAGACAGGTGAGAGAGAGACAGGTGAGGGACAGACAGGTGAGAGACAGACAGGTGAGAGAGAGACAGGTGAGAGAGAGACAGGTGGGAGACAGACAGGTGAGAGACAGACACACACACACACACACACACACACACACACACACACACACACACACTACAGTGCAACATAAACACACAAGCAAACTCAAACCGCGGCTCGCTCAATGGACCAAAACAGCAGCTTACCGGTGGCGCATCTCTCCCGACGAGACAACATGCAAACTAGTTCCTGCTCCTGTTTCTGTGCCGTGCTCATTGGGACGTGTTAGTGCAGTGTTTTTCAACCACTGTGCCGCGGCACACTAGTGTGCCGTGAGAGATCGTCAGGTGTGCCGTGGGAAATTATCCAATTTCACCTAATTGGTCTAAAAAAAATTTTTTGAAAAAAAAAAAATTATTATCTGCAAATAATATACCATTGTCGAGTGTCCGTGCTGCGGTAGTCGTGACTGAGAGCGTAATCATGTAAAACTCTTCCATAACACTAGATGGCAGCGGGTAGCGAATTGCATTGTACGTTGAGACAAGAGAATTAGTGAGGCATGAAAGTGACCGCTGGCGGTAAAAGCATTGTGGGTAAGCGAGACTACGGTGAAAGTGATGGAGAAGTTTTTGAAGAGGAAAAATGCCAATTCCGAACTGGGCCCTGGACAAAATTCGGACCCAGAAGAAGGCCTTAGTATGAGTGGAGGAAAGAAAGCAAAGACGGTGAGCTCGAGGCAATACAGCGAGAGTTACGTTTCATTTGGATTTACTTCCACCGGGGATGCAACGACACCGATCCCGTTGTGCTTGGTGTGTGGCGAGAGGCTATCCAACAGTGCTATGGTACCAAGCAAGCTTAAACGCCATCTCCAAACGAAACACCCGTCGCTTCAAAACAAGAATAAGGAGTATTTTGTTCGCCTGCGTGAACACACGGAGAAACAGGCAACATTTATGAGAAAAACCACAAAGGTAAATGAGAGAGCCCTTAAAGCTAGCTACCACGTAGCTGAACTTGTAGCTAAATCCAAACGGTCCCACACTGTGGCAGAGACATTAATATTACCCGCCTGCAAAGCCATTGTAAATGAGATGCTGGGACCTGAAGCAGTTAAAGAAGTAGCCAAAGTCCCTCTCTCAGATAACACAATTGCCAGACGTATTGATGACATGTCTGCCGACATCGAAAGTGTGGTTTTGGAAAAGATTCGTATCAGTGAGAAATTTGCGCTGCAACTTGACGAGTCCACGGATATTAGTGGACATGCTCAACTCTTGGCCAATGTGCGTTTTGTGGATGGAGACGTAATCAGAGAAAACTTTCTGTTTTGCAAGGCTTTGCCAGAAAGAACCACGGGAGAGGAAATTTTTCGGGTCACATCAGAGTATCTCGAAAAAGGAGGACTTAAGTGGGAAAACTGCACGGGTGTCTGCACTGATGGAGCCGCAGCCATGGTCGGGCGCACCAAAGGCTTCGTTAGCAGAGTGAAGGAAACAAACCCAGATGTGATAGTTACGCACTGTTTCTTACACCGTGAGGCCCTCGTTGCCAAGACTTTACCAGCAGAACTAGCCCCTGTGTTGGATGATGTTGTGGGCATTGTAAACTTTGTAAAGACACGACCTGTGAAAAGCCGCATATTTGCGTCTTTGTGTGAGGAAATGGGAGCGGAGCATAAAGCCTTGTTGTTTCACACGGAGGTCCGATGGTTGTCGCGCGGCAAGGTGCTGGCCCGTGTGTATGAGCTGCTGGAGGAACTCAAGGTGTTCCTGACAAATGAGGGGTCCGATTACGCAAAACTGCTTGCAAGTGATGAGTGGTGTGCAAGGCTGGCATATCTGGCGGATATTTTTCATCATCTGAATGAACTGAACACACGAATGCAAGGCCGGAATGAAAACCTGCTCACAAGTACGGATAAAATAAATGGCTTCCGTTCAAAGGTGCACCTCTGGCAACAACATGTGGAAAGTGGCAACCTTGAAATGTTTCCACTCACCAAGAAATGGCAAGATGTTCACACTGCTGCACTGTGTGAGATCATTAGTAAACATCTGAAAACTCTCCAGGAGAAGATGTCATTTTATTTCTCTTCAGCCTACACTGATGGCCCTGACTGGGTTAGGGACCCATACAGCTCAGCAGTTTTTGGAAAGGACATGACTTTGCAGGAGCAGGAGGAACTAACTGAACTGAGACAAAATCGTGGTCTGAAGCTAAGCTTTGCTGATCTACCTTAGGACAGTTTTTGGTTGACTGCTGCCAAGGAGTTCCCCATTCTGGCAAACAAAGCTATTGTGACATTGCTCCCATTTTCCACGACATATCTGTGTGAGGTGAGCTTCTCAAGCCTGACTGCCATCAAAACTAAAAACAGAGAGCGACTGAGAGCTGTTGAGGAAGAGCTTCGTGTGTGTGTCTTTCTTCAGTTCCTGCCAGGACATCAGCTCTTTGTTCATCCAAACAGGCACAGGTTTCACACTGAGTGAGTAAAATACACTGAGATTGACATGTTGTACATGTAACTCTTCATATTTCTCAGTGTAGATCAGTGAAATCTTTCCCAAATATTATTGCTTCTGTCATAATAAGCACTATATTTCTGTATTCCTGGTAATTTATGATTTTGGACAGAATTAGAGTTTGCAAAACACTTTGACGTTTTCTACTACCTTTAAGACCACATTGTTGTTGTTTAAAGTGGACATGTTAAGTGCACTTTTTATTTGAAAGAAGAAATATAAATGATGATAAAGTCCTTTATTCTTTGTGTTTATTTGATTCCTATTCAAGACACTTTGATGAGAATGACTATATTGTTAATATAGGCTACAGAGTATCATTTTTTAACATGTTTGGCTGGTGGTGTGCCTCGAGATTTTTTCAATGAAAAAAATGTACCTTGGCTCAAAAAAGGTTGAAAAACAC